>NC_047085.1:260006333-260306333 GCF_902459505.1 Geotrypetes seraphini
CCTCATAAGTGGAATAGTCTAGGGCAACAACTCTGGACATGGGCAGATTTTAGGAATTTCCAAAAACTAAACCTCAGGAGAAATCAGATCAGCACTAAACCATACTTGGCTGCTAACAACTTTTGTATTAAAATTAGAACTAACTAAGCTGTGACAATATTGCCTCTTCCAGTAATTTTGTAGAATAAATTTAGTTCAAATTTTTTTCCTTATGGCAGAAAAACTAATCCAATATTTGGTGCTAAGCATGCCACTTGGATAACATAACACATAGGACCACTGTTCCCTCTAAGTTGTGTGCTTGTGCGTGCACACACAACTTGCCGAACCCGCGCACACAAATTAAAATAGCGCGCACAAAAAAATAAATTTTTGCCTAAAATGATTTTCACTGCTAAAATGAAATGTTGCAGAAGACCAGCTGTTCCGATTTCCCATTTATCACATTTATTGAAGCGCTATAATATAAATTTTAAGTCATTCACGTGATTCCGTTATCTTTGGCAGTTGAACTTGACAAGTCACCTGCCTCATAGGGCCATAACCTATGGCCCATAGGATATGAAACACTTCCGATTCTTTGACTTCCTGAAGTTCTGCCATATTGTTTATTTCATTGAATCGTAGTGTGCAGCGTGGTACTGTGGTTGTATAACTGTATTCATTTATTAAATTGCAGCCAGATATATCTCTTAAAATGTCTAAACCGCGAATGGTGAAAAGTGTAAAATGCAAGAGAGCTGCAACAGCTTTTAGGTCTGAATGGCTTGAAGAAATTGTTGAAACGGAGACACCGGAATCTCGAAATACAATGCGTGTTCGACTGTGTGAAATATTTACCTATGACGAAGACGATGGAGTTGTGTGTTGTTATTGTCAAGATGCCAAAGCAACTTGAAAATTCTCTACTGGAAAAATATGGGATGATGTTTGGAAACTGGACTTTCTGAAACGCCATCTATCAAGTAAATCTTATACCGACAGTATTAGGAAACTCAGAAGTAAAAATCTGAATTTAAGAGGGGGACTGGTTAACATGTTGCTTGAAAGCCCAACCAAAAAAGAAAACAGGCAAATTAGTAATGAACAGAAGCGTTAGAGTCCTGATGAAATTAAGGTTCTTGTTGATAGTGTTGTGCTGGTCATTAAGATGAATATCTCAATGCTCTCTGTTCAAGATATCAATGAGCACATGGCGAAGTATGTTAGTGTAACTGATAGCTGAAGAAGCAAAAACTATGCGTTTGAATTTCTTGGAATTATCAATGGCATCGTGCAAGATGATCGTATGGCAGACATTAAATTAGCAACGTATCATACTTTAACTGTTGATGAAAGCACAGACATTTCTGTCAACAAGTACTTAATATTCTACTTTAAGTATCGGCCAGTCAATTCAAATGAGTATAGGACATCATTTGGTGGGATGCTACAGTTGGAAGCATGAGATGTTACATCAATAGTAACAGCAATTAGGGAATTCTATAGGAAACATGAACTTGACCTGAATAAAATGGTTATGTTCACCTCTGATGGTGCCTCTGTTATGTTGGGCAAAATAGATGGTGTTGTAGCCCAGCTGAGAAAAGACATTCCACATTTAGTGCAGCAACATTGTGTTGCACATCGGGAAGATTTGGGACTTTCTGATTCATGGAAAGAAGTAAAATTGATGAAAGAAGTAGAAACTGTAATGAGAACTGTGTACACGGTGTTCTGTCGGTCTTCTACTAAACGATGCAAATTTCAAGAAATAGCAGATGCATCTGAATGTGAATAAATTGCTTTCTGACCTCTGAATGAAGTTCGCTGGTTATCTAGACACTTTGCATTTAATGCAATTATTCGAAATTATGATCCCCTGTTAAAATATTGTGAAGAAGACAAAGATAATGATCCTATTGCAAAGTACTGCTATAAGAAGCTGAACAGTGAACAATTTCATATTACACTTGAAGTTTTGAATGATGTCTTATCAGAACTGGCTTCCTTAACCATGGCATTTCAAAAACATGGTTTGACACCATTGGAAGCTTATCATCTTGCACAGGGTAAATTGAACAAACTTCGAATGCAATACTTAGTTGACAAGGTTAAGTGGAGTGATAAAGTCAACAATCTTCTTGACAACAGGATGAGGTCTGGAGAAAAAGTTTCAGTGGATATTAATTCCATATTAACCTTCATCAACATCCTATCCTTCATCTGGGTGAAAGATTTCCTGAAAATGAAGTTGAGGAATGGTCTGCTTTTGACTGTACAACAATATCACAATACGACTTTGACTTCGGAAATGGACATATCAGATCTCTTTGTTTAAAGTATAAACAATTTCTTCTGGAGGAAAGTGTTATTATTCAGCAATACAATGACTTTAAATTCCTTGTTGCAGAAAAAATCAAAAGTAATCTGATAAACAGCTTTCCAGATAGGACGAAATTTGCATTTCAGAATGATCAATTTGCAGATTTAGCAAAATTGATTGACATTGGTGCCACATTCTTAGCATCTAGTTCAGATTGTGAGCGTGGTTTTAGTCTAATGAACAATTTGAAGACTAAACAAAGGAATCGTTTACATTTAGAGCATTTGGAAATGCTGATGTGTGTTAAGAGTCACCTTCAAGATGGAGGCTCAACAGATCTTGACAGAATTTATTTGGACTGGATAAATATGAAAGATCGCAGGGAAAAACTTTGAAAACTAAATTGCTGTTATTTTCTAAATTTTAAGTATAAAGTACAATGATACCTTATTTATAGGTAGCACTCAATGAAACATTTCAATGAAACATAATTTATGTTTATTGAAATGAGACTTTATGTTACATAAAGTGTAACTAAAATTACATTGTGTTTTTGTTAATTCAGACTAAACTCAAAGTCATGCCCATAACTGAACTCCGGGCCCTCTGGCAATCATTTTTATAGCGTACACAAATTTAGTTTTTCTTTAAAATGCGCACAGATGAAATTTTTTGCGCACACAGCCTATGAAAAATTAGAGGGAACATTGCATAGGACCTTGGCTCAGAAAGGGTATTTCCATATCTATGCCACTAGAAACAATCTTCAGTGACAGTGCTATATCTCTTACAGTCTTTTCAGTGGCTCAACCTAAAGCTTTGTTTCCCATCCCAACATCAGTATGGCTGGTACAGTGGCTATGTTGAAGTCATTACAGCCTTGTACATTTTGTATTCTACTGCTTTTAAAAATAGAAAACAAAAGAAAACCCTACAATTTAAATGTATCCAATTAGGAATCTGGTGTGGGTTATACACATCAGTTAAACAGAACAATTATATTTAACAGCAATGAATAATAGTTTTTGATTGGATAAGTATTTATACCCCTTGCCTCAAATACTTGTTAGAATGCCTTTTGCAGCAATAACAGACCAAAGTAATTTAGGATATTTGTTAACCAACTTTACACAGCTGGATAGTACTGTTTAGGCCAGGGGTGTCCAATGTCGGTCCTCGAGGGCCACAATCCAGTCGGGTTTTCAGGATTTCCCCAATGAATATGCATGAGATCTATTAGCATACAATGAAAGCAGTGCATGCAAATAGACCTCATGTATATTCATTGGGGAAATCCTGAAAATCCGACTGGACTGCAGCCCTCGAGGACCGACATTGGACACCCCTGGTTTAGGCCATTCATCTTAGCAGAATAGATTAAGCTTTTTCAGGAAGTTTGGGGATCATCTGTGGACTGCAGTCTTCAAGTCTTGCCCAAAGATTTTTTTTTTATTGAATTCAGGTCTTGGCTTTGACTGGGCTTCTCACACATTCACTTTCTTCTTGCTGAGCCACTCCATTATTGATTTTCTGCTCAAGATTATTGTCCTGCTGAAAGATGAAGATTCTCTCCAATTCTAGGTTGATGGCAGACTGGAATTGGTATTCCTCCAAGATCTTCCTGTATTTTGTACCATCTATTTTCTTCTGGATTATTTTAATGAGCATTCCTGGCCCCCTTTGCTGTATAACACAGTGCTACCACCATACTTTATTGTGGGAGTAGTATGCTTTGTTTTTGCAACACTTACCACATAGCATTTCCACTGTCAGGGCCAATGCAAGGATATTAGGTGCCTGAGGTGACTCCCCAGCATCGCATCCTCCTCAAATAACATTTAGAACCCCTATTCCCCCCCAAGTCAATCATTTCCACAATTATATTTATTCTAACAACAGATTGCCCAGAATGATGCCGTAAAAACATATAATTGGACATCATACCTTAAACTTTGTTTTGCTTTTATGTACATAATAATAAGGTGATATTTTACAAAGCTATTTCCACAGGCTCGTATAAAATTGTATTTTGATATACATGCATAAAAACTAGGCATACCACAAGAGTGTGCCTACTTTATGCAGTCTGGGCATTGGCATTTCTGAGGGCATGCTTTGGACAGAACTGGGATGGAATTGCATTGCATATGTGTTTGTTAGGAAATGTATGTTGTACATGCATAGGTTTATGCATTCAGAGCAGATATAAATTTGTGCAGGAGAATGCATGCACTCCTAGAGGTCAATGTAGAAGCCTATTTTATGGTTTTATTTCCTTAATTAAACTTCAAGACATTTCAAAACATCTCCAGCATATTCCAAAAATTTTATTACTACAACAATATGAATGTCTCAGTGGTGACCCAAAATTTAACTTTTTTTTTTTTCTTATCTTTTCCCACCTCCATTTATGTCTTTCCTCCCTTCCCTTTATTCCTCCCTTCCCTTTATTCCACTTAACCAAACCACAAAGATGTCCTTGGTTTTTTTAGGCTATGAATTACTCTATCAAATAGCTCATCTCCCCCACATATGCACCCCTTCTCCCATTTGATTTTCCAATCCCTTCCCAATCACCCTCTCCTCCCCCTCCCCCCCAGGTTATGCATCTGGCCCCTTTTTTCCATTATCTTTAATTGATGTAATGAGGCTTTTCAGTACTAGAAAGTATTTCAGTAGCATCCAAGTACAGTAAAACCTTGGTTTGCAAGCATAATTAATTCCGGAAGCATGCTTGTAATCCAAGGCACTCGTAAATAAAAGTTAATTTCCCCATAGGAAATAATGACGATTTGTTCCACAACCCAAAAACTTTAATACAAAATACTGTACTGTTGTGCGTGCTTCTGTCGTGCTTTTATTGTTCTCAAGTTGCGATGCTTGTGCTGCGTTTAGATGCACTCAGTGATGTTGTGCGTGCTTGTGTCACGCTTATATTGTGCTCAGTTGTGATGTTTGCTGTGTTCAGCAATGCGCGTATGTTGTATGTACTTGTACGTGGCACATGTCGACATGCTCATATTGCAAGACAATGCTTGTTGATCAAGTTAAAATTTTATAAAATATTTTGCTCGTCTTGCAAAACACTCGCACCAAGTTACTCACAATCCAAGGTTTTACTGTATTTAGAATAATTTATTTTTTATGCAATTTTGACAACATTAAATCAAGCAAATTATGCTTGTATGGAAATTGAGAAAAAATGTAACAGGTATAATTAACCACAAAAAACAGGGAGAAATGGAGGGAAGTATAATACAAAAATTCAAAAATATCACTCCAAAACAAAAGCACCACACAAGCCAAGAAAGCTAGATTATTACTTAAGCGAAAGAAAAGCCTCAGACAAACGGAGAGGTGTACCCACACTCTTCCACCCAAGCATCATAGGCAAAAAACTTTCACACAAGTTTAAAGTTAGCAGGTGGGAGCAAAAGAATAGCCAAGAATGATTAATGGTAAAAACCACTGAACACAAACAGGTCAGGCCGACAATCGTTTTGTGGCCGGTAACCACTGCTTCAGGGCCTTAGCGCCAAATCCAGGCTATCCTATAACACATAACACAAACCCAAAAGGTAAATGAAAAAGCTCACCTGCTGAAAGTTGAAAAAAAGCAAAAGCTCATTCAACTACTTACAGTACGCAGATCCTAACTGCTGCTTTCAACCAAAACTTCTAAAGCACTGTTGTGGGGCTTATAACCACGTCCAGCTCTGCTCCCTCCTGCTATCTTTAAACTTGTGCGAAAGTTTTTTGCCTATGATGCTTGGGTGGGAAGAGTGTGGGTACACCACTCCGTTTGTCTGAGGCTTTTCCTTCGCTTAAGTAATAAGCTAGCTTTCTTGGCTTGTGTGGTGCTTTTGTTTTGGAGTGATATTTTTGAACGGGTATAATTAATACACTTATTAAGGAAAACTGGGAACAAAACTCTAAAATGACCTCTCTTTTTTTTCATTTTTTAAAGTCCTCAAATTAGGAGATTTGATGATTATAAGGTGAGTAATAAAACAATATCAGAACAAGAGGGGCACGCATTATAGGCCCAATTCCTACACTGAGAGCTTCAACTAACAAATTGGTAGTGGAACACCATCCCTTCAGATTTATTTATTTATCTATTCACCACCCCAGCCCCCACATCTGTTACTTGCCATAAACCCCTTTCCAGTCAGTTCTCCCCTTCCCCCATCAGCATCCATTCCTTACCATGTCCTCTTTCAGACTGCTCTTCCCTCCCTCCCACAAACAGCAGCAGAAGCATCTTTATTTGCTACTGTACTGCTTTGCTCCCATCAGTAACTGTACCACCAACAGCACTGAAGGAAGTGTTGGCTCTTATATTTAAAAAGAATGGCTGTGCCAGCAGCAGTGGCAAGAGAGAGAGAATATGCCTACTGAATTGTGAAGGGCAAACTAGTGAGGCAAGCTTCAGTACCCTTGTTCTATGGCTCATTGACTTGTCTCTTAAAATGGCCCTGATTATAACTTTCAATAACTTTCTTCTGGTGTTCTTTCAGCAGCTCTGTGAATGGATGCTTTAGGTTCACTTCACTTCATACAACAGAAAAAGCTTGATTTTTCATCCAGGTGTATTTAATTCAGCTCAACTACTGCCTTTTTTAAATGAATGACTTGGCAAAGCAAATCTTGGAGCCAGGGATAACTCGGGTTTGCTGTGATAAAAGGATGTGAAGAGTTAACACATTCAAGACATTTTGGTTTCTTATTTTTAATTGCTGAATATTTTTAATGTTGCTCTTTCAGGTTGAAAGTGTAGCTTATATGGTGTAGATCAGATCAGTATGCATTTTATGTTGTACTTTTTAGACATCAGCTTCCGAATACTTTTACAAGGCATTGTAAGTGACTGAAGCGAGTGACCATTATCTACTGTGATGTAAGCAATATGTTGGGCTATTGGAGAGATTTTAGTGGTATCATCTTGCTCTAATCAAGGATAATCAATGGTCTAGATTAGCTTATTTGGGTGAGGGGGCAGTCCTAAGGCCATGTCTTGGAAATTGCTTTTAACCATGCCCTGTACACTTTGCCTCTGGGTAATAGCCTTACTTTTGATATGTGACAGGAAAAAAAACAACTATGCCACTACTGTATCTACCATTATATACATTCCTGTTTCCTGTGTGTAAGTGTTCTATATGTAGGCATCTGGGCCTTCATGCATAGTTCTGTGAATCCACAGATGCTCCTGGGCCTATCAGTTTGTAAAAAGTAGGTTCTCAGCACCCTTCTAAGGTGTTGCTGCCTGTATAGTATTTATACATAATATTGTATATATATATATAGATAGATGTTGTACATTATATTTACACATGTATACAGTGTATGTATGAAAAGATAACCTGTGCTACCCAGAATCCTCAGTGACTATATGGTTTTCCCCTTTTCCCTTTCTCCCATCCGCAAGCTCCCAAAAGTGTTCCCAATCTGTTAACAAAACTGTGGTCATTGTTTGCTGCTGTGTCATACTATGTAATGTATGTGGTGTGATTCCCAAAATAAAACTAAAGTGACGGTGGTTTAACTGATGGCATCATGTTTCAATAAAGTTAATTACAAGCAGGAAGAAAAAAAAGCCTGCTTTGAGTGATCTGTTTTTTTTCATTCTGTGACCAAGGAAAGGATGCTAGGTTTATAGTTTTCTGGTAATCATAGATTAATCTTTACATTAGCTTAAATACAGTTACCTGAAAGAGAGTGAGGAGAGAATTAATCTCTCTATACCTCCTTATAGTATGCCAAGGCACCACACTAGTATTACAGAAACATTTTCGCTTTTGCTATCCTTTTCCTGAGTTGCCCTCCTTGAGCTAGGAGGGAGAGAAATGTTTTTAAATTTACATTTTCACAAACATGAAATCAATAAAAGATAGACATAAAGTTTTAACAATAGTCTCCAAAATTACATAATGATACAACAACCAAACCAAAAAGAAAAAATATTGAAAGGAACTCCTTTTGTATGAGGAAAGACTAAAAAGTTTAGGGCTTTTCAGGTTGGAAAAAAGACGGCTGAGTTCTACAAAATCCTGAGGAGTAGAACGGGTACATGTGGATCGATTTTTCACTCCTTCAAAAATTACAAAGACTAGGGAACCCGTGATGAACTTACAGGGAAATAGTTTTAAAACCAATAGGAGGAAATATTTTTTCACTCAAAAAAGTTAAGCTCTGGAATGCATTGCCAGAGGATGTAGTAAGAGCTGTTAGTGTAGCTGGTTTTAAGAAAGGTTTGGACAAGTTCCTGGAGGAAAAGTCCATAGTCTGTTATTGAGAAAGACATGGGAAGCCACTGCTTGCCCTGGATCAGTAGCATGGAATGTTGCTACTCTGGGTTTTCTTTTGGTCAGGTACTAGTGACCTGTATTGGCCACCATGAGAATGGGCTAGATGGACCACTGGTCTGACCTAGTAAGCTATTCTTATGTTCTTAGGATTTTTTCTACTCTCCTGAATCTTCAATCTGTCATTCATTATTTACCAGCTTTTTACTACTTGCACGTACCTCCCTAGTTCTTCCATTCATACCTGTGTCTTATTCTTCCCCATCTCCTATTTCCAGTATTTCACTCACTTTCAAATTGTCAATTTCCACATTCTGTGTTCATTACTTCCCTAGCTTATTTTCTCTGCCTCTCACCCTTCCCTGTCATGCATCCCCTTTCCAGCTCCAGTCCCTTTCTTATTCCTTCCTTTATTCAGGTTCCCATTTTTCCTTTAAACTTATTTCCATCCTCTCTTACCTCCTTCAAAGATCTGCCCCCTTCCTTTGTTTCTCACTTTCTTCACAACTCTCTACCTTCCCCTATTATCCTTTGTCTCTGCATTTTCTCACATGCTTCAGAATTCCAACACTTCCCTAAACTAAGAAAACCCCAATATTACCAAACTAAGGGCTAGATTCACTAAACCTCCAAACCATGTGCGATCCGTTTCCATTGCATGCCGGCCGACCAATTCAGTAAAGGCCTGCATGCAAATGGGGACGATCGTTAACACACACCCTTATCCATAGCCAGAGCGATCCCCGCTCATGTGCACACCCTGACAGTAGTGACAGGAGAAGCAGGCCCAATCTCTCCTGCCTGCCCTGCTCTGCCCAGATCTCTCTAGCCTGCTCCCGGACTCTCCTGCTCTCTGTCGCCGTTCTCTGCAGTGCAAGCCCATAGTTTTAAAGCAGGAATGCACTGCGGGGAACGGTGGCAGAGAGCAGGAGAGTCCAGTAAGCAGGGAAGAAAGATCGGGGCATAGCAGGGCAGGCAGGAGAGCTTACACTAGACCCACACACTGGCCCGACACACCGGCACTGCCTGACACCCCCCACATCCCCCCAGGCCCCGATCTCTCCTGCCTGCTCTCTGCCGCCGTTCCCTGCAGTGCGAGCCCATGGTTTTAATAGCGGGCCTGCACTATGGGGCAACGGCGTCAGAGAGCAGAAGAGTCGGAGCGACACCCCCCTGAATTAACCACGACCGGCCCGCCCCAGGTTGGGCCCAGCCCGGCCCACCCACCCCGCCTAACTTTTAAATTGTTGGGAGCAGGAGGGGGTGCCCGGTCCCTCCTGCTCCTTAGGGCAAGGCTCCTCTTCAGGAGCAGGAAGGGGTGCCTGGTCCCTCCTGCTCCTAGGCTTCATCTTTGGGAGCAGGAAGAAGCGCAAAGTCCTCCTGCTCCTACACCCCTCGCCGGCCGCTGCGCAATAGCGGCCTTAGGCCATGCCCCAGCACATTATGTGATGCACAGGGCAGGGCCTAAGGCCTTAATTGGCTGAGGCGCCTCAGGTCCCTCCCACGGGAGGAGCCCTTGGTGCCTCAGCCAATCAGGGCCTTAGGCCCCGCCCTGTGCATCACATGATGCACCATGGTGTGGCCTAAGGCCGCACTTGCGTCGGAGGAGGCCTGGAGTAGGAGGGACTGACCACCCCTCCTGCTCCCAAGTTTAAAGGTACGGGGGTGGGGTGGGCCTGGCCCGGCCTGGCCAGCATCGGAGGAGGCCTGGAGAAGGAGGGTCTGATCACCCCTCCTGCTCCCAAGGAGTATAAAAGGTGCAGGGAGAGGGTGGCCCGGGCCAGACAGCCAGCCAGCTGGGCTAGCTTAGCTACAGGGAGGGAGTCATTTGTGGGGCATTGGCGTGGGAGGCGTTTATAACCACGGGCTGGCTGTGACTTTTTAAAAAAAGTTTAGTTTACTTTTGTAGCCCAGTGAGCCCGTGGTTTTAACCTTCTTTAAACCTGTGGGTTAAAACCACAGGCTCGTAGTGCAGGAAGGAGACAGATCGGGGCAGAGTAGGGCGGCATTCGGGGCGAGCAGGCAGGAGACAGGTCAGGGCAGAGCAGGGTGGTGATCAGGCAGGAGACAGATCAGGGAAGAGAGCAGGGCTTCTATGGAGCTGGAGAGTCAGAAAGATGTTTTCGACTGGTCTCCAGCAGTTGCTTCTTGGGTTGATCGGCCAACCCAGTCGGTTTTAAATTTTTGGTTGATGAATTGCGTCACTGTCCAATTTGAATGCGTTTTTCCTCATTTACATGCATGGATTTGAATCGGATCGAAGAAGAGGTTAGTGATTAGTGCAGGAGGGAAATTTGGTCGCAAAGGGGTCGCAAACCGATTGGTAGACGATCGGTTTGCTTAATGAATCTAGCCCTTAGAAAAGGTTCCCTGAACAAAAAAGTATCAGGCATAGAAACCTAGAAGTGAGAGCAATGGAATGTAAAATAAATACAAAGCATTATCACTAGAGGAAACCACTATATGCATAATAAAATAACTAAATTTGAAAATATTAGTGCCTATGGCACTATTTCAAAAATTCTAATGAAGGGCTATAATATAGACTAGATTTGAAAACATTAGAAATAATCCAACATTTGTATTGCTCTTCATTAACCCATTATCATATCTGTCTCATTGATCCTCAG
Organism: Geotrypetes seraphini; assembly: GCF_902459505.1. Taxonomy (NCBI): domain Eukaryota; kingdom Metazoa; phylum Chordata; class Amphibia; order Gymnophiona; family Dermophiidae; genus Geotrypetes; species Geotrypetes seraphini. The sequence continues at coordinate 260,017,577 of NC_047085.1, forward strand.
CCGGGCCACCAACACTCAAATACTTTTCATAGTGCTTGGCTTTATGCTCCAAATCTTCAGTGGATCATTTGTATTATAACTTATTTTTGCTTTATATGTATACTTTAAATAAATATGTACTAAAAAGTACTTAGCTGTATTATGACGCTTCATGCGTGGGTAGAATCACCTCACCCATAGAACTCTAAGGTATTTTCAAGGCTACCACTCCCTAAAAAAGAGAAAAGCTTTATCTCTGTAAGTTGCAGCTAGTCATCAGTATATACATATCATTTTACTACAATTCTATAACATTCTATAAAACATCTCAAACCTCCATTTCTTACCTGCCTAATTTTAACCATTCAAACCGACCATAAAGTCTGGTGAAGAATGGCACCATTCCTCTTACTCTGTGAATTTAAACACACCCTGGCTCCAACTGCTGACGCTACGCTCATCCTACAGAACTTCAGCGTCTGTTATTTATTTAAAGTATACATATAAAGCAAAAATAAGTTATAATACAAATGATCCGCTGACGATTTGGAGCATGAAGCCAAGCACTATGAAAAGTATTTGAGTGCTTGGTGGCCCAGCTGAGGATCAATGAGCAGATATGATAATGGGTTAATGAATTCAAATGTTGGATTATTTCTAATGTTTTCAAATCTAGTCTATATTATAGCCCTTCATTAGAATTTTTGAAATAGTGCCATAGGCTAACATTAATAAAATAACTAAGCCATAAGAAGTTAAGAAAGCAATAAATGCACACAGGAGCTGAGGGAGACAGAGAAGTATATGGAGGAGACCTACAGGGATGTTGTAGAGAAGTCCCACCTCCAGTCTGGTAACCCCTATGCTGCCTTGGAGGAGAGAGGTCTCCTAAAAGGAGAGCATCACCCTGGTGAAGTAGGAAATAATACTTTAGCTAGGACCTGCCCACCAGGGGATGCAATATCCTCTCGCACCAAGGATGTGTCTCCAGGGGCTTCTGCCCAGGACAGAAAAGTTAGGACAGCGGATGTAGATGGTGATTCAATTATTAGGCATGTAGATAGTTGGGTGGCTGGTGGGTGTGAGGATTGCCTGGTCACTTCCCTGCCTGGTGTGAAGGTGGCGGACTTCACACGTCACATAGGATTTTAGATAGTGCTGGGGAAGAGATAGCTGTCCTGGTATATGTAGGTACCAATGGCATGGGAGGGAGGTTGTGGAAGCCAAATTTAGGCTTTTAGGTAGAAAGCTGAAAACCAGATCCTCCAGGGTTGTATTTTCAGAAATGCTCCCAGTTCTTTGCGTAGGATCCAAGAGGCAGGTAGAGCTCCAAAGTCTCAATGCATGGTTGAGATGATGGTGCAGGGATGAGGGTTTTAGATTTGTTAGGAACTGGGCAACCTTCTGGGAAAGAGGGAGCTTGTTCTGAAAGGACGGACTCCACCTTAACTAACGTTTAAAAAGAAGATGGAGCAGCTTTTAACTGAGATGGGGAAAGCCGATAGTTGCCCGGGAGCGGATGGGTCAGTGTGAGGTGTCCTTGGAGGATACTATGGAAACAGGATATTTAGGGAGTCCTAGTAGAGAGGTTCCGATAATGGTGAAAGAAAGCCAGGAGGGTTTAAGAGGAAGGCAGAGTAAATGACTCAAATTTTCTCTGTCTTCTCAGCAGCCTGTAGTTACAAGGAAAAAACACAATTTGAAGTGTCTGTAGGAAAATGATAGAAGACTAAAATATAAAATAAGAGAGTTAGAGTACATAGCACTGAATGATGAGATAGATATAATAGGCATCTCGGAGACCTGGTGGAAGGAGGACAATCAATGGGACACTGTGTCACCTGGGTACAAATTATATCGCAAGGATAGAGTGGATCAAATTGGAGGGGGTTGCGCTATATGTTAAAGAGAGAATTGAATCAAATTAAAAAAACATTCTGATAGCAGTGTGGAATCCTTATGGATAGAAATTCGATGTGTGAAGGGAAGGAATATAAAGGTTGGGTTATACTACCGTCCAAAAAAAATCTCAGGAAGGACATACAAAACTCCTAATTTTACTAATAAATTATGCCCTATTGGAAACCATAGGAGGGACCTACTTAGACACTACCAGGTCTACCCACTGCACTCATACAAAGACCTACTCATTCACTTAACACACAAAAACCAAGAAAAAAAAAGGAAAAAAAGTGGAGAAAAAGCCTCAGTTCATCTTCATATGGCAAAAAACTCCACTTATAAACAACCATTAAGCAAGGTCCAAAATGTATCAGTGAGAAACACTATAGTAGCCCTCGTAGGAACCACATAAAAAAAACTCTATCTAGCACGCCAAATTACAAAACTTCAAAAAAAATGGGAGTAAAGCAAGCAGCACATATATGAGTCTCAAACACAGTCAATGGTAAGCAGGAAAAAACAAACAAACACTTAGCTGCAGACGGTGTCCAGGTTGTCTTCCATGCATCCAAAAAGTGCAAGCCTGCCTGGCCCCGCAGCCACTCTTTCCCGACGGGGAAACCTCCGTTTTGCTGAGCTGCGTCAGGGGAATGATTCCAGCCTACTCCACCAGCAACTGTAGAGGCTCTCCAAGTGCTCCAACTGCTCACATTCACACACATAGAATGCTCACCATTGACTGTGTTTGAGACTCATATATGTGCTGCTTGCTTTACTCCCATTTTTTTAAGTTTTGTAATTTGGCGTGCTAGAGTTTTTTTGAGGTGGTTCCTAAGAGGGCTACTATAGTGTTTCTCACTGCTGAGTGAACTGATACATTTTGGACCTTGCTTAATGGTTGTTTATAAGTGGAGTTTTTTGCCATATGAAGATGAACTGAGACTTTTTCTCCACTTTTTTTCCTTTTTTTTCTTGGTTTTTGTGTGTTAAGTGAATGAGTAGGTCTTTGTATGAGTGCAGTGGGTAGACCTGGTAGTGCCTAGGTAGGTCCCTCCTATGGTTCCCAATAGGGCATAATTTATACTACTGTCCCCCAGGACAAAATGAGCAGACAGATGAAGAAATGTTTTCAGAGATTAGGAAAGCTGGAGAAATGGGCAACACTATAATAATTGGTGATTTCAATTACCCCAACATTGACCGGTTAAATGTTACATCGGGGAGTGCTAGGGAGGTAAAATTCCTAGTTGTCATAAATGACTGCTTCTTGGAGCAACAGGTCCAGGAACCGACAAGAGGGGGTGCTATTTTAGATTTGGTCCTTAGTGGAATGCAAGACTTGTACGGGAGTTAACTGTGTTGGGTACGCTGAGAAACATGATCGAATTTGAGCTGATACCGGGAGTAACGTCGCAAAAGAAATCTACTGTAGGGGCGTTTAATTTTCAAAAGTGTGACTATGACAAAATGAGGAAAATGGTTAAAAAGAAGCTAAAAGGATCAGTTGCAAAGGTTAGGACTGTAAACCAGGTGTGGATGTTATTTAAAAATACCGTCGTGGAAGCCCAAACCAGATGTATTCCACGTATCAGCAAAGGTGGAAAGAAGAGGAAATGAGAGACAGCGTGGTTAAAAGGTGAAGTGAAAGAGGATATTAGAGCCAAAAAACATCCTTTAAAGAATAGAAAAAGTATCCGAATGAAGAAAATAAGGAGAAACACAAGCACTGGCAAGTTAGATGCAAAGCATTGATAAACACGGCTAAGAAAGAATATGAAGAGAAACTTGCAAAAGAGGCAAAAACTCATACCAATTTTTTTAGGTACATCAGAAGCAGAAAACCTGTGAGGGAATCTGGGGGACCGTTGGATGACCAAGGAGTGAAAGGGGTGCTCAGGGAAGATAAGGCCATAGCAGAAAGACTGAATGAATTCTTTACTTTGGTCTTTAAGAACATAAGAACATAAGAAGTTGCCTCCACTGGGTCAGACCGAGGTCCATCTCGCCCAGCGGTCCGCTCCCGCGGCGGCCCATCAGGTCTGCGACCTGTGAAGTGGTTTCTGACCACTTCTATAACCTACCTCAAGTTCTATCTGTACCCCTCTATCCCCTTATCCTCCAGGAACCTATCCAAACCCTTCTTGAATCCTTGTACAGAGTTCTGGCCTATCACTTCCTCCGGAAGCGCGTTCCATGTGTCTACCACCCTCTGTGTAAAAAAGAATTTTCTAGCATTTGTTCTAAACCTGTCCCCTTTCAATTTCTCCGAGTGACCCCTAGTGCTTGTGGCTCCTCTTAGTTTGAAGAATCTGTCCTTATTTACTCTCTCTATGCCCCTAAGGATTTTGAAGGTTTCTATCATGTCCCCTCTAAGTCTCCTCTTCTCCAGGGAGAACATCCCCAGCATTTTTAACCTGTCAGCGTATGGAAAATTTTCCATACCTTTTATCAGCTTAGTCGCCCTCCTCTGCACTCCCTCGAGTACCGCCATGTCCTTCTTGAGGTACGGCGACCAGTATTGAACACAGTACTCCAGGTGCGGGCGCACCATTGCGCGATACAGCGGCATGATGACTTCCTTCGTCCGGGTCGTGATACCCTTTTTGATGATGCCCAGCATTCTGTTTGCTTTCTTTGAGGCTGTCGCACATTGCACCGATGGTTTCAGTGATGAGTCGACCATCACCCCCAGGTCCCTTTCCAGGTTACTCACCCCTAGCAGTGTTCCCCCCATTTTGTAGTTGAACATCGGGTTCTTTTTCCCTACATGCATGACCTTGCATTTCTCTACGTTAAAACTCATTTGCCACTTTTTTGCCCAGTCTTCCAGTCTCGTTAGGTCCCTTTGTAGGTCTTCGCAGTCTTCCGTGTTTCTAACCCTGCTGCAGAGTTTGGTGTCATCAGCAAATTTGATAACCTCACATTTTGTCCCCGTCTCCAGATCGTTAATAAATATATTGAATAGTAGAGGTCCCAGCACCGACCCCTGCGGAACTCAGCTCGTGACCCATTGCCAATCTGAGTATTGGCCCTTGACTCCAACCCTCTGTTTCCTGCCCGCTAGCCAGTGTTTGATCCATCGGTAGATATCCCCTTGCACCCCGTGGTTCCACAGTTTTTTAAGTAGCCGTTCGTGAGGTACCTTGTCGAAGGCTTTTTGGAAGTCAAGGTAAATGATGTCTATGGATTCACCCTTATCCATCTGACTGTTTATTCCCTCAAAGAAGTACAGCAAGTTCGTGAGGCACGACCTTCCCTTGCAGAAGCCATGCTGGCTCGCCTTCAGTTGTCCATTGTTTTCTATGTGTTCGCAGATTGTGTCCTTTACCATTGCTTCCATCATCTTTCCAGGAACCGAGGTCAAGCTCACAGGCCTGTAGTTTCCCGGGTCACCCCTTGATCCCTTCTTAAAGATGGGCGTGACATTTGCTATTTTCCAGTCCTCTGGGATCTCCCCAGTTTTTAGGGAGAGGTTACATATTTGGCGAAGTGTCTCTGCTATTTCGTTTTTCAGTTCTTTTAGTACCCTTGGGTGGATGCCGTCCGGGCCTGGTGATTTGTCGCTCTTTAGTCTGTCTATCTGTCTGTGGACATCCTCTATGCTTACCTCTAGTTGTACCAGCCTTTCGTTGTGTTCTCCGTTTATAATCACCTCGGGTTCTGGGATATTGGATGTGTCCTCTCTGGTGAAGACCGACGAGAAGAATTTGTTTAACCTTTCAGCTATCTCTTTTTCCTCCTTTATCGCTCCTTTCCTGTCTCCGTCGTCCAGTGGTCCCACTTCCTCTCTGGCTGGTTGTTTCCCTTTCACATACCTGAAGAAGGGTTTGAAGTTTCTTGCTTCTCCTGCTAGTCTTTCCTCATATTCTCTCTTTGCCTTCCTGACCTCTCTATGACATTCTTTCTGGTGTCTTTTGTGCTCTTCCTGGTTTTCCTTTGTTGGATCCTTTTTCCATTTCTTGAAGGATGATTTCTTGTCGCTTATCGCCTTTTTAACCGCAGATGTTAACCATGCTGGGTTTCTAGTTCGATTTTTCTTTTTGCACCCTTTCCTAAACCTTGGGACGCACAGGTCTTGTGCCTCGAGCACTATGCCTTTAAGCAGTGTCCAGGCTTCCTTTACGGTCTTCACCTTCCCTGAGTTGCTGCTGAGCTTTTTTCCTACCATTTTCCTCATGTCCTTGTAGTTTCCCTTTCTGAAGTTGAGTGCTGTCGTTTTGGTTCTTTTCACCTTTGATGTTCCCATGTTTAATTTGTACTGGATCATGTTGTGATCACTGTTCCCTAATGGTGCTATTACCACCACTTCCTTTGCGGGTCCTTCTAGCCCGTTGAGGATTAGGTCTAGAGTGGCATCCCCTCGCGTTGGTTCTGCGACCAGCTGCTCCATGAAACAGTCCCTTATCGCCTCTAGGAATTTAGTTTCTCTCGTGCAGTTTGAGTGCCCAATGTCCCAGTCTATTCCCGGATAGTTGAAATCCCCCATAACTACCACCCTTCCACTTTTGCACACCTGCCTCAGTTCGGCCTCCAGTTCCAGGTCGTTTGCTTCTGACTGTCCTGGTGGGCGATAGTACAATCCCAATTTGATGTCAGCTCCTACCCCTCCTGTTAACTTCACCCATAGTGACTCCAGACTGTCTGCCCTTGTTGTTGTTTCTGTTCTTGATGAAGGAATGGAGTCCTTTATATACAGTGCTATTCCTCCCCCCTTTTTGTGTGCTCTGTCCTTCCTGTAGAGTTTATACCCTGGAAGGGCCACATCCCATTTGTTGTCCTCTGTCCACCATGTCTCTGTGATTCCTATTATGTCTATGTCCTTATTTCCGGCTATAACTTCTAGCTCCCCCATTTTAGTCCTTAGGCTCCTAGCATTTGTATATAGGCAATTTAAGTCCCAGTTTGTTACCTTTTCTTTTGGATCTCCTCTTTACGGAAGAAGATGTAAGAGATCTACCTGAACTGGAAATGGTTTTCAAGGGTGATGATGCGGAGGAACTGAAAGAAATCTCGGTGAATCTGGAAAATGTACTGAGCCAAATCGACAAGTTAAAAGGTGATAAATTGCCAGGATGCATGGTATACCTCCCAGGGTACTAAAAGAACTCAGACATGAAATTGGTGATCTGCTGTTAGTGATCTGCAACCTGTCGCTAAAATTGTCTGTAGTACCTGAAGATTGCAGAGTAGCCAATGTTATGCCGATTTTTAAAAAGGGCTCCAGGGAAGATCTGGGAAATTATAGACCAGTAAGCCTCATTTCGGTGCTGGGCAAAATGTTAGAAACGATTATAAAAAATAAAATTGTGGAACAAGTAGACAAATATGATTTAATGAGATGGAGTCAGCATGGGTTCAGCCGAGGGAGATCTTGCCTCACAAATTTGCTTGACTTCTTTGAAGGTGTGAATAAACATGTGGATAAAGGTGAGCCGGTTGATATAGTGTATCTAGATTTTTAGAAAGCTTTTGATAAAGTTCCTCATAAGAGGCTCCTGAGAAAATTAGAGTCATGGGATAGGTGGCAAAGTTCAGTTCTGGATAAGGAATTGGTTATCAGATAGAAAACAGAGGGTAGAGTTAAATGTTTTTTTTTCTCAATGGAGAAGAGTAAACAGTGAAGTGCTGCAGGGGTCTGTACTGGGACCAATGCTATTTAACTTGTTTATAAATGATCTGGAAATTGGAACGATGACTGAGGTGATTAAATTTGCAGGTGATACTAAACTGTTCAAAGTTGTTAAAACGCATGCAGATAGTGAAAAATTGCAGGCGAACCTTAGGAAATTGGAAGACTGGGCATCCAAGTGACAGATGAAATTTAATGTGGAAAAATGCAAAGGGGGAAGAATAACCTGAATCACAGTTACTGGATGCTAGGGTCCACCTTGGGGGTTAGTACCCAAGAAAAGGATCTGGGTATCATTGTAGACAATATGATGAAACCTTCCGCCCAATGAGTGGCGGCGGCCAAAAAAGCAAACAGGATGCTGGGAATTATTAAAAATGGGATGGTTAACAAGACTAAGAATGTCATAATACCCCTGTATTGCTCCATGGTGCAACCTCATTGGAGTACTGAGTTTAATTCTGGTCTCCTTATCTCAAGAGAGATATAGTGGCGCTAGAAAAGGTTCAAAGAAGAGCGACCAAGATGGTAAAGGGGATGGAACTCCTCTCGTATGAGGAAAGACTAAAATGGTTAGGGCTCTTCAGCTTGGAAAAGAGACAGCTGAAAGGAGATAGGATTGAAGTCTACAAAATCCTGAGTGGAGTAGAACAGGTACACGAAGTTATACGGAAAAACTTTAAAAAACAATAGGAGGAAATTTGTTTTCACTAGGAGAATAGTTAAGTTCTGAAACGCGTTGCCAGAGGATGTAGTAAGAGCTGTTAGCGTAGCTGGTTTTAAGAAAAGTTTGGACAAGTTCCTGGAGGAAAAGTCCATAGTCTGTTATTGAGAAAGACATGGGGGAAACCACTGCTTGCCTTGTATCGGTAGCATGGAATATTGCTACACCTTGGGTTTTGGCCAGGTACTAATGACCTGGATTGGCCACAGTGAGAACGGGCTACTGGGCTTGATGGACCATTGGTCTGATCCAGTAAGGCTATTCTTATGTTCTTATGTTTGTTTTCTCTAATTGTGGTACCGGAGGCAATCTCTCAAAATAAAATTAAAGTATTAAAAGAGACTAAAGATTTGTCAGCAAATAATAAAACAAAAGCAATGCCAACTTGACAGGCCTATGACCTATTCTAGGCCTACAGTACAGTACATTTGGGCTAGTCCCAATGTTTGGTCTGACAAGTACACTAACTGAGCATGGTTTTTGGTATACAATGAAAGGTGGTTCATGTATTGTGCTGTTTCGTGTATGTGTTCTAGTTTAGCCCCCTTGAAGTTGGCAGGTTATAGATTTTTACTTCCTGTTCATGTGGATTTCCAGCTATAAAAAAATGGACAAAATTGAGTATTGCGGTGTGATAAAATTCCTTGATTTGATGGGACAATCGCCTACTGAAATTAACTCTGAGTTAGATGTAATGTTTGGTGATGTGTCCGCCTTCATTTTCAACAGTAAATATGTGGGCTGCTGAGTTAAATGTGATCGGACAAGCATTGTTGATGCAGCATGCTCTAGACATCCAAAAACAGCAGCAACCAACAAAATGGTTGATGAAGTTCACTGAATCATGATGGAAGATCGCCAATTGACCCTAAATGAGATAACAGAGGCTGCTGGCATGCCATCAGAACATGTGCACATCCAGTGGTGTAGCGAGGGAGGTTGGCTTCAGTCTTTATTCATTGCATAGGTTTTATATTGTAGCAAGGCTCAATGAATCAAAAACTTACCTGATGCTTGTGAAGACTTCAAAAAAAAACTTTGGGTCCTGATGCCTTGTGCGACTGTTGCTTTAGAAGACCTGTAGTGACTATTTTAAGAGTACTGTGGTCTGTTTATCTCTCCCCCTAAATCTGCAAGTTGAAGTTTTAGGGGTAGAGACAGACATCAGTGGCGAAACGAGTCAGGACCCAAAGGTTTTTTTTGTTTGTTTGGTTTGTTTTTTTTTTTTGCAGTATTTACAAGCACCTGCAAGGGCTGTTGGAGAGTGAAGCACCGGTGGGCGAGGAGAGGGATTGGGAAAATAGAAATGAAAAGCACCAGCAGGACAGGAGGGAGTTGAAAGGAAAGAAAGAGAGAAGCACCCACAGGGGAGAAGGAGAAAGAAAGAAAAATGCACCCGCAGAAGTGGAGGTGGGGGAGTGTTGGAAGGAGAGAGAGAAGCACCCGCAGGGGTTAGAGAGACAGATTATGACTAAGATAACATCCCTCACTGTTATATGTTTATTTTTTTCCACATAAATTGAACTTAAAACAAGAGAGACAGAGAAAGAAAGAAGCACTCGCAGGAGGGGGGGGGTTTGTAATAAAAGGAGAGAGACAGAAAGAGAAAGGTGGACCAAGGAAATGAGTGAAGGGCAGACTGGGGCGGAGTCATGTGTGTCCTCTCTTATTTTATCTTCACAAATATGGTAGCCCTGACATACGGTAGTAGCTCATTCACCACCGACCTCCCCTTCCCCGTTTGGTATATCCCGCTCTTCCTCAAGCCCACAGTCCAATATCCTCCTCCTTCCAACGTCCCCTGCGCCCCAGAATGAGACAACCCTACGCGCTCCTGCCGCAATGCCCTCCCTTTCCCAGCACCCCGCCCTCTCTGACGTGTTTCCTGTTTCCGACAGGGCTGAATGTGGCCGGGGGGAATCGGCGGGACGGTGGCGGGAGATCTCCGGCATGAGTTTAAAGGTAGGCTGGGGGAGGGAGTTTGAACCTTGGGGATTGAGGGAGAGGCGCCGAACCGCAGATGGGGAGGGCAAGGCAGATTACGGGGGGGGGGGGGGGGGACGGTACGGGACCCGGACTGCGGTCCCTGAAATGTGTGTTTGAAGATGGTCAAAATGCGTCTGTTTTGGTATCTCTGTGTGGACTACGTGCACACTCCCCCACCCCGTACCGGTCTGTTCACACTCAGTAGAGGACCGAGTCCCTTCCGCATCCCCTGATTGAGGTTCTGTCCGGGTTAGTGTCTCTGAATGCTTTGTTATGCATTTACAGTATCCTAATAGGAATGAACTTTATTCCTTTAAATCTGGAGTTCTGACTTGTAACGTCCCCTCTCTAATGCACTAGTAACGCTGGCCATTGTGCCAAAAAGAACGTTGCAAAGAGCAAAAGATTCCCCCCACCCGGGAGTATTTACTTTGATCTATCGTCAGATCCCAATAGTATTTTTGCCTCTGCTGTTACTTTCAGGTTATTATTGGAGCATATGAATTTTTAAGGTCATTATCTGTTAATACAGCATGCTTGATGTTCTGAATGTTTCTCATCTTTGATGAGTGTAATCCTTTAAGATACCAGTATAATAGGGACACCTCTGCACACAGTAATTTTAATTTTTCCTTCAATGCATATTTTCCAAGAGTGAGAGTTATTTCTCCTTTTCTTTTTTTCTCTGAATTCTTGCCAAAAGTATTTGCACGGTAATAATTTTGTTGCATAATATTGTATGCAATTTATACATGTTATGGTCTCATTTATTTGCCCTCTACTTTATGGGTCAAGTTCAACTTGAATAATATTTTTACCTTTCCTGGATTCCAGCATATGAATCTATTTTCACATAGGTTAGGGGCTCTTCCACCAATTACTCAATCTTTGGATCTTTCTCCTGTATTTGTTCTCTTGACTTCTTGGCCTGCATAACTTATCTTACTGCCTTGGTTTTCTGGATCTTCTCTCTCCATTTCTGCCTCAACCTTTCTTCCAGTACTCTTTTCTGAGCCTCCTCAGTCTGTACAGGAGCCAGTCCTGTAGTGTTCTTTTGAAATCCCTTTTGCTCTTACGGTGTCAATCTTTCTTCTTATTTTCCTTTTCAGATACCCTCCTCGTGCACTAGTCTTGTCTTCTGATGCTGTTTTTCAGACTCCCTCCTCCTACTATTTATCATTTCTATAGCGCTGAAAGACATAAACAACACTGTACATTTTAACATGTATTAGACTTTCCCTACTCAGAAGAGCTTACAATTTAATTAGGACAGACAGAACAAATTGGACAGATAGGGGTTGGGGAGTTTCTTGCACATAGAATGATAAGATGCACATAGAATGATAAGATGGACATAGGTATCTTACAGTGAGTGAAAGTTAAGAGTTGAAATCATCCTCAAAAAAGTGGGCTTTTAGCTTGGATTTGAATACTGCTAGAGATGGAACTTCACACACATTATTTATAGCATTTATATACTTCTTAGCCTAAGTGGTTTACATTCAAGTATTCAAGCATTTTTTCCTTTCTGTCCTGGTAGGCTCATATTCTATCTAATGTACCTGGGATAATGGGGGATTGAATGACTTGCCCAGGGTCACAAGGATCAGCATGGGATTTGAACCCACAACCTCAGGGTGCTGAGGTTGTTTCTTTAACCACTGCACCACACGCTCTGTTCCAGGCATATGGTGCAACAAGATAGAAGAGATGGAGTCTGGAGTTGGCAGTGGAGGAGCAGGGTAGGAGGAACTTGCCTGATGAATAGTGTTCATGGGGGAAGCACAAGGGGAGATAAATGAGGAGAGATTTGAGGAGCTGCAGAGTGAATGTACTTGTAAGTCAGTAAAAGAAGTTTGAACTGTATTTGGAAGTAGATGGGGAGCCAATGAAGTGACTTGAATAGAGGGGTAATGTAAGTGAGTATGGTGGGTCTGGTGAAATATGTCATGCAGCAGAATTTTGAATAGATTGAAGAGGAGAGAGATGGTTGTGCAGAAGATCTGAGAGAAGCTAGTTGCAGTTGTCTAAGCAAGAGCTGATGAGAGTATGGATATGGGTTTTGGTAGTGTGCTCGTAGAGGAGAGGTTGGATTTTGGTAATATTATAGAGCAGGGGTGCCCAAAAGGTCGATCGCGATCTACCAGTAGATACTGAAGGCAATGCAAGTCGATCGCGGAGCCCATCCCGGGCTCTGTGATAGATTTGCGTTGCCTTCGCATTCTACCTGCTTCTCCATGGACATTTGCTTTCCCAACGCAGTAAACAGAAGCGCCGGGCTGACCAGCTCCCACCCCCCCACCCCCTGACGTCAATTCTGACATCGGAGGGGACGTTCCGGCCCACCCAATCGCTGCCTGGCTGGCCCGGAACTTCCTCTCCAACGTCAGAATTGATGTTGGGTGGAAGGCTGGTTGGCCCGGTGCTTCTGTTTACCGCGTGGGGAAGCAGGGACAGCTCACAGCTCAGTGGCGGGCAGCTTGGGGGCCTGTTCCCCGATGGTGGTGGCTTGGGGGAGGGCAGAGAGAAAGAAAGGGTGCAGGCAGGGAGACAAAAAGAAGGGAAACAGAAAGAAAGAAAGGGGGGACAGGGAGACAGAAAGAAAGGGGGCATGGAGAGAGAAAGACAGAAAGAAAGGGGGCAGGGAGACAGAAAGAAAGAAGGGAAACAGAAAGAAAGAAAGAAAGGGGGGACAGGGAGACAGAAAGAAAGGGGGCATGGAGAAAGACAGAAAGAAAGAAGGGGGCAGGGAGAAAGAAAGAAAGGGGAGGGGGCAGGGAGAGAGGAAGAAAAAGTTGGGGGAGGGAATGAGGTCAGGAAGAGAGAAAGCAGGAGGCTGAAAGAAGGGAAGAAATATTGGATGCACAGTCAGAAGAAGAAAGTGCAACCAGAGACTCATGAAATCACCAGACAACAAAGGTAGGAAAAATGATTTTATTTGCAATTTAGTGATCAAAATGTGTCCGTTTTGAGAATTTATATCTGCTCTCTATATTTTGCACTATGGCCCCCTTTTACTAAACCGCAATAGCGTTTTTTAGCGCAGGTAGCCTATGAACATTCGAGAGCAGCGCGGGGCATTCAGCGCAGCTCCCTGCGCTAAAAACCCCTATCCTGGTTTAGTAAAAAGGGAGGGGGTATATTTGTTTATTTTTGTATAGTTGTTACTGAGGTGACATTGCATAAAGTCATCTACCTTGACCTCTTTGAAAAAACCCCAGAATATAAATGATAATTAACATTTTCTCTGCGTACAGTGTGCTTTGGTTTTTTAAAATTTTATTGTTGGTAGATCATTTTGACTTGGTCATTTTAAAAGTAGCTCGCAAGCCCAAAAAGTGTGGGCACCCTGTTATAGAGGAAGAAGCGACAGTCTTTAGCAGTTTGTTGGATCTGATCAGCGAAGGAGAGAATAGAGTCAAAGAAGACCTTGAGTTTGTGAGCTGAAATACAGGGAGGAGAAGAAATAGAGAATGAGAGGAGGGTTTAGGTGGAAAGGAGCTCAGTCTTAATCATATTATTTTTTAGTTGGCAGTGAGACATCCAGGAGGCAATTTCAGACTGGCAGGCTGAGACTCAGGCCTGGATTCCTGTAGAGATATCTGTGGAGAGGTAAATCTAGGAGTCATCGGCATAGAGGTGATACTGAAAACCATGGGAGGAGATCAGTGCATCAAAGGAGTGGGTATAGATTGAAAAAAGGAGAGGTCCTAAGTCAGAGCCTTGGGGCACACTAGTTGATATAGATGGAGGGGGAGGGTTCTCTGAGGGAGGCCTAGCCCAGGGGGCAGTTTTACAACCATTGTTTGGTCATAAAGGGGCTAAGAGATGTAGAGTGCCCGAGGCTGAGGACTTTGCCTACCCGGAGATCCCTCTACCTCTTTTCGGTCCTGGTGGGGGGGAAGCCGGGGTGCAGGACATGGATGTGGAGGAGGCTGGAGGGGATGATCCCTCGGCATTGTGCCTGTTCCATAGGGAGGAACTAACGGCCTTTATTTCAAAAGCTATGGACTGCACATTTCCATGCCGGATACGGGGGCGGAGGGGGGGGAGGGGGGCGGTGGTGCCCACTCCTCTTATGGCAGGCATTAGGCGGCTGCCTAAGACCTTTCCTATGCATGAGGCCATGCTGGAGTTGATTTCTGAGCAATGGACTACGCTGGAGTCAGACCTCAAGGTGGCAAGGGCTATGTGTTGCTTGTATCCTATGGCTCTTGAGGAGCAGGATAAATTTAAACTTCCAAAAGTGGACGCCTTGGTGGCGACGGTCACTAGAAAAACTACTCTGCCGATAGAGGGAGGAATTACTCTGAAGGACCCTCAGGATAGGAAGATTGAGTCTTGGTTGTGATCTGTCTTTGTGGGGTTTTTCTTCCACTTCCTGTTCTATCAGTAAGAACATAATAGCCTTACTGGATCAGACCAATAGTCCATCTAGCCCAGCAGCCCGCTTTTATGGTGGCCAATCCAGGACACTAGTACGAGTGCACTGGTTTGAGATTTTTTTTCAAGATGAGCAAAACATTTGCAAACTTGGTGCCTCGTAAACCGAGCTTGCCTCGCTGTACGAGCGCCCCCCCCCCCCCCCGCGATCCGGCATCCCCCCTGCTCGCATTGCCCCCCCTCCACCGCGATCCTACTTCCCCCCCCGAGCACGTCAACGACACTAACTTTACCCTGTCTTGGCATCAGTGCCGGTGCCCGAAGATCCTCCCTCTTCTGGTGCGGCCTGGGCTGGGCGGTGCGTCGGAGATCCTCCCTCTTCTGCTCTGGGCTGGGCTGGACTGGCTTTGAGCATTTGCGCATGCTCAAAGCCTTCTGGTCTCGCTCTCAATCTCGGAGAGAGCGAGACCAGAAGGCTTTGAGCATGCTCAAAGCCAGCCCAGACCAGACCAGAAGAGGGAGGATCTCCGACGCACCGCCCAGCCCAGGCCGTGCCAGAAGAGGGAGGATCTTCAGGCACCGGCACTGGTGCCAAGTCGGGTAAAGGAAGTGTCATTGACGTGCTCGGGGGGGGGGTGAGTAGGATCGCGGTGGAGGGGGGGCAACGCAAGTGAGGGGAGGATGCCGGATCGCGGGGAGGGGTTTGGAACAGCGTCGGATTCCTCAAGGGGGGGGAGAATGGAGCAGCGCCTGTAGCCTCGGGGGGGAGGAGGTGGAACCAATCAAAACAGTTTCCCTTACTTCCTATGGGGAAACTTGCTTTGATATACGAGCAATTTGGTTTACGAGCATGCTTCTGGAACGAATTATGCTCGTAAACCAAGGTTCCACTGTACTTGGCAAAAATACAATAGAAGCAACATTCTATTCTACCGATCCAGGGCAAGCAGTGGCTTCCCCCATGTCTATCTCAATAATAGATTATGGATTTTCCTCCAGGAAACCACTTTAAAACCACCTACTTAAATCACTCTTACCACAACCTCTGGCATTGTGTTCCAGAGCTTAACTGTTCTCTGAGTGAAAAAAAATTCCTCCTATTGGTTTTAAAAGTATTTCCCTGTAACTTCATTGAGTGTCCCCTAGTCTTTGGAATTTTGAATGGAATAAAATATCAATTCATTTGTACTCGTTCCACTCCACTCAGGATTTTGTAGACTTCAATCATATCTCCCCTCAGCCATCTCTTTTCCAAGGTGAAGAGCCCTAACCTTTCTAGTCTTTCCTCATTTGAGAGGAGTTCCATCCCCTGATTTGTAGTTCTTTCCTAATTTCTCTGATTAACTTATAAACTACTTTGATTATCATTATTGGAAAGCAGTACATAAAGTGTCATTAAACATAAAATATAACCTTCTTCATTGAGAGCTTTAACCCTACTCTGTTTTCTTGATAGTAGAAGGGATATATGTGAAGGGGAGGGGAGACAGGGGTTTTGTTGATCCTTGCTCTGTATTATTTGTATTTATAAAATGACAATTGTACAGAATAGTATTTCTTTCTATACTTTAATAAAATACATTAAATATAAAATCATAACTGAGGCTTGTGCGGATGGGATCAGATGGTTTGCGAGGACCGAGCTCGCGGAGATGGGGCAGAAATGGGGTTGTTAAATTTCAGTCCTAGTAGTTTGCTGGTCCACAAAATAATTTTTTCCCCCGCCGGTCCATAGGTGTAAAAAGGTTTAAGAACACTAAACCACAAAGAGCTTTAACCTGTTTTTTAGATAAATTTTGATAAACATTCATTCGTCCCTCCTCAATCTGATCTAGTCCTTGTAGCACCAATTGTTGAAAAGTTTCAATTACAGGATCAATATGTCCCGGGGGCATCCAATAAGATTTGGATTTATATTTCTGTATAAATGTTATCTTTTCCTGCCTGCTATTATCATCTACTACTTGCTCCTGATTATGTTGAGAAAAGTATATCTTAAACGCAACTTTCTGAAAAATCGATATAGATTAACTCTCGTGGAAAAAAGCGTCATAAGGGGAATATGGGACAAAAGAAAGGCCATATTGGAGAACAAGTCAAAAATAGTAGGTGGTGAGGAAAACACTGAAAAAATGCAGGGCTGAGATGTCAAACTCGATAACAATATAACACTAGAACCAAGACTTCTCAGAGTAAATGTCCAAAATAGAAGTTAGATGAAATTCAAATACAATAGGGTAAATGCATTTATACATACACTCAGATATGTGTAATCCGACCAAGAGCCGTGGCTCCTATAGCCGAACCCACCGTCCCATCACTGTGTATGACTATAATGCTAGTGATATTGGGGTGCTTCTTAAATAATAAAAGTATTTTGCAATAAATGGAAAAGCAATTCCTACTTAACTTAAAAGGGGACCTACCAACACCCTTTTAAGTTAAGTAGGAATTGTTTTCCCTTTTATTGCCACTTAAAAATACTTTATTATTTAAGAAGCACCCCAATATCACTAGCATTATAGTCATACACAGTGATGGGACGGTGGGTTCGGCTATAGGAGCCACGGCTCTTGGTCGGATTACACATATCTGAGTGTATGTATAAATGCATTTACCCTATTGTATTTGAATTTCATCTAACTACTATTATCCCAGGACAAGCAGGCATGATATTCTCACATGTGGGTGACGTCATCTACGGAGCCCCGATGCGGAAGCATTTTCAAGCAAACTTGATTGAAGATTTAAGTTTGCTCTGCTGCTCCACGCATGCGTGCCTTCCTGCTCCACTAGGGGGTGCAACCCCTCGTGGTCTCCAGTTCAAAATTTTCCGCTGAGCCTAGAAGTCGTGTTTTTTCAGGCTTTGCCCCAACTGCCTTCTAGCACCGCGATTTTTTTTGTTTTTCATCGTTTAAGTCACTGTGCGCGAAATTTTTTCTTCTTCAACTTGATTCCTGCTTCGTTTGACCGACCCGGAGGCTTCCGGGTCCCCGTGGCCGCGTGGCTACTCGAGCCGCGGCCACTTTCGATTCTATGTCCCGGCCTTTGACCGGCTTTAAAAAGTGCACCCGGTGCGAGCGGCTTCTTTCCATCACAGACCCGCATCGCCGGTGCATCCTCTGCCTGGGGGCCGCTTATCCAACCGACCCCTGTCCCCAGTGCGCTACTTTCCAGAACCGGGCCCTCCGTTGAAGGAAAGCCCGCTGGCGGATCTTTTCGCCCCAGACCAACCTTCTACCTCGGCCTCGAGGTCGGCCCCGGCCTTGACCTCGGCCCCGAATACCTCGGCATCGCCTCGAGACTCGACTCCGAAATCCTCGGGACAATAGAAAGCCTCGGCTCCGGGTAAGTCCCCTCTTCCCTCTTCAGGTTCTGTACCAGCGAAGAAACCAACCTCGGGGACACCGGCGACGCATGGCGGAAGTCCCATGCTTACAGCCCCGACGAAGCCCTCCAAGCCTTCGGGCCGTGCCTCCACCACACGGGAATACTCTGATACGAGGTCGCCCCCGGTGGAGTGCACCGAGGCAGGGGACATGCCTTCGATGCTGTCCGTGCTTGTCTTCCAGGACTTACTCCGAGCAATGATCTCGTCGGAGCTGTCCGCTGCAATGGCCCATCTACAACCGGCCTCTGCCTCGACCTCGACCCCGCATGTGCCAGGCCAGCCTGAGCCTCGCATCGAGCCACCTCGTGGGAAAGTGCGCAAACTTCGCCGCATCTCATCCTCCTCGGACTCCTCGCCGAGGCACCCGAGGCGCTCTCCCTCCACAGACCGCCACAGGGCAAAACGTCAGGCTAAACCAACAGAAACCTCGAACCGCCCCCACTCTACGAGGCCGTTCACCTATACCTCGTACGGGACCGCTGAAGGTGGCAGAGTTATCACTCTCCAACCCACGTATCCTCCGAACTCCCCCTCGGTCCGGGGCTCCGATCCGAGGTTTCGGGCTTTCACCAAGGGAGTCCGGGTCGAGGTCACCGATTCGACATCGATCGGTACCCCGAACCCCGGCATCGTCTCCGAGGGGCTCCTCGAGACGTCGGAGATCCACGACCCCGGAACACTTTCACAGTACTTCCCCAGTCTCGGAGCTTGGATCGGAACAGGAACCTCGCTACTCGAGGGAAGCCTCCCCTTCCTTCTCCACCCGACGGAGGTCTCGTTCACCGACCCCCCACGGGGCCTCGGGAACATCCCGACCATCCTTCTCATGCTTTGTCCAGGACATGGGCCACGCTTTGAATTTAGACCTCCAGTCCGACTCCAGATACTCTAAAGAGTACCTAGCGGAACTGGATATGCCATCACTAACCAGAGAGTCCCTTCGCTTACCGCCTAACCCGATACTCCAACAGGCTCTCTTCAGGAATCTGGAGACCCCCTATATGGTCACAGCCGTGCCCTCCAAAATGGAGGCCAAGTACCGTACAGTACCCTTTCCGGGATTTGAACAACCACAGCTCTCCCACCAGTCGCTGTTAGTAGAATCCTCCTTAAAAAAGGCTCACCCCTCCCGGGTCTCAGCGGCGGACCCTAGACAAGTTCGGCAGAAGACTATATCAAAATGCGATGATGGCCTCTAGGGTGCAAAGCTACACTTTCACCTTCACATCCTACCTCAAACACCTCATTGGACTACTGAGAGCCTTTGAGACTGACCTACCGGCCTCCCGCCAAGGAGCCTTTAGCCTGCTTTTGGAATCCCTCTCCAATCTACGCCTCCATCTATTCCACGCGGCCTACGATGGCTTCGAACTCTCCTCCAGAGAGGCAGCGTTTGCTATCGCCATGTGCCAACTAGCTTGGCTACGCCTGGTCGACATGGACCCCAACTTACAGGACCGGTTGGCTAACCTCCCCTGCGTGGGAAAAGAACTGTTCGATGACACTATCGAGGCGGCTACAAAACGCCTCTCCGAACACGAACGCTCGTTTGCCTCCCTCGTCCGACAAAAGCCCAAACCGCCCGCGTCCAGGCCGTATAGGGCCCCTCCGCGCCGCTACCCACAAAAATCCACTCCTGCCTTCTCGCGGCCTCCACCCAGGCATCCGCAAGCCCACCATCGGGCCATGCCCAAGTCCCAACCGCCTGCGACTACCAAACCATCCCCGTCCTTTTGACAGGATACGCGGAAGGGGGCGGGCCCCCTCCGCCATAGTCCCAGGCCTCCTTCCCATCGGGGGTCGCCTCAAAGCCTTTTACCCTCGCTGGGAACAAGTCACGTCGGACGCATGGGTCCTTGGCGTGATCTCATCAGGATACTTTCTCAACTTTCGGACCATTCCTCCGGAAAACCCCCCAAGGAATTGCCCTCCCAACCGGACGCAGCTACCCCTACTCCTCTCCGAAGCTCGAGACCTGCTTCGCCTGAGAGCAGTGGAGGAGGTTCTCCCCGACCAACGGGGGAAGGGCTTCTACTCCCGTTAGTTCCTGGTACCGAAAAAAACGGGAGGCTTACGCCCAATACTAGACTTGAGACGCCTCAACAAATTTCTGATACGAGAAAAATTTCGGATGCTTTCCCTACTGACCCTCTACCCCCTGATCGACGAGGGCGACTGGCTCTGCTCCCTCGATCTGAAGGAGGCGTACACACATGTCCCAGTGCACCCCGCTCACTGCAAGTTCTTGCGTTTTCAGGTAGGGGACTGGCACCTACAATACCGTGTCCTTCCCTTCGGCCTAGCATCGTCACCTCGGGTCTTCACCAAGTGCCTCGTGGTGGTCGCAGCAACCTTACGCTCCCAGGGCCTCCAGATATTCCCCTACCTGGACGACTGGCTGATCAAAGCCAAAGCCCCGTCCAGGGAAGCGGTTATCTCAGCGACCCAACAGACTATTACCTACCTACAAAGTCTGGGGTTCGAGATAAACTTCCCAAAATCCCAACTACGCCCCTCCCAGTCCCTACAGTTCATCGGGGCCACGCTGGACACGGTTCGCCTCCGTTCCTTCCTCCCCCCTCCGCATCTAGAGGCGTTAGTACGCCTGAGTCGAAGGTTTTCCCTGCTGACCTCGGTATCAGCTCGGCAGATGATGACTCTTCTGGGCCACATGGCCTCCACCGTCCACGTCACACCCTTCGCCCGCCTCCATCTGAGAATTCCTCAATGGACCCTGGCCTCTCAATGGCATCAAGACCGGGACCCGATCGACCGCCCCGTGACAGTGACGCCTTCTTTGCAACGATCACTCCGCTGGTGGGCCGACTCTTCAAATCTTTCTAAAGGTTTGCTCTTCCTCACCCCACCCCACAGCAAGATACTCACCACGGACTCGTCGGAGTACGCTTGGGGAGCCCATCTGGACGGCCTACGCACTCAAGGGATGTGGTCAGCAGAAGACCGTCGCTGCCACATCAACGTGCTAGAGCTTCGGGCCATCTATCTCGCAGCTGTAGCTTTTCAACATCTGCTCCACGACCGAGTGGTTCTCATCCGAACCGACAACCAGGTAGCAATGTACTACGTAAACAAACAAGGGGGAACAGGGTCTTGGTCCCTTTGCCGGGAAGCCCTGCGCCACTGGAAATGGGCAATCTCCAACAACACCTTCCTTCGAGCGGTGTACATACAAGGAGAACAAAACTGTCTGGCGGACAGACTCAGCCGCCTCCTCCAGCCACACGAGTGGTCACTGCACTCTCAGATCCTACGACAGGTGTTCGAAAAGTGGGGGACACCTCAAATAGATCTATTCGCATCCCCCCACAACCACAAGCTGCCTCTCTTCTGCTACTCCCCGGACCAGTTCGAGGCCGACGCCTTCCTCCTCGACTGAGAGGGAAGGTTCCTATACGCGTTCCCGCCGTTTCCTCTGATACTGCGGACGCTTGTCCACCTGAAAACAGTACAGACCACCCTGATCCTTATTGCTCCTCGCTGGCCACGCCAGCCTTGGTTTTCCCTTCTACTTCAACTCAGTGTCAGAGATCCACTGCCTCTGCCTCTGTTTCCCTCTCTACTATCACAGGGTCAGGGTTCGCTGTTACATCCCAATCTTCAATCTCTTCATCTGAATGCTTGGTTTCTCTCCCCCTGACTGCTCTCCTCGTGTCTCAATCAGTCAAGGAGATATTGGAGGCCTCTAGAAAGACCTCGACGAGAACCTGCTACTCCCAAAAGTGGACCAGATTCTCAACCTGGTGCTCCTCCCACAGCCAGGACCCGGTGTCGGTCCCCGTCCCTCTGGTCCTTGACTATTTACTTCAATTATCTCATTCCGGCCTAAAGACCAACTCCATTCGAGTACACCTCAGTGCGATTGCGGCCTTTCATCAGCCCCTGGAAGGGAAAGCCCTCTCGCTCCATCCCTTAGTCTCTCGCTTCATGAAGGGTCTTCTGAATGCCCACCAACCCCTCTGGTGGTTTGGGACCTCAACGTGGTTCTGACTCAACTAATGAAACCTCCATTTGAGCCCTTAGACAAATGCCATCCAAAATTCCTCACTTGGAAGGTAATTTTCCTGCTTGCGCTCACTTCCGCTCAGCGGGTTAGTGAGTTACAGGCTCTGGTAGCGGACCCACCCTTCACGGTATTCCATCACGACAAGGTGGTACTCCGCACCCATCCAAAGTTCTTGCCTAAAGTAGTGTCTGATTTTCACCTCAATCAGTCCATTGTCTTACCTGTGTTTTTTCCCAAGCCCCACTCTCACCCCGGAGAGGTGGCGCTCCATACTCTTGACTGTAAGAGAGCGTTGGCCTTCTACCTCCAACGTACTCAGTCACACCGGAAAGTCCCACAATTGTTTTTGTCCTTCGACTCAAACCGGTTAGGGCACCCAGTCTCCAAGCGCACCTTGTCCAACTGGTTGGCCGACTGCATCTCCTTCTGCTACGCTCAGGCTGGTCTCACGCTGCATGGTCGAGTAACAGGACACAAGGTCCGAGCGATGGCAGCCTCTGTAGCGTTCCTCAGGTCCACACCTATTGAGGAAATCTGCAAGGCTGCCACGTGGTCTTCGGTTCATACCTTCACCTCCCACTACTGTCTGGACTCACTGTCCAGGAGCGATGGCCGGTTCGGCCAATCGGTTTTACGAAATCTATTTGCTTAAATTGCCAACTTCCCTCCATCCCTTTTCAGTCAGCTTGGAGGTCACCCACATGTGAGAATATCATGCCTGCTTGTCCTGGGATAAAGCACAGTTACTTACCGTAACAGGTGTTATCCAGGGACAGCAGGCATATATTCTCACAACCAGCCCACCTCCCCGAGGTTGGCTTCTTTGCTAATTAAGTGAACTGGAGACCACGAGGGGATGCACCCCCTAGTGGAGCAGGAAGGCACTCATGCGTGGAGCAGCAGAGCAAACTTAAATCTTTAATCAAGTTTGCTTGAAAATGCTTCCGCATCGGGGCTCCGTAGATGACGTCACCCACATGTGAGAATATATGCCTGCTGTCCCTGGATAACACCTGTTACGGTAAGTAACTGTGCTTTTTGGACATATTGGAGAACAGACATTTCAGATTCAGACAAATTCCTAGATGATAAATTAATCAGCTCATGGCTTGATGCTGCGTTTTGACTCCTTGTATTCCTCCCTGTATGGGTTGTACCCGCGGCTAATTTACTACCTGGTTCATTACTGTTGGAACTATCACTACTTTGTAGCTCTTCTGTTGAAGATGCGCTTGATGAATTAATATGTTACTGGTTTTCCACTATGTGGAGTCCTACGAGATTTATAATTTTCCTCATCCACGTGTATATGTAACCCTTAGTATAATCAAATTCATTCTGTTTAAATTTTTGAATCTTCTGTTTCAATTTTTGAATCTTCTGTTTCTTTAAATCACTCTTGTATTTATCCATATTCAAATTATATGCTATTAATTGTGAATCAAATTGTTCCAATTCATCAGTGATGTTCATCTGTTCTAATTTCCTTTTAATTCATCATGCGCTTCATTAATTTGTTCATTCAATACGTCTGTTGTTAATAACTTTAAATCTAAAGAACAGCGTGTTAATACTTGTTTCCAACGTTGTACATAATCAATTTAATCAAGAAACCGGGGTTCCTTATTAATTCTGAGTCCCCGCGGGACCCTCATCAAATTGCAGTACTCAAGGAGTGTAGCTGAATGTAATTCGGTCCAAATTAAATATTTATTTAATTTTTCTATCCTTTGCCAATCCAATTCATTATGAATTTGATGATCAGTGAATCCAGATAATCTATTCCCTCTCATTAAAGCATTATTTCTCTCCTGTGACAGTCCTGATTTAGATTCCCAACCAGTGGAAGCCATAATCCCTAATGTTGCTGGTTTACCACTATAAAAAAGTCAGCGGGATTTATAATATCACTTTATTTGGGATAGTGGCAATAGTAATTTATTTATATTAAAGTAAAGCTCTTTCTATTTATGTAAGTTATATGCATATTCATTAGGGTTATCTTGAAAACCTGACTGGCTGGGGGGTCCCCCAGGACAGGGTTGGGAACCAGGGTTGTTAAAGCAACAAAAAAAAATCTTTTCTACATTTTGTCATCTCTGATTTCTGCTTCCTCATCTTTTCTTCACTCTTATTTCCATCCAGCATCTGCCCCGTCCATTTATCCTGTGCCCCTTCTCTCCTTTATAAATGATTAATTTCAGCTTCACCCCATTCTCTACCCTACCCCACCGTCTATCACAGGGGTGTCCAACTCTGGCCCTCGAGGGCCGTAATCCATATGGGTTTTCAGGATTTCCCCAGTGAATTTGCATGAGATCTATTTGCCTGCATTGCTTCCATTGTATGCATATTGATCTCATGCATATTCATTTGGGAAATCCTGAAAATCTGCCTGGCAAGGGCCAAAGTTGGGCACCCCTGATCTAGCATCTGTCTCTGTCCTTTCCCTCCCCTCACAATGCCCTGGAATCTCCTCTCCTTCTATCGCTTCCTTCATGGTCTGGCATCTCCAATCCTTTTTTCCCCTTCCCCCCTTCCTTCCATCCCCATGGTTGGGCATCTCTCCCTTCCCTGGTCTTCTTTCTCCCCTCCCCCCAATGGATACCTCTTTCTTTTTCTCTCTCTCTGTCACACGCCCTCACTGAAAAATTGCTTTTCATCGTTGGCAGCGGCAGCCTTCACAACTTGCTACTCTGGCTGGCATCGGGCCAGAGCAGCGAGTTGTGAAGGCTGCTGCAATATGGCCTGGGAGCACTCCTACATGGTCTGCACCTGAGGTGGACCACCTCTTCCCCCCCCCCTCTTATTACGCCATTGCTTGGTCTTGAAGTTCCAACTCCAGATCACCATGTCTATGTACCTTGTAGATACTTCCTTGGTTGCTTCTGGGGTTATTAATTCTAAATGGTTTGTTTTGTACTTACATGACAGGAATGAAACTCAATCCTAAGTCAGGGTTTTCATGGTACATCTCATTTGCACCATCTCATTTTCTCAAATTTACTGATAATGCTGTTGGAAATTCTTTTTAATCAGGCTGTTGGCACCCAATACAATTGGGACATCTTATCTTTCTACCACATTTTCTTGATCTCTGATTGCTTATTTGGGTACTTGAGAATATTCTCTTTATTGACAATTCTATTAGTAATTCTGCTTCTTGTGCTTTTAACACCTTGTCTGGTTTACATATACCAAGCTTTTTTTGGTTGTAATGTGAAAATTTCCTGTGACCAAAATGTTTTTATACTCTATAGATCTTCTGGAGTTAGTGATCTCAGTATTTTTGTGGTACAGCAGCAATACGGAGTTTAATTTTCACTGGATGAGGCGTAACACTTTTTTATGCCTTTTCTTTGCTATGGGGAAGATGACATTTATCGACTCCCAATGTGATTTGGCTCATTTTGGGACTCAATGTATCTTTTTATTGGTTTTTCCCATAAGTTTTAGGCCAATTCGTTAAATTTTCTATCCTACAGAAGCTGAGACTCCTGCTTCTATAGAAATACATTGGGTCATTGTTTTTGACAGGGGCGGCAAAATTCTCTAGAACGTCTAGTCCAATTTTGTCCTTTTTTAATTTGATATTTTACTGAGTTTTATGATGTGTTATCGCATTCCATTCCATTTTTTGGACAATTATTTTGCCTTCAGACAGACAGACAGATGTTCTTGACCTGTGTAATTCTTTCTAACTTCTTCTTTTTTTTTTTTTTTTCAATCTGTTGTTACTATAGATTGTTTGTTTGTTTTTCTTTTCAGCCCAACAGAAGATCCTTGAATGCCAGCAAATATAATGGGAGACCAAGAAAATCTGACAAAGATAAAGAAGTATTCCCAGTTATTTTGATTGCCATCAACCTGATTAAAATAATTTCTAAGTACATCTTAATGATATAGTGTATTTTATACTTTTATTAAACTTAATTAACTGCCTCTCACCAGAAGCAGCATGGCAATATACAGTATAAAGAAAATAGCATAAGAAAGGGGATGAGGTTTGATAGACCGCCTTTCTGTGGTTATAATCAAAGCAGTTTACACATTATGTACAAGTACCTATTTTGTACCTGGGCAATGGAGGGTTAAGTGACTTGCCCAGAGTCATAAAGTGCTGTAATGGGAATTAAACCCAGTTCCCTTGTTTCCCATACCATTGCACTAACCATTAGGCTGCTGCTCCACTCCAATAATAGCTACAGAAGGAAAAAAAAATTAAAATATACAGCAAATCAAATACTATTCAAATCATTGTGCATAAAATAATATGACCCAAGTATCTGAAAGTAGAGAATGACACAGGAACAAATTTGTCCCCTTCCCTGCAGGAACTCAATTTCCTTGTCCGTCCCCACGAGTTTTGTTGCTGTCACTGTCCCTGCCCATTCCTGTAAGCTCTGCCTTAACTGCACAAGCCTCCAACACTTATGATTTTAAAGTGTTTGAGGCTTGTGCACATGAGGACAGAGTTTGCAGGAATGGGGCAGGAACAAGAAAAGAACTCGCCGGGATGGGAAAATGAGTTCCCGGCATCATTCTCTATCTGAAAGCTGACTGCTGGGTAGAATGCAGGCAGATTTTACACAAAGGGGACAGGTTCAACAATAATGCATGGCCTATATTGACCATCAGAGGAGGGTCTGTTTGTAATAATACAAGTGTTGAAGTGATTATTTGCAGTACATGTGAGAGATTTAGATCATCTTCAGTATACTCTTGCATAGGAATGAGGGTATTCCTGTCATGAAAGCAGCACTATTGCAACAGTCTCACAAGGGAGTGATAAGGAAGAGATAGTACATTCTTCTGTATTCTCTGGAACTTCTGCAAGGAAATCCTATACAATAAGGACTGTAGATGGCATTTAATGTGAGCAGGTGCAAAGTGATGCACATAGGGAAAAAAAGAACCTGAGCTATGGCTACGTAATGTAGGGTTCCACATTAGGAGTTACCGCCTAGGAAAAGGATCTAGGCTTCATCATTGAGGATACATTGAAACCCTCAGCTCAGTGTGCAGCGGCAGCTAAGAAAGCAAATAGAATATTAGGCGTTTTCAGGAAAGGAATGGAAAACAAAGATGAGAATGTTATACACTTCCCCCTCCATATTCGCAGTTTCCGTATCTACGGATTCACTTATTCGCGATTTTAAACCTAAAATTCCTTTTTTCTTTTTTCGGGCTATTTTAAGCCCTGTTAGCTCCTCCTTAAGCCTTACCTGGTGGTCTAGCGGATTTTCAGGGCAGGAGCGATCTTCCCACACTCCTGCCCCGTGCAGATCGCTCACAGGAAATGGCTCGAGAGTCTACGGGCGCTCAAGGCAGCCATTTCCTGTGAGCGATCTGCATGGGGCAGGAGCGTGGGAAGATCGTTCCTGCCTGAAAACCCGCTAGACCACCAGGTAAGGCTTAAAAGGGGGGGGGGGGGGCTTTCAGGGCATAAAATAGCCGGGGAAAGAGGGGCAGAACCGGCCCGAATATTATTCGCGGTTTTTTAATATTCGCAGACCAGCTCTGCTCCTAACCACCGTGAATACGGAGGGGAAGTGTAATGACTTTGTATTGCGCCACTGCATTTAGAATACTATGTGCAATTCTTGTCACCGCATCTCAAAAAAGATATACAGTGCTCCCCCGTCATTCGCAGTCAGTGATTCGTGGTCCCAGTCATTCGTGGTATTTTCCGACCGCGAATGATTGGGAAGAGAGGGCGGCAGGAGAGAGCAGCCGGAGCGCTGGCGAGTGAAGGAAATCACTCGCGGTATGCTCCGGCCGCCTCTTCCTG
This sequence comes from Geotrypetes seraphini, assembly GCF_902459505.1. NCBI lineage: Eukaryota > Metazoa > Chordata > Amphibia > Gymnophiona > Dermophiidae > Geotrypetes > Geotrypetes seraphini. The sequence goes on from NC_047085.1 coordinate 260,045,386, forward strand.
CACTAAAGTCGGGTCTCGCCAATCAGGAGCTGCGTGTCAAAGCAGCTTCTGATTGGTGAGGCCCAACTTTAATGCAGGAAGAGGCATTCGGAGCATACCGCGAGTGATTTCCTTCACTCGCCGGTGCTCCGGCTGCCCTCTCCTGTCTCCCCCGCTGAAAACCGTATTCACGGTTTTTCAAGATTCGTTGGGGTTCCTGAAATGGAACCCCTGCGAATATCGGGGGAGTACTGTAGTGGAATTAGAAAAGGTACAAAGAAGAGTAACAAACATGATAAAAAGGATGGGATGACTTCCCAATGAGGAGAGGCTAAAGCGCCTAGGGCTCTTCAGCCTAAAGAAGAGACAGTTTAGAGGAGATATGATAAAATTCTGTAAAATATTGAGTGGGGTGGAACAGGTAGATATGAATTGTTTACTCATTCCAAAAATGCTAGGACTAGAGGCCATGTAATGAGGCTACTAAGTAGTAGATTTAAAACAAACTAGAGAAAATATTTCTTCACTCAATGTAATTAAACTTTGGAATTTGTTGCCAGAGTGTGGTGAAAGCAGTTAGCTTAGCAGTGTTTAATTTTAATTTTTTATAATTTTTCAGAAGCAATACAGCAAACATAAAAGCAAAGGTTAGAACAATCTCAGTCCCAAAAAAATCTACACGCTTAGCAGTGTGTAAAAAAGGTTTGGATAATTTCCTAAAACAGAAGTCTATAAGCTATTATTAAGATGGATTTGGGGAAAACCACTGCTTATTTCTAGGATAAGCAGCATAAAATCTGTTTTACTCTTGAAATCTTGCCAGGTACTTGTTACCTGGGTTGGCCACTGTTAGAAACAGGATACTGGGCTTGATGGACTTCTGGTATGTCCCAGTGCGGCAGTTCTGATGTCTTAGTATATATCTCTGTATATGTATAAATGCTTGCTTCCTGCAGCATCCTTTGTCCTGTTCAGCCCAGGTAGCAATGTTTGTTGACCTAGGTCAGGAGTAGGCAATTCCGGTCCTCGAGAGCCGGAGCCAGGTCAGGTTTTCAGGATATCCACAATAAATATGCATCATTTTATAAAACATAGAGAGCATCTTAACAATTGCAACACATTTAACCAGTTAAAATTTATTTCTCAAGTGTAATTTCACCCACACCTATCACAAATTTCTATGAACCTCACTAGCACATAATTAATCACATAAATATTTCTAATAAATATATCTAATAAATAAATGTGAACCCTTCCCCTCCAATAAAAGTCCATGTCAAACTTTCATCATTGTCCATATACTGAGTTTTAATGTCTTCAAATACTTTACAAACTGTTCTTTATCCTCGGTTATTTATTCATTAAATTGTTACTCCAACAATGCTCTTCACAATTGAACCACTGTGCCCAACACAAGACTGTGTTTCGCCCGTCGTCGTCGTCAGGGGCTGAATAGTTCCCAGCTTCAATTAGATTCTGTATTCTTCTCATTCATTATACCATGTATGTAAGCCTCACACCGTTGGGAGCATTCCAAACCACGATCTCTCTCCACCCAAGGCCAAACCGGAACTGAAAGCTTTAATAAGTGGTAAACCAATAAATATGCATGAGATATATTTGCATCTCAAGGAGACAGTGCATGCAAATCCATCTTGTACATATTCATTGTGGATATCCTGAAAACCTGAGCTGGCTCCGGCTCTCAAGGACTGGAATTGCCTACCCCTGACCTAGGTAAAGGCCTGCAGTACTGTTAGTTCCCTGGCCCATAACATCTGTAATTTCTAAGATATGCAACCTTCCATAATTTGTTGTATACTGCACTAGTTTAGGATGATGTACACACCTTTAAATCAAAGCAGAATATACACAATGCAGTTGGAGAAAACGGGTTGCTTTTGGCATCTTAACTAAATTGTACCTTGTGAGGTTTTTTTTGTATTTTTGAATGACAATTGTGCTTAAATAACACACACATTCACCAAGGAAATATAGATACCTTTAATATGGTGCAAACAGAATAATTAGCTCACACAGCTTCTGGTTATAAATAGAAGATATTCATGGCAATCTCTAACCTTCCATGCATGGGGAGAGAGCAGTGAAGGGTCTGTCCTGCAGAGAAGTGCGAGTATGTCTTCATAGTGCACAGAGATGGACTATCAAGGTAAAAAAATGCTCCAAAGAAGTTTCCTTTCTAAAATATTAGTGCATAGTGCAGTTATACCTCTACTCTGCGCAGCCCAGGTGAGGCTGGACCTGACCAGGATGGCCATTCAGATATGTACACATGAGCAGAGCTTGGTCCTGGTTACATGCACATCCAGAGGAAAAGAAAAAGGAATGTTTCACTCTCTGTAGTATGACTTGACCTAGGGCTGAAACATCTTATACTTCTTATTCATTAACATAATTAAGGCTTCTTTACTATTTTGGTAGATTCCAGTGGACACAGACCTATTCATCTTTAGCATTGGACTGAGTGCAGCCCTGCCATTTTGCTCATGGCCGTTATAATAATATGCTGTGCCTGCTTGTTATCACCTGATTGGGAGATGAACAATTATTACACCACATACCATCTTCATGCACCAGATTGAGGCCTGCTATTAGCATGCCTCCTATTTGATTTCTCCAGATTGCTATCCTTGGCTTTCTATTTCCATATTGGAATCCAGCAGTGTATCGTTATATACAAAGTTAATGTGGCATTTGATTATATTTGATACAGATGCACTGCTATTTTTGTTTACCCCATTTACTTGAAAATTATATTTCTTCTCTTGGAAGTAGTCCATTATCAGATGTTCTCCTTTTGTATGAAGTGAGGAGTTGTTCTTTTCAACAAGTTGACTTACTCTTTTCACGTATCGCTGCAGTTTTAAGCTGAAGCTGTACAAACACTGTTACTTGATAAGAGCTTTTCTTTAAAAGCTTGTGTTGGGAGGTGGAACACACTAGTGACCTGAGTCCCGTATGAGGATGCTATTGTTGTTAAGGGATTGAGAGGGTTGGGTGAGAGGATGTCAATGGGGGTTATGTGGTTTAAGTAGGTTATGGTTTGAATGTAGCCGATATTTGCGATCATCTGCCGCTCTTAGTTTGTTTCGTTTTCTTTCTACAGCTTGAATGTGAGGGGAGAGAGAGGATATATGTTTTGTATTATGCTTAGTAGACTGTAGGATAGGACAGCCTCTTTATATTACTTCAGTCCATCAGTGTCTTAACTTTTTTGTGTACAAATTTTATTGGAAAAATGCATCCTCTTAAGATATGTTCTTGGAATGTTGATGGAGTTGCATCTCTGATAAAGATACAAAATACTTTACAGTTGTTACATAGGCAAAAAACAGGCATTGATTTACTATAAGAGATCCGTTTGTCATCTGTAGAGCATGCTAAATTTTAGAAGTGGTGGGTGGGTAACTTGATAGAATCTCTGGCGTGTCAACGTAAGGCTGGAGTATTGATATTATTTAGTAAAGGCCATTTGTAAGCAAATTCATTCTGTCATTCATGACCCCGAGGGATGTTTTGTTATAGCGAAAAGTATTCTTGATAGACAACCTTTAGTTTTATGTACAATTATAGTGCTAAATTTTTCAGAAAGCTGCTGGATACCTTACTGGTATATGTAACAGATCCTCTGATAGTGAGTGGTGACTTTAATTTAGCCCATGATCCAACATTAGATCTAATCCTAAACCACTTGAGTCTGTTAACTATACTAAGGGCATATCCCTATTCTGTAATTTTCTTGATCTTGTGTTCCATCTTTCAGAAAAAGATTATACTCATTTGTCTCAAGCTCATAATACACAATCTAGAATTGACTGTTTGTTGATTTCTAGAGCCAATCAGTGCACTTGTAAGAACCTACTTCTATAGGTTAAGACTGATCAGATCATTATCTGCTTTCCTTGATGAATCATCATTAAATATATTAATACACTCATTAGTCATATCAAAAAGAAATATGCAGATTACAAATTCTGCAAAACACTGCAATAAAAATAATTACGAAAAAGAAAAAATTTGATCATGTAACACCACTTCTAAAGGAAAAACATTGGTTACCAGTAAACTACAGAATCACGTACAAAATAGCATTACTTACACATAAAATACTTATAAACAAAGCCCCTACATTCTTAGAAAGATATCTAATACCGTATGCCCCCATAAAATCTTTAAGATTGGAAGATAAATCTTTACTGGTAGTTCCTTCATTAAAAATTATATATTCTAGGAGAGATATGATCTTTTCTGTTACAGCCCCTCAAATTTGGAACTCACTTCCACTTAATATAAGAGAGGAAAATTACTGAGCAAGTTTAAAAGTCTCCTAAAGAGTTGGTTATTTAAGGATGCTTTTTAATGGATTTATTCTAAGTTACAATAGACTAGGAAGACGATCTAGTAAAATTAAGCAGGTTTTTGTTCACCGACCTTTTATGTCATGAGACCTTCCTTATTTTTAGAATTGTATTTAAGCCAACTGTTGTCAGTCCTGATTTCCCTAAATGTATTATTATAATTAGTATTAATTGTTATGTTTGTGTGTTTTTATTTTAACCTAATGCTTAACTTATGTAAATCGCATTGGATTTGGAGTATGTGAGTAAATCAAAGAATTTAAATAAACTTGAAAACTTAAAACTACTCACATTGGCCCTTATGGAGTTTCTGATTATGCCATGCAGTGGCTTAGGATGGACTGGGTTCCTTTACAAAAGGAGATTTCCAATTCCTGTTATTAGGACCAACGATTTAGGGATTACATACTTAACAAATGAGAAGACTTTAAAATTTCATTATGCTGGCCATGCAGATCAACTAACAACTATTGGGAAACAGTGAAAGTTTCCATGTTTTCCAAACTTGTGGGTGCCGGTTCGTGTGGTTGACAATCAACCACTAAGCATCCTTTATAGAATTAAGCCTAGCTGTGCTTTGAGGGGAGAATATAGCTGGAGATTATAGTTTATGCCTCTAGGAAACGAGAAATAAGGGATCAAGAAATATTGAGATTAAATAGACATGTTAGGAAGGATAGAGTGTTCGGCTGCCATCCCACAGACAATAATAAAAATAAATTCTAGTGCAATGTATCTAGTAGTCCTGAACGGTAGGGTTTTATCCCTGAACCCGCAAGTTGCTGCAGAAGGATGTTGCACATTTTTTGACTCTGCCTCAAGTTTTCCCTTTTGCATGCAAGTTGAGAAGGTGTCTTTCTGATCAGCCCTGCTGTATTTAAAATTATTTTAGAGGGTTTTTCACATCTGAAGTTCAAGGCTTTCATGCCCAAAAGTTCCTACTTGATGAGAAGATGCAGACTCATATGACGGAATAGCTGGACAGCTGGACAGCCCTCAAGGACACCTGTCTAGCTAGCCTACTTTAATATTTTTGAGGCTCGTGGTTCATCCCTCAGTAGCTTGCTCGCATCCCTGATTTATCAGGAGCTTGAGCACAGGCTGTTTGGCTCTGTGTCCCTTGTTTGGTAAAAAGGTTTTTATAAATTTATATTTGTCACAATAAATTCTGCCTGCATCTTGTACACATCTGCAGTTGGTTTTTGTTTGTTCCTGGTTGGTTTTTTTCTGCAGACAAGGTTGGACCCCTCCTTCCTTTTTTGTTGCTCTGGCTCTGTGTCCAGCCAGACTGACAACCAGAAGATCACACTTTCTGTGTAGAATTTGAGGCACAGTCTTCTCCAGCTTCCCAGCTGTAGGCTCTGAGCTGACACAGACAGGCTCCACATGGCACAGTAAGTAAGGCCTATGGGGAAAATCAGAGGGGTCTGAATTTTGTGATTTTGGAGGTTTCTGAGTCCTCACCGCTACACATTTTTTTGTTTTTCAATTTTTGCCTCCAGGCAGTTTTTGAGACAGAATCGCTTCCATAGTGACTATCTTGGATTTCTCAAAAAATTTTTAAAGCCTCTATTTTCTTCACCCCCCCCCCCCCACTTGATTTTGCTTAAAATCGATAGGGATGGACATCTCAGGCCTTTCTACCCCTTGATCAGTCCTCTTCATGAGCTCTCTAGGTAACAGCAGCTTCGAAATGGATGAACACCTAACATAGCAGACGATATCTTCTTCCTCATACAGCTAGATCCCGCCTCCACCAGTATCCCAGGAAAAACGGAAAACTGCATTGTTTGGTGGTAGGGTTGCCTGTGGATGGACCTCATGGCCTCAACAGTGAACAAAAAGGCAGATCGCTTTTACAGCCGAAGATCCAAGTCCATTTTTGTCTGTTCTATGCTTATATTTGCTTATATTTCTTGTTTTGTGATCTTTCATTGAATTATTAATAAAACAGATTTAAATAAAATTTTTAATTGAAATGCAGCTCTGATGTATAAAATCATGCAGACACTTGCACATAGGGATTGACAGACTGTGGGTGCCAAGTTACTGTGGTACCTAGATATTGACCAGGCTGCCTGAGATTTCGGGTCCCCAATGTTGTTGGGGTTTTTTTTTTTAAAGAAACAAATGGAACAATACCACCACAGTATCAGGACAAGATGATGAAGTTTTTGTTATAAAAGCAATTCTTAAATGTGAAAAATATTTTAATCCAGACCAGGATTGAACATGGTCTGTGTTTAGGCAAAAGAGTGCCTTCCTTATGTGTGTTCAGATTGTGTTACAAATGGGACTCCTGTTTGAGACAAACAGTACATATCGACATTTATCGATATTGAGAAACTAACATGCTGTGATAAGCGTCGATATGTACTGTTTGTCTCAAATGTGTGTGTTCAGATCGTAATACTACTTATTTCTGTAGTGCTGCTAGACGTATGCCGTGCTGTACATCAACATGTAAGAGACGATCCCTGTTCAATAGAGCTTACAATCTAATTAAAACAGGCAAACAGGACAATTAGGGATTAGGGAATTACTCACAGAAGGAATGATAAAACAGACATGGCCATGGGTACTTTACAAGTGAGTGAGTGTGATACAAACAGGATTCCTGAGGAAGGCACTGTTATCAATTCAATTCGAGCATTTATATTCTGCTACCATTCAGTTTGATTTGGTGCAAATTACAAAAAGACAAAACCCTTAAAGCAAAGGGAAAGTATGTATATGTAAAAACTGAATGATACGTTTGGGCTCTTTTTCTGTAACATGAACTGTGTTGGATCTTGTTTTGGATTATAATATTATTTTCAACATTTGAGAATTGCTCTTACAATATTTTCTGCAGATACTGTGATATTATTCCCACCTTTATATTGGTTTTCTTCATTCATTTTTTCCCCTCCATTGATTGTCACTAGAGAAACTACTGTGATAGTGTCCGAAGATCTAAAGGCGAAAAAACAGTGTGACAAGGCAGTGGCTGCTGCCAGAAGGATTCTGGGCTGTATAAAGAGAGGCGTAGTCAGTAGAAGAAAGAAGGTGTTGATGCCCCTGTACAGGTCATTGGTGAGGCCCCACTTGGAGTATTGTCTTCAGTTTTGGAGACCGTATCTGGCGAAAGACGTAAGAAGACTTGAGGCGGTCCAGAGGAGGGCGACGAAAATGATAGGAGGCTTGCACCAGAAGACATATGAGGAGAGACTGGAAGCCCTGAATATGTATACCCTAGAGGAAAGGAGAGACAGGGGAGATATGATTCAGACGTTCAAATACTTAAAGGGTATTAACGTAGAACAAAATCTTTTCCAGAGAAAGGAAAATGGTAAAACCAGAGGACATAATTTGAGGTTGAGGGGTGGTAGATTCAGGGGCAATGTTAGGAAATTCTACTTTACGGAGAGGGTGGTGGATGCCTGGAATGCGCTCCCGAGAGAGGTGGTGGAGAGTAAAACTGTGACTGAGTTCAAAGAAGCGTGGGATGAACACAGAAGATTTAGAATCAGAAAATAATATTAAAGATTGAACTAGGCCAGTTACTGGGCAGACTTGTACGGTCTGTGTCTGTGTATGGCCGTTTGGAGGAGGATGGGCAGGGGAGGGCTTCAATGGCTGGGAGGGTGTAGATGGGCTGGAGTAAGTCTTAACAGAGATTTCGGCAGTTGGAACCCAAGCACAGTACCGGGTAAAGCTTTGGATTCTCGCCCAGAAATAGCTAAGAAGAAAAAAAAAAAAAAAAATTTTTAAATTGAATCAGGTTGGGCAGACTGGATGGACCATTCGGGTCTTTATCTGCCGTCATCTACTATGTTACTATGTTACTATGTTACTGAGTTTCTGCAGTCCATACTGTATGGCTTAACTCAGTAAATTTGAGCCATCTGATGATGCAGGAGTTTCATGAGACTTGAGACAAGACAGCTGGAGGCTTGTGCATCACATGGCTTAAAAGTTGCTGAAAGCTGAGCCAAACAGTGCAAACTGTAGCAACACTGCTCTTTCTTCAGCAACTGATAGCAAAATGAGGGGGGGGGGTAGATAATGAGATGCACCAAGCCCACTAGTAGTGTGAAGGCAAGAGATGACTGGTTACCTGGTGAAGGAGGGGACTGCTAGAGTAGAAGTAGGAGGAATGTGTCAGATGGAGCGAGAGTGAGTAAAGACTCTCAAAAATATAATGCAGTTGCCTGGTTTCCAACGGTTTAGCCTGCATGCATTTTAGTGGCAGATTATCAAAAATGATTATCTCAGTCTTTAGCGAGTTTTCTAGCAGTCTCCAACACTGCTATGCAAATGGGCTCTTCAACATTGACATGAGCACTCCGGTGGAGTCTTGAAAATCGCCGAGCCATTCTCCAAGAGCGGCGTTGGCTTTTGGCGACAAAAATCAGCGACTGGTCTGGAGGTGCCAGTACAGTGACAGCAGTGTTAAAAGTTCATCTTGTGTGTGTTTTGACTGTGCAGCAGGAGAATGCTGTCTCTCCTGTCCAGCAGTGGGAGAAATGCCCAATGTCTCCTGCCACCAACCAACACCCCCCAGCTCCCCTCGGCAGTGCGAGAGATGTCCAATCTCTCCCGCCCAACTAACCCCCCCCACAGCAGGAGATATGCCCAATCTCTCCTGGCCAACCAACACCCCACCCGACCAACACCCTGCCAGCTCCCCTCAGCAGCGGGAGAGTTACCCATGCTCTCCCGCAACCACGCGACCCTCTCCCCGTGTCTCTGATGACCCCCCCCCCTTTATTTTCAGATGGCTGGCCAGAGGAATGCCTACTCCCTCTTCAAAATGGCAGGCCTTCCCCACCCCGGTGCATCCTGAGGCTCTGATTGGCCCAGGTTGTGTAAGGCCCCCTCCTATGGGCACATGCAAATTTAGCGAGTCTTTGCTACTTTCCGCCAACCTCATTTGCATGAGCTTTTTTTTTTTTTTGGGGGAGAATGACTCGCTTTTTTACAATCGCTAGCCCTGAGGGTGGTAGAGTTATGAGTGAAAGAGAGTGGGGGTGAGAATCCCAAGCCATGGTGATAACATGAAACAAAAAGGTAATTAATTGCTGCTCCATCTGATTAGTTGGGTGCATCACACTGCTGATGGCATACTTGTGGAGGGGAAGCTTTTGACTTCTAGTGAAGATCCAGTCCACATCTAGCAGGTTAAAATATCCCACCATCAACACCCTTCATTTCAATTTTAAGTGTCTTTGACTAAATGTCTGACACATTTGGCTGTGTCCAGGTTTGCAGGTCATCATAGTCCAAATGCCAGATTGCTTTTGGGGAGAAAGGGAAGTTGCTTAATCATACTGTACTCCAAGTGAAAGCAGTTTATCTAATCAGTTTGTTTTGCTCCTCCCCTCCTCCTCCCTGTTGCTTTATGAATGACAGAGGAAGGTGCTGGAGAAAAATAGTATTAATATGAGAAGTTTAAGATAATTAAAGGACAGAGATTCTTTCAGGTGTGCATGATCTGAGGAAAACATTTATTTATGGGGTGCATGGAGTCTATTGGCATTGTCTTTAATGAATTCTCTTGTGTGGTTTGCGCTTTTATTTGTAGAGAAAGCTGTAGCTTGGATTGTACAGGTATTTATCCACTTAGTATGGGTGTATTTTCTGCACTCAGAGGTTATTAGATTAAATCCTAGGGCTGGTCCTTGTGACCCAGGGCAAGTCACTTAATCCTCCATTGTCCCAGGTACAAATAAGTACCTGTATATATGTAAACCGCTTTGAGTGCAGTTATATAATTACAAAAAGGCGGTATATAAATCCCAATCCCTTTCCCCTTAATGATGAACATTGTGCATGTCTGCTGCCTTTTCCATTTGTGTTTTTATATTCTTATCTGCTTAATATGTTTATTCCTTCTCTTAACTGAATGCCAAGGAGCAGCAGCCGAGCTGGACTGATGACCTTCCTCTTTGTCAGCTCTCAGGAGTGGGCACGGCTCCAAACTGTATGTACACCACTGATGGCAAAGGAAAGGAGGAACATCCCTGGGAAGATAACTGGCTGAAATTCAGGTGAGGGCCATTTCCCATGCTTGGCAGTCTCGCTAGTTTGTATAGTGCGAATCTTGACTTTTCTCCAGCGGAATATATAATCCTCTTCAGCTAATAGCAGGATTAAAAAATGTCCCTTCACCAAAACCTGCTCAACATTTCTGCTGTCTCCAAGCCATTCTAATCAGTTTATATTTCTGCAGTGCCCATAGTGGAATGAACATGTGATGTATAGGCAGAGGAGGCTGACATCCAGTGATCTGTACACTTATTGAAACTAAGGGCTCCTTTTACGAAGCCTCATTAGAAGCTTTATCGCACACACATTTTTAGTGCGTGCTAACCCCTGCGCTAGCCGAAAAACTACCACCTGCTCAAGAGGAGGCGGTAGCGGCTAGCGCAGCCGGCAAATTAGCGCACGCCATTACGCACATTAAACTGCTAACGCGGCTTTGTAAAAGGAGCCCTAAATGTTAGAGTGCTGCTATCCTCAAGACTTCTTTTTTCCCTTTCTTCTTCTTTGGCTCCTCCTCTTCCTTTCTGTTACAGAAACTCATGCATTTTCTGCAGTTTCTCTGATTCTTTCTACGAAAAATCTTTGTATTAAATGAATCAGTGCATTGATCCAGTCCCTTGCATGATATCTTCCATAAAATTTCTTTGTAATATCTATGTCTCTGTAGCAATTCTAATATTGTGTAAGCTGCAATGATTCCTAGCTGACATTCGCAGGATACCAGAGTTGATATGGTATGGTAATCAAAATAACATCACAGAATTAACAGTGAAATTTACAAGAGAGTTGTTATACTGCGGAAAAATTCCTCCACCCCATAACATACCTTTACCAAAATATCAACACCCATAAGAAGTCTTTAGTCTTCTAACTTCCCATTACATTGAAATCCTTCCCACCAATAATCTGTAACCCTCCCAAGACAGACTAAAGACTGAGAGTAAAGTATATAAGTCTAAATCATTGAACACTATATTACATGATTTGGATGGTAACTGTTACATAAGGTTCCCGTATTAACCAAAGCCTCCTCTTCTGTTGCAGTCTTGATTCTTTCCAAAGCAGGCCCAGACACCCCTTGGGAGGGGCCTTAAGCGTCTGAGCCAATCAGGGCCTTAGGCATGATGGGCCATGATGCACCAGGGAGGGAAAGCCCTGCTATTCTGGAGCAGTGAGCCTAAGAGCAGGTTGGACTGCGCTTCCGTCCTGCTCCAGTGTCTCTGAGAAGGTATTGGGGGGGACGGCGGGAGACCTCTGGTGGCAGGAGGGAGTGGGCATCCCTCCTGCCTTTTTTCAGGGTGGGGAGGATAGAGAATGGGGGTGCACCTGGCACCGAGTGACTGCAAAAGAAACATTTTTAAGCTCATCCTTTTGAAGAAAGATTGCAGTGGCTAATATTAAACACTAGAGGGTGATGGTGAACTATAACATAATCTAGCCACATTGGCACATGCAAGACATAGTACGTACATTCTGTGCGTTTAGGAGCAATGAAACATTTTTTTGGTATTTTGTGTGTGTGTGTGTATATATATATAAATAATTTTTTTAGGGCTTCTCTGTCAATGACAGTGAAAAACATTGAATGTTTTCACCTTTTGCTATCCTGAGCCAATTTTTATTGGCTTCTTTCTCTTCCTCCACCTCACACTAAGCTTGATATTCTTTTGGTTCAAAAATGTCTAATTTTATGTTTAATTCGGTTCATTTAGGCTTTTATTTCTAACATAACACTGATGAGTAATTTTGGGGTCTGCCAAGTTTTTTCAAAAAAGGATTAATCATGGAGGATGAGGAGGAGTTGATTTTCACTGGGCAAGGGCAGGAATGTAGAGGTGCTATGCCTTTAAAGGGTCAGTGTTCAGGAGGGGAGGGGAGCAATCGCAATGCAGTGTGGATTTTTGAGGTGAGATAAGGAGCAAAGTGAATGCAGCATTTGGGAGCAGTGCCAAGTTGGCTGGTTATATGGCTTGATCACTTGGAGTGCCAGGAGTGGTGTGGGGGATCCAGCATCAACACTGGGAATGGCTTCTGCCTCAAGGTTGTGCAGTGTCTGCTGCAGTGTGACATGGAGGCTGTGGTTGAGCTCGCAAAGTGCTTTCTTTGCTTAAGGCAGTTTCATTATTCATGTGGAGCTTTTGTGGGACATGCCTTCTATGAAGGGAGGAGGCTGTCCAATGTAAGTGGTGGCATTTTAGCTTATTAGGAAGTCTCTTCTATTCAGGGCAGTACGGAAATTCCTGCCATTTAGCAGGGCTTGCTTGTGTTTTCTTGGACATAGTTCAAGAGGGGGCTTCAGAAATACTGAAACGGCAGGCTTGCAGGAGCCAGGGGTTCTTCCCTAGCTTAAGGAAGGGAAGCTTTTCCCCTGGATTCATTTACCTCATGCATCTGGCCTTTTTGATGGATCAGTCTCAATTGACCCCTGTGGTTCAACCTTTCAAGAGGTTGGGTAAGGTCACTAGGAAACCCAGATCTTTTAAGTAATTTGGAACTGTTCCATGAGGGTAAGTATTTCTTAAACTGGATGCAGAAACTAATTGTAAGCCCTTGTAATACTTTAATACTGTTTTGAAAAGGTGGCAGTATTTTTACGTGTAAACCATAAAATGCACAGTGTAGAACAGTATCTCTCAAACTGTGTGCCCTGAAGAGATTCCGGGTGTGCTACGAGAAATTCCAGAATTTTACTTTATTTTAAATTCCCTTCTTAAGTATACACTAGAATAGATGACATGTATGTCGCATACACAAGAATCTGTCAATGTTATGAGCGTCTGTGCGTGTAAGGATACAGCCATCCAGACAAGCATCATTCTTTGACGTGATTGTCCTTGAAAACTAATAGCAAGTAATTTTGTTTTTATACAGTAGTTATCCTAACTTGAGCAGCAAAGCAAGCAATACTTTGTTACCGTTTGTATCTTATCTGTGCAAACTTGGATTTTCAGCTCTGACAGAAATTAAATTGAAAAAAAGAGAACGACTTCAGATGGTGGATGATGAAATGCATGTTTGCTTGTCGACTATTGAGCTGCGTTTTGAGTTACTTTGTACTCAAAAACAAGCACATCCATTTCATTGATTAGCAATTCTATTCTATCTACTTTAGATTCACCTTTGTTACAAATACCCATACATAGCTTAAAGAACTTTAAATAAATACCACTCAAATTTAATTTTTTGTTGGTTTTGCAATTTTATAATTTCAATTATATTGTGCCGTGAAAAACATTTACTTCATTTAGTGTGCTGGAGCTAAAAATGAAAGTTTGAATGATACTGGTGTAGAAGATGTAAATGCTTTATTTAAAACTGAGAGATGGAAAGATTCAGAAAAGAGAGACTGAGGATATAAGGGGTTGACATGATGGGCTGACAGGGCAAGATTAACCACAGGAAGAAGATACAGTCTACTTAGAAGTCTTGTAAAACAGTATATAGCAGCTTTCAGACTACTCCAAGAGAATGATGCGGGGAAAATATTTGTCCCCGTCACTGCCCCATCCCCATAAGCTTGGTCCCTGCCCTGTCTCCATCCCTGTAAACTGACTGATCCCATCCGCGCAAGTCTCGAATAGTTATGATTTTATATTAAACTTATTTTATTATAGTATAAAAAGAAACAATATTCTGTACAATTGTCATTTTATAAACACAAATACAGAGCAAGTATCAACAAAACCCCTGTCTCTCCTCCCCTTCGCAAATATCCCCTTCACTATCGAAAAAACTGAACAAGCCAAATTACTACAGAATGCTACATACAAAAATCAAGCTAACAGAATACTTCAGTCACACATGACAGGAATAGTGTTAGGGGAGTGCAACTAGGGCAACTGCCCCCTGGTCAGAGAGAGCCCTAAGCTAGTTGGAAGCTAAAGAAGCACAGCCTGGGCTTTGTGGTCCCCAGCTATGTCTAAAACCAGTTCTAGCAGGATACATATTTCAATTCTGATATATTCTAATCACAAAACAGAAAATAGAAAAATTTTTTTCTACCTTTTGTTCTGTTAATTTTATTTTTCAAATCACATTGGTCTCAGTCTCTGGTTTTGGTTTCCTTCTGTCTTCTTTATGGCATGGCTGACTCCTGAAGGTAAAATAGGTGCGAGAGTAGCTGGGGAGGAGATGCCGAGTCCACCCCAGGTGCAATTTTTTTTAGTGCAAGAGCAAGACTTTTACTGCTCCCACCGGGCAGTGAAAGGTCTTGTTCCCCATTCTTGCGGTAAACCAGCTGTGGATTTTCTCGTTTTTGTGGACTTACTGCGGAACCACAATTTACCATGGTAGATGGTCCCCATGCCATAGTTTACATGCATGTTAGGCACAGGCCCAAAACTTTCTTAGAGATGAGCAGTTCTGCATGTGTGTTTTGACATAAATTGGGGAGCTTTGTGCTCATTTACCATGATTGAGTGATGTCTGCACTGACTGGGAGTTGAAAGAAGTATATCAGTAGAAATGAATGGGAGGGATATAGTCATGTCTCTGCTGCTTTCTGAGTGTGTGCTTATTCTGCTGCCTTGTTTTAGCTTTTATGGTCCATTTCCATAGAACTAATCTTATGCATACATCCCTTTTGCTTCCTTTTCATTTATTCAGTTTGCAGACATTTACACAAAATTCAGTGTTTGCTTCATAGCCTTTGTCCTTTGCTACCTTGAGCAATACATCTGTCTTTGATAAAACACATCCTTGTTAGTACATAAACAGATATTAAATTATCGTTTGCATGCTAAGTACTTTAGATACATGTTCACGTTCATTCCTCATATGTTCTGTAAAAATAAATTAATCTTGTGATTGTCTATGTCTAGCAGGAGTGAAAACAATGTATTCCTGTATGGTGTCTTTAATGGCTATGATGGGATCCGTGCCACCAACTTTGTGGGGCAGAGACTCTCTGCTGAGCTGCTGCTGGGGCAGCTGAATCTGGAGCATTGTGACGCTGATGTCCGCAGAATCCTATTGCAGGTAGGGTAGGGAGATGGGGATCCTGGTGACACATCTCCTCCTCTTTCCTCTATTACACAAGGTTTTCACTATGTTTAGCATGCTTTGAGTTTATATTGTGTGAAACAAGATTATTTATTTGTTCATTTATTTAGTCAGTCCTCCCAAAGGAGCCCAGAATGGGTTACAAGAGTACATTCACAATATAGGTTAGGACATGACAGACATAACTTAAGTGGTAATATAGTCTTTACAACCAAAAATAGGAGTCAGAGGTCCAACTGTCTGCAGTAAAAAACAATCCAAAGCAAACAAAACAGAAGACTGCAGCCCTTGTACACGATGAAGGCAGACTTTATTTATAACAAGTAAATCATTAATTAAAAACCTCTTTCTAGGCAAGGGCCCCAACACGGTCCGTGTTTCGTACAATCTTCATCAGGGGTCCTATTAGGTAAAAAGAAAAAGGTATCAAAGAGGTTTTTAATTAATGATTTACTTGTTATAAATAAAGTCTGCCTTCATCGTGTACAAGGTCTGCAGTCTTCTGTTTTGTTTTAATATAGTCTTTACAGACATAGCATATTTGGTAATGCAACATCTCCGTTGCAGTCATAACATAGATGATAGTACAGTTTCTGCATTACAGGCCTGAACATGGTTGATAGTCTAGCATCTGCGTTACACTAGGTAGCAATTGAATTATACCAGTTTCAGCTCTGTTTGACAACCCTTTTAGTCTCTAATTGTAAATTTACTGGGCATCACTTCAGTAGACATTACTATTTGATTGGCAATATACAGACACATATAATAAACAGTCTCTACCCATTGAAGCTTATAGTCTAGTCAAGACAGACAGACAGATGACACGCAATGAAAAAATGAGAGGTTCTGAGTTAAGGTGCCAAAGCCATGCTGTGAAAATCTAAAGCAGTCATAGCTATGATTAATTGAGGAAGAAGCAACACTTCATTGAAGAAAGCTGTAAGAACAGAAGTATCGTAGGAACTGATTTAAAAAAATAATTAATGGAATGTGACCCTGAAAAGCAGTTACCAGTCCCCAAGCATTTTCTGCAACAGTAGGGAGGGTAAGAGGGATTATATGAGAGCAAGCAGAAGTAATCTTGTAAATAGCAAAATAAGTTAATATGATTTATGGTTTATTTATTTGAATCCTGCCTTTCCCAAAGCGGGTCACAATACATACATACATACTCATCACAACAAACATAACAATACATATATAGATTACCAACAATAAAATCAATTTAGCGCCAGCGCTCCAAGTACATCTTAACAATTAAACATCAGGCTCCATACTTAATTTGACAAAAGGGGTGTCTCTTTAATAATCGTTTTAAAATTCTGCAGATCTCTCTGGAGGGATGGGACGACTTTAGCTTTGACCAAAGATTAAGTTGGTTAAATCAACAAAAATTAAATCTATATAAGAAATCTTATTGAATAGGGAGGTGAATGCAGGGAATAGCTGAGAGAGTAGGTACTTTTTAAAACTTGTTAATTCTAAAAGTTTGCCCACCACCTTAAGAACATAAGAATAGCCTGACTGAGTTGCACCTTCCACGGTTATTTTCTTAATCAAAATTTGTTTCAACCTAACCATGTATCTTTCCCTCCCCCACCACCCCTTTACCTCTTTCCCCTTTTAAAGTAGAAGGAAAATGCAGGCCCTAGAGAAACATTAGGAGCCAAGCTACTGTAATGAAAAATTACTATCATTTTGGAAGCCTTATGCTGCTTTCTGCATGTATGAAAATGTGATTCATAGATTGGAATCTCCACGGGAGATCATTTCATAATGTACAGAGCTGTATGTCTTGCTTTTTCTGGTATGTATAAATAAAACAATCAGCAGGAACATTGACATTGTTCAGAGTTAAATCCACTACATTGCCATAGTGTCAATGTGCGTCTAAAAGGCAGCTCCTAGTCCTCATCTGGCTATCATTTCACAGCCAGTTAAGCATTTTCTGTAACAGCAGGAAGGATATGAGGGATTATATGTGGCCACATTACCATAGTGCCTCCCCTTTATCCCAGAATAAGCAGGCAGCATATTCCCACATGTGGGTGATGTCATCCATGGAGCCCCGGTACGGACAGCTTTAAGAAAGCATCACCACTTTAACTTTTTTAGAAAGTTCTTGATTGCCCGCACCGCGCATGCACGAGTGCTTTCCTGCCCGACATAGGCTCGCGGTACCTCAGTTCCAGTGTTCTTTCCCAAAACTCATTCTCATCCTGGCTAAACGACTCTTCATACTTTGGAATGCAAACGAACTTTGGCTTATTACTTACAGCGAACTCAGCCATATAAGATATCTCCTCAACTGTTTGTCTCATTTGATCCTACCAAGTTAGGACAACCTGTATCCAAGAGAACTATTTCAACATGGTTGGCGGCTTGTATCGCCTTCTGTTATGCTCAAACTGGGCTGCAACTTGGGGGGGGGGGTGTTACAGCACACAAAGTCTGAGCTATGGCAGCTTGAGTGGCTTTGCAAATTTTTTTTTCTTAATGGCCAACACTCCCTCCATCCTATTCTAGTAAGCTAGGGAGTCCCACATGTGGGAATATGCTGCCTGCTTGTCCTGGGATAAAGCACAGTTACTTACTGTAACAAGCGTTATCCAGAGAAAGCAAGAAGATATTCTCACAGTTCACCCATCTTCCCTGGTTGGCTTCTTAGCTTGCTTACGGAACTGAAGTACTGCAAGTCTACGTCGGGTGGGAAGGCACTCACGCATGCGTGGTGCAGGCAGTCGTGAAGTTTCTAAAAATTTAAAGTGGCAATGTACTTTTAAAGCTGTCCGTACCGGGGCACCCACATGTGAGAATATCTGCCTGTTGTCCCTGGATAACACCTGTTACAGTAAGTGACTGTGCTTTACTGCTATTTGTTCACTTTATTCACATGTAAAATCATTATCCCAGGACAAGCAGGCAGCCTATTCTCACGTGGGTATCGTCATCCACGGAGCCCAGATGCGGACAGCCTCGCAAGCAGACTTGCTTGAAGAAACTCAGAAATTTCAAGTCTGCCGCACCGCGCATGCGCGAATGTCTTCCAGCCCAGCGTCTCCTCAGCTCTCAGTTTTACGTGGAGCCGAGAAGTCCGTCTTTGACGCTCTGCACTGAACTTAGTTTGCTTCGTGTCTTCTCTCACCGCGGCTCGTGTTTTATTTGTTTATTACCGTGTCACAAGTTTTTCTTTTGGTTTTGTAAAAAAAAAAAAGCAACCTTGAATTTTTTTCGTCGACTGACTGGCGGGGCCTGTCGCATGCCCTCAGCCTGCGGGCTTCGACTTTGCGGTGGCTATCTTTCCTTCTATGTCCTGGCCGGTGATGTAGGCCGCTGTCAGGCCTACTTTGGTAATGATACCTCGAACCCTATATACTGGCTTCAAAAAGTATATATTTATTTTGTCAATCAATAACAGCTTACAAGAATAGATCATATAGTATAAAGTGTAACAGAAGGTGATGACCTCCAGGCCCAGAGGTCCTCTGATGTCTGTTCTGACCTTTCCTTCCTAAAGGCCTGGTTTTTATACATTTCTTAGTGGCCAACACCACGTTGGTTTACATCACATGATACATCCTTATTGGCTATTCTTACCTACGTCATGTTACATGTCTGCTCTGTTCTCCGTAAAGCCTACCTTTTCCCCGAAATGCCTGTTTCCCCACCATATTAGTATTTCCGAGCACAAGCCCCCCTCCCAACTTTAAACATCTCCGATACTTTCTATTAGATGATATTTCTTGTGAATTCTCTCTTCTGAGAATTCTGTCTTCTGACCACGGTCTGTTTATCTCTTCATGGTATCTGGCTGGGTGGGCCTTGGTGTAAAACCACAGCTAGCCCACAGCCTCAGGACCTGTTGCTTTTTCTCTAGTTTTACCTCTACAGTAGCTAATTGAACTCATAAAACAGCGTATTTCTCCATCTTTGCATGCTCTTCAGTTAATGGTGAAATATCTTTCCATAGTTAATCTACTGTTTCTATCATCTGCAGAGATAGATAAGGTAGATGTCAGTTGCAGGGGCCGAGAGCAGATTTTTCTGTAAAGAGAAAAGTGATCTTTGTCTTCTTTCCCATCCCCCTTCACCTGTCCAATGCCAGGACTTATCTTGGGATGTATCTCACTTCACCTGTCTTGCTAATGTCAGGACTTACAGGGACCAGAGCCTCCATGCTTTATTCTCTCTCATCCCCTCTTCAAAGCCCCTCCAGGTGGCTTTGACCCCTGTTCATTCGGTGAGGAGTTAGTTTGTATCAGAAACTGTATATTATGGGCCGGGGCTATGTGCTAGGAACTACCCATGGAAAAGGAAAGAGACAAGTACCCACCCTTGCTATGCTATCGAGGACAGAGCAGTATAACATGTCGTAGTGTACTTATTGCATATAATAATAAGCTAAGTTGTTAATAATTCAGATATTTGTGCAAAGCAGAAATCATGTAAGCAGTCGAGTGCTGCATTAAAATTTATACCTGCCGGGCTGTGATAAAAACATCAGCATAAATTACTGATGTAGTGGGGATAGGTGGTGACTCGTGGGAGGGGAAATCAGCTGCTGGTGTTTCATAGGGAGGTACATTAAAAATCAGCCAATTCAAGATTATCAAAAATGTTGTGTATGGGTCTGTGTAGGGGACTCTATTTCAACATTTGGGATAGTTCGGGCAACCAGGCATCTGCAGGGGTTCATAATTTAACCTGATACATTTTAATATATACTCTCTTTATGGCTTCATCCTGTTATGAGCATACTACATCCAAAAGGGATGGCGGGATAAATTAACAAGTTAGATTATTTCCATGCTCTTCCAAAACAGCTGGGATCGGTGCAGACTCGGCTGGGTCCAGACGCCAGGGGTGAAAGTCCAGGTAACCACATCAAATCTTACGTCATCATCCTTCAGCTGGGCTCATCACTTCTTCTTCACTGCAGTTCTCCTCAGCTTAGCAGCAAGAAAGGGAATGGAAAGAATCCAACTGGAGGGGAAAATAACTAGGGAGCTATTGTGGGAGTCAAAACAGGATGAAAATGCATAAAGTCACAATCAAGAAAAGCACATGAACTTGCAATAGGGCTGTTAGAAATAACTATGAACACATGAAAATATATATATGTACTAATACTGCATGAGTCCATAAAAGAGTTAAAGTGCAAATTAATAAGTCCATAATTAAAGCTGTAAAAGTTCAAGGTCATAAAGGTCATCCCGTCTTTGGTAGCAACAGTCAGGAAGTCTTCGCTGGTAAGTCTCGGCATTTATCCAGTTTCTTCTCTGGTAGCAAGATCCTTCCGTTGGGGCTCATCCGTCATCGGGGTTTCATACGGCCGAAAATCTTTCTTCCAGTGATGATATTTCAAATAGCATTAGTCCATAATTATGCAAATAAGTCCTTAATAGACATTAAAAGGATGTAAACACGGATTCTCATGTAGCATACAGCTTCCTCTGATAGGCAATTGTCTTTGTGTAGTGATCCATAATTAATAAGGCAAAAATATCTGTACTGTATATATCATTTAACTTGTTTCCAACAATACCTGAGCAATATTACTAACAGGATAAATACAGCGTTAAAAGATGACAAAAGAAAACAAAAACTTATCTGCTTTAATTCAGATAGGCTAAGGTCTAATATATGTATTGGCTGAATTATATTTGTCAGCCTAAGGGAGTTATAGTTACAATGGCATATGATGTTCAAAGGACAGGAGTAATATGCTAAACATAAATATGAATTAGCAAAGAGTCAAACCCAAGCAAAAGGATGGCTAAGATATAGCCTTAAACATATTAACACCTAGGTTATATTGAAACATACTAAAATAAAGAGGATAAACCCTAAAAATTAAAATAAAATAGGATTTATGGGAGAAATGTCCTTCCCATGGGATTCTATTAAATCATGGGTTCAATTTTGTTTCTTTCACTAATATTCTGAATGTCAGTCAGCAAAAAGACCTAAACTACAGTATTTTGAATTCCAATCAATAGGACTGGATATTTCCTTCACCAACTTATTAGAAAAGTTCTTAAACAACAGGTAGAACCATTTTTATTTTTTTTTTTATTTTTAAAGCCAAACGCTAATTGCATTGTGTTAAACCAAAAAGTATTTCTGTGTGTATCAGAGAATATGTAAGAAAAAGAAGAAGTAACATTTCTTTTACAAGTTCCAAGAAAAGGCAGAGAGAGAAAGACTGCTAGAAGTTTGGTTTTTTTTTTTCCGAAACTGTTATGATAAGTAAAGGAACAATAGTTTCCCTTTTATATTGCTGTTAACCGTGCAATGGGTTAACAGTACAGTACATGAAGAAAGCAGAAGTTACTTTCGCTTCGGTGTGTTAGCACAACATTAATTAATATTACCATTTGGGATAGAAGCGGATCATAAGAACCCTATGCAATATGTTCCAGCTATTGTAGAGACATGAATAATGAAAAAACAAAGAGAAAATAGCAACTGATAATTTCAAGTTAAATCTTCTTTCATTATATTGGTAATTATAGTGAGCGCTCATAAATAGAAATCCACTCGTATTTCCATAAACACTGACATTAACACAGGGCACAATACAACAGATAATGACTCATAGTAACATAAAAGACTGTAACGCTGAAAAATAGACAGACATTAATTGCTAGCAAGTATTAAGGGAGTCCCCCCTCTTGTATAATTCAAGTGCACTGTAGTTTTTCCTAACTCTAGAAAACAAAATGATCGTTAGTAATGGGAAAAAGTGAGGTGATGGGAAACGCCCATAATAAAAATCCCAGACCTAGAAAGACAAAGGGTGCGTTTATTTTTACATTGTCAGTTATACTTAAATGCCTGTCAGTTATTTGGTTAAACATAATCACCTGTCACGAATCCTTCTTATCTACGTACACTATCTCTATATATCTATTGACTTTCGATATTTGTCTCTCTCCCTTCTTTCCAATACTGTTTTGTATTTATATATAAAAACAATAGTGATCCAAATCATTTCTGTAATTGCGTTCTTCTCTGTCTCAAAAACACTCCTTTATAATCCAGCAAACTTATATGAAATAAATAATTGTTTAATGAAAGCTTATGGTAACATTGAAACGCAGTTAAAATATATACTTCCTCTCTCAGTCTCATTCACTCTCATCCCCCTCACCTCCCCCAATTTTTTTTTTTTTTTTTCTCGGTCGTGACCACAAAAGAACAGGAAACAAAAAACCCACGAGAGCAATGCTTTCGCTGTCTCACAAAGCGCCATATGTTACACAGGTCAGTACACAAGCGACAGCTAGCATAAACGGAAGAATAAAGGAAGCCTGTAGACAGCATGACAAGCTGAAAATATTACAGTAAAACACAGACTCAGAGCTATGCCAAGGCTAGAAGACCCCTCTTGTTAGTAGCAAAGAAATAAACCCATAAAAACAGAACTAACATGCCAAAACCCATACAAAATAGTGGCCACACATGATAATACTACATCATAAGGGGCTAGGTAACACAAAGCACAATACAGAGAAGAGGTGTATACTTTCGGCTCAACAATGGTAGGAAATATGGGGGCAAAAGGAGGAACAGGATTGTCTAAGCAACCGCTTAACAGAAGATCCAACGGGAACAGACAAGAGAAAGAGAAGCTAGGGCCAGGGGCACAAGACAAATAACTCTGGCTAGCACTGGCAGCCAGAGAAGTATAAGACAAGGGGATTCCTAAGGTCATATAGAGCAGGGGGCGAAATCAGACATAGCGGGCTCCGAGACAAAAACACTACTTAAGCACAGTTTCCTGGAAAGTGGGGGAAGGTGGGGAACGGGGTGCATTGCTGTTGAATAGTTTCACAGATATCATCTAATGCCTGAGAGATAGTGGCCCACGGGACAGGGGAGTAACGACCAGTATGTGTTGTAAGAGTGCGATCTGCTTGCCATTGCACTTGGTGTGCAACGGAAGGTGGAAAGATAGGACTAGGGTTAAGAGTATATGCTGCGGAGAGCAAAGGGGCAGTGAACAGTGGCAGAGAGCAATACAAACAGGAGGACTGAGACGCTAGCATAAAAAGCGGCAACATGGGAGAAATAAACAATATATCCAACTACAAAGTGTACAAACTAATGAGTTTAAAAATAAAACTAATAAGAATACTTACAAAATGATGCAATGTGATCACAGAAGAGCAGGTACCTTCGTAGCAATAACTCAGGTGTGGCCAGAGACCACAGAAACAGCATAACCACCAGTCAAAGCTGGTTCAACAGTCACACCATAACAGTGATAGATTGATCTAGCAGAGGAAACATCAGGCGTGGCCCAAGACCACAAGAAATAAAGGAAAGAATTTAACCAGCAAACGAATCAGTGTCTGTACCCAAAAAGAAAAATTAAGGAAAGTAAAAAGAAGGCATATAACGGAAGTGTTAGTGGGTGACAACACAGCTGCGCTGAGACTATACCTAAACACCGGCTACCCGACCCGCCAGTAATTGATCAACTATTAATTACCTACGTATGTATACATTAACTACGCCCTAAACTAGAGGCTGACTACACAACCCGCCAACCATTCTGACTCCTATCCTATTCTGACTCCTATCCTAACCTATGGACTGACTACCACCCACCAGTCATAAACATATATATATCCTAATTCCTAAACTATTCCTAAGCTATGGACTGGCTACCACCCACCAGTCAGAAACATATTTACATATATCCTAATTCTTAAACAATTCCTAAATTATGGACTGGCTACCACCCACCAGCCTAACTATATATACACCTATCCTAATTCTTAAACAATTCCTAAACTATGGACCGGCTACCACCCACCAGTCAAAACCATATATACACATATCTGTATATTCGGACTCATAAACTATCAATTATAAACCATAAATTTTGGACCATAGACTGACTATCCAACCTGCCAGTCTATACAGGACCCGTAGGACAGCTAGGGATGGTAGCCCGGTCCCAGGCGAATAGACATGAAATCCTGCACCAGGGTCCGGGATAGTCCAAAGCTGACGCCACAGGGCCTGTGTAACGACAAACAAACAGGATTAGTAAAAAAAAAGAGAAAGCAGTGTTTAAGGCAGACCACATTCCATTGCTGGCTTTAAACTAGAAAAAGAAAGAAAAAACCGCATAAAAGGGGAAGTAAAATAACACAGCAAATCTGCAAGAAAATAAGGAAGTTTAGGTAGAGACACTGCATAAGTACAAGCAGGCAACCCAGAAACACACTTTTGGCCAAAAGTAATGGAGAGGCAATCCGACAAGCAGAGTATAGGCCTTCAATCCAGTGAGGTCTCTAAAAGGGGCATGTTCCCTTTATTTCAACGTCGGGGTTCACCACTGATGTAGGCCGCTGTCAGGCCTACTTTGGTAATGATACCTCGAACCCTATATACTGGCTTCAAAAAGTATATATTTATTTTGTCAATCAATAACAGCTTACAAGAATAGATCATATAGTATAAAGTGTAACAGAAGGTGATGACCTCCAGGCCCAGAGGTCCTCTGATGTCTGTTCTGACCTTTCCTTCCTAAAGGCCTGGTTTTTATACATTTCTTAGTGGCCAACACCACGTTGGTTTACATCACATGATACATCCTTATTGGCTATTCTTACCTACGTCATGTTACATGTCTGCTCTGTTCTCCGTAAAGCCTACCTTTTCCCCGAAATGCCTGTTTCCCCACCATATTAGTATTTCCGAGCACAAGCCCCCCTCCCAACTTTAAACATCTCCGATACTTTCTATTAGATGATATTTCTTGTGAATTCTCTCTTCTGAGAATTCTGTCTTCTGACCACGGTCTGTTTATCTCTTCATGGTATCTGGCTGGGTGGGCCTTGGTGTAAAACCACAGCTAGCCCACAGCCTCAGGACCTGTTGCTTTTTCTCTAGTTTTACCTCTACAGTAGCTAATTGAACTCATAAAACAGCGTATTTCTCCATCTTTGCATGCTCTTCAGTTAATGGTGAAATATCTTTCCATAGTTAATCTACTGTTTCTATCATCTGCAGAGATAGATAAGGTAGATGTCAGTTGCAGGGGCCGAGAGCAGATTTTTCTGTAAAGAGAAAAGTGATCTTTGTCTTCTTTCCCATCCCCCTTCACCTGTCCAATGCCAGGACTTATCTTGGGATGTATCTCACTTCACCTGTCTTGCTAATGTCAGGACTTACAGGGACCAGAGCCTCCATGCTTTATTCTCTCTCACCGGTCACGGGCTTCAAGAAGTGTAGCCAGTGCCAGCGTGCGATCTCCCTCACTTACCCACACCGCTGGTGCCTTCAGTGTCTGGGGCATGACCATTGCTTGGAGTCATGTGTTCGCTGTGCTACACTTCAAACTCGAGCCCTCGAATGTCGTTGAGTTCAAGTGGAGAAGATTTTAGGTATGGAAACCTCGACTATACCCTCAACCTTGACCTCTGATTTGCTCAGGCCTGCTACGGGGTGTCCTCCTGCCTCCATGACTTCGACCTCGACTCTCATCAGACCTTCCTTGTTTGGATTGTCCTGAACCTTGAGTAAATCTGCCAAGTCTTCTCCTGAGCTTCCTTCAAGTCAGATACCTCAGCAGACAGTTCCAGCGGTGGTCCTCAAGCTACCTAAACATCATTCCTCCAAGTCGAAGCATTCTTCCTCTTCGGCCTCGGAGCCTTTAGCCTCAGCAAGTGGTCCATTTTCAGACTCTGATCCACAATTGCATTCTACCATCCAGACCATTTTAGAGCGGGAATTTGTTCAGTTACTGACCAAATATAGTCCTGCCTTGACTCTGCTTCCTGCAGTCCAGCCTGGGCACTCAGCAGTCTCACAAGAGGTCGAGTTCTTGCCTGTGCCTCGAGCTGAATCTAATAATAATAATAATGATAACTTTTCAGAGCGGTTTACAATGCAAGAGACTGTACATATACAGTGAAGATACAATGCAAGAGAATGTACAGCGAAGATACAATGCAAGAGAATGTACTATGCAGTTGTGGGCAGTTTACAATGTAAGAGACTGTACGTATACAGCGAAGATACAATGCATGAGAAAGTACAGTGCAGTTGAGAGCAGTTAACAATGCAAGAGGAGTGTGTGGCGCAGTGGTTGGATCTACAGCCTCAGCACCCTGGGGTTGTGGGTTCAAACCCCGCGCTGCTCCTTGTGACCCTGGGCAAGTCACTTAATCCTCAATAGCCCCAGGTACGTTAGATAGATTGTGAGCCCACCGGGACAGAGAGGGAAAATGCTTGAGTACCTGATTGTAAAAACCGCTTAGATAACCTTGATAGGCGGTATATAAAATCCTAATAAACTTGAAACTTGAAGAGACTGTACATGTACAGTGAGGATACAATGTAAGAGAATGTACAATGCAGTTGAGAGCAGACACTAAAGAAATTTATCAAAGAGGTAAGATTTGAGAGATTTTCTGAAGGATGAGTAGGATGGAGCAGATTAGATGAGGGTAGTCAGGCAATCAGTCCATCTGCCAGCTTGAAATGAGAGAGTTTTGTTAAGGAATCTTTTATAGGTGCATCTCTTTGGAGATGGGTAGGTAAACAGATAGGCATTGCGTGTGCGATTGGTACCAGGAAATGCAAAGTGGTGTGACAGGTATATCGGGGACGAGCTGGTTAAAGTTTTGAAGCAGAGGCAGGCGAATTTGAAGATGACTCTCGCTTCTATTGGTAACCAGTGAAGTTTTCTGTAGTAAGGGCTAATATGGTCTGACTTTTTGAGGCCTTAGATGAGGCAGACGGCGGTGTTTTGAATGAGTAAGAAGTTTAATGGTTTTCTTGTAGGAGCCCAAATATATGATGTTGCAGTAATCTAGGGTGCTTAAGATTAGGGATTGGACCAGCAGTCTGAAGGAGAGGAAGTCTATGTAAGGAGTCTTTGCGAGTGTCTCGTCTGGAATCCTCACACTCCATACAAGGAGCCGAGTATTTTGGGAGTGCTTCGAGATACCTCGATCCAGACCACAGAGTCTATGGGACTTCGATCTACAGCTTCCAGCCCTATATCCTCACATAAGACATTGCCCGTTTCGAGGCATAGGGTGAAGTTTCCTTGACCTCGCACGAGACCTGCTCCCAGGCAGCACCCTCATCGAGTCATTCATTGAGGCGCCGGTCTTCCTCCAGAGAGAAGCCTTCCTCATCCAGGCCTTCTAGCTCTTCGAGGCCTCCAACTCCTCTATCCAGGACACCAATAGCAGAACCTGAGGGCTCCGCTTCTCCCAGTGCCTCGTCCCAGTCTGCTTATTCGCTGGGATATCAATACTCCAGGGAGGCTTCGCTTTCGTTTTCTACTTGAGGCGCTTCGAGGTCATAGAGTCCCTCTTGAGGCTATCCTCTTGTGGATCAATTTTCCTTTTCCTCTTTCTTCCGTCAGATGGCTGAGTACCTGGATCTTAAATTGGACTCTGGTTCTAAGTACTCTAAGGAGTATTTAGAGGAAATGAGTATGCCTCAGCCTCCTGCGGAGTCTCTCAAACTCCTTCTTAACAGGCTTCATTCTCAAACTTTCAAACGAAACCTGGAGACTCCTTATGCCAATTCCTGCTGTTCCAGGCATGGAATCGAGGTATAGAACTGTACATTGCAAGGGCTTTGAGAAATCCCAACTATCTCATCAGTCCCTTCTTGTGGAATCTTCTTTGAAGAGGAGTCATCCTTCCAGGGTCTGTGCTACCGTACCTCCTGGCAGAAAGGGCAGGACCATGGATAAGTTTGGCCATCGTCTTTATCAAAATTCGATGATTGCCTCCATGGTTTTAAATTATAGTTTTATCTTTACTACTTATTTCAAGTATTTTATTGATATACTCCCTGGCTTCTCTAAAGACCTTGGTCAACACAGGCTTTTAGAGTTCCAACAATTCATTGCTACTTTAGCACAACTCAGGTTACACCTTCTTCAGTCATCTTATGATGCCTTTGAACTTTCCTTGAGGGTCACTGCTTTCTCAGTAGCGATGCGCTGCCTGGCTTCGCACCATTGATATGAATCCCAACATTCAGGATCATCTGGCTAATATTCCTTGTGAAAGCAATGACCTCTTTGATGAATCGATAGAGGCCGCCACCAAGAAGTTGTCTGAGCATGAGAAATCTTTTGTTTCCATCTGAAGCCTAAGCCAGCTCCTTCCAAGCCTTCTCGACCTCTTCCATCCTATCAGGCGCTATCCTCCAAGGGCAGCTCCTTACACTCGAGCACCTCCCAAGAAACCACAACAGCAGCAGAAGCAACAGACACCTCAGCCTTCTGCTACACCTAAGGCTTCTCAGCCTTTTTGACTGTCTCAAACAGAGCATAACCTCCATCGTTCTGCCTCTCCTCTTCCCATAGAAGGTTGTCTCCATTATTTTTACCATCGATGGGAGACCATTACATCCGACCTCAGGATACTGCCTGTAATCAAGGAAGGATACTCTCTTCATTTCACTCAGATTCCACCAGAGCTCCCTCCAATCCTTCCCAGACCGCCCTTCTTCTTCAGGAAGCTCAAGCTCTGCTTCATTTACGTGCCATCGAGGAAGTTCCTTTGGGACAGCAGAGCAGGGGTTTTTACTCCTGTTACTTCCTAGTTTCGAAGAAGACGGGCGATCTGCGGCCCATACTGGATCTCAGGGCTCTCAACAAATTTTTGGTCAAAGAAAAATTCCTGTCCCTGGCATCCCTTTATCCCCTTCTAGATCAGAACAATTGGTTATGTTCTCTAGATCTCAAGGAGGTGTGCACTCACACATCCCCAGTCATCCAGCCTTCCATTAGTACCTCAGATTTCGGGTGGGGAATCTGCATTTTCAGTACAGAATGCTACCCTTTGGCCTGGCATCATCTCCAAGAGTGTTCACCAAGTGCATAGTGGTGGTGGCAGTAGCTCTGCGGAACCATGGCCTTCAGGTTGTTCCCCTACCTGGACAACTGGCTCATCAAAGAATCAACATCTCAGAGGTTATTGTAGCGACCCAACGGACTACGCGGTTCCTACAAAGCTTGAGATTCGAAATCAACTTTTCCAAATCCCATCTTCAGCCCTCTCAGAACCTACAGTTCATCGGAGCTGTTCTGGACACTATCCAACTCAGACCATTCCTTCCTCAGCAGCGTCTGGATGCTCTTCTTCAGCTTTGCCGCAAAGTCTCTTCCCTTTCTTCACCCTCAGCGAGAAACATGATGATACTACTCGGTCACATGGCCTCGACCGTTCACTGTGTCTCCTTTTTCCAGACTTCACCTCAGAATTCCTCAGTGGACCCTGGCATCTCAGTGGGCGCAGGCTTGCGACCCACTCTCTCAGCACATTACAGCCACTCCTTCGTTGAGACAGTCTCTCCACTGGTTGATGCTCTCTTCCAATCTCTCTAGAGGCTTACTGTTCCAGATACCCCCTCATCAGAAGGTCCTCATGACAGATTCCTCGACCTACACTTGGGGGGGGGGGGGGCTCATCTCGACAGTCTCCGTACTCAAGGCCACTAGTCCAGCACGGATCGTCAGTATCACATCAATCTGTTGGAACTCGGAGCGATCTTCAATGCTCTCAAAGTTTTTCAGCATCTTCTTCATGACCAGGTAGTCCTTATTCGGACTGACAATCAAGTTGCCATGTACTATGTCAACAAGCAGGGAGGAACGGGATCTCTCCCTCTTTGTCAGGAATCTGAAAGGATGTGGGACTGGGCGATCCATCAGAACACCTTCCTGAAAGCAGTCTACATTCAAGGAGAGAAAAACTGTCTGGCAGACAAATTGAGTCATCTTCTGCAACCTCATGAATGGACACTCAATTCCTCGCCTCTACATCACATTTTTTCTCAGTGGGGAACTCCTCACATAGATCTCTTTGTGTCTCCCCACAACCACAAACTGCCTCAGTTCTGCTCCAGGATATACTCTCCTTATCGCCTCAAGGCAGATGCTTTCCTTCTGGAATGGACGAATCTCTTCCTGTATGTGTTCCCTCCATTCCCTCTCATTCTCAAGACTCTTGTCAAGCTCAAGAAAGATCATGCCACCATGGTTCTAGTAGCTCTTCGGTGGCCCAGGCAACCCTGGTTCTCCCTTCTACTTCAACTCAGCAGCAGGGAGCCATACCTTCTACCAGTTTTTCCATCTTTGCTTACACAGCGTCAAGGATCTCTTTTTCATCCCAACCTGTAGTCTCTACACCTGACAGCTTGGTACCTCTCAACATAACTCCTCTTCAGTTTTCTCAACCTGTTCAGGACATTTTAGAGGCTTCCAGAAAGCTTGCCACTAGACAATGCTACCACCAAAAATGGACTAGATTTTCTACATGGTGCATCTCTCATGACAAGGAGCCCCGAAATGCCTCCTTCTCTTGGATTATCTTCTGCACTTATTTACCTCTAGCCTCAAGTCTACATCCATTCAAATCCATCTTAGTGCAATTGCTGCTTTCCATCAGCCTATCAAAGGGAAAAACCCCTTTATGCTCATCCTGTGGTTTCCAGATTTATGAAAGGACTTTTCAATGTCAAACCTCCTCTCAAACCGCCTCCAGTGGTTTGGGATCTCAATGTTGTTCTTACTCAATTGATGAAGCCTCCTTTTGAACCAATGGATATGGCTCATCTGAAATACCTCACTTGGAAAGTGGTGTTTCTCATTGCCCTCACATCTGCTCGAAGAGTCAGTGAGCTGCAAGGTTTAGTTGCTGATCCACCTTTCACAGTTTTCCATCATGACAAGGTGGTTCTCCATACTCATCTTAAATTCTTACCTAAAGTGGTTTCAGAATTTCATCTCAACCAATCCATTGTACTTTCAGTGTTTTTTCCAAGGCCTCATTCTCATCCTGGAGAATCAGCTCTTCATACCCTGGACTGTAAGCATGCTTTGACCTTCTACTTAGAATGCACCAAACCACACAGATCTGCTCCTCAACTTTTTGTCTCCTTCGATCCGACCAAGTTGGGACATCCGATTTCTAAGCCACCCATCCCCAACTGGATGGCTGCTTGTATCTCTTTCTGCTATACTCAGGCTGAACTGCATCTATAGAGTCAAATCACAGCCCACAAAGTCATAGCCATGGCGGCTTCAGTAGCTTTCCTCAGATCCACTCCTATTGAGGAAATTTGCAAGGCTGCCACCTGGTCTTCGGTTCATACTTTCACCTCTCATTATTGTCTGGATGTTTTCTCCAGACAGGATGGCCATTTTGGCCAGAGAGTATTACAAAATTTGTCCTCCTAAGTTGCCAACACTCCCACCATCCTATTCTGGTTAGCTTGGAGGTCACCCATATGTGACAATAGGCTGCCTGCTTGTCCTGGGATAAAGCATAGCTACTTACCGTAACAGGTGTTATCCAGGGACAGCAGGCAGCTATTCTCACAACCCACCCACCTCCCCTGGTTGGCTTCTCTGCTAGCTATCTGAACTGAGTAGACACGCCTTGTGCTGGGCGAGAAGGCATTTGCGCATGCACGGTGCGGCAGACTCGAAACTTCTGAGTTTCTTCAAGCAAGTCTGCTTGCGAGGCTATCCGGGTTCTGTGGATGACGTCACCCTCATGTGAGAATAGCTGCCTACTGTCCCTGCATAACACCTGTTACGGTAAGTAACTGTGCTTTTTAACTGTTGAGATGTTTGCTAACCTGGGTGAAGAATGGATATTTCTTCTAGTGGGAGTACCATGCTGGCACATGTTTATTTGAAACATGGAGGAATGGCCTAGTGGTTAGAACCCCTGCCTCAGCACCCTAAGGTTGTAGGTTCAAGCCACACACCACTTCTTGTGACACTACTACTACTATTACTGTACTTATCAATTCTATAGCGCTGCTAGATGTACACAGCACTGTACATTAAAACATTCAAGAGACAGTCCCTGCCCAGTAGAGCTTACAATCTAGACAAATAGGACAAGTAGGGGTTTAGGGAGTTTCTCAGGCAGCTTACTTTATAGTGAGTGGGGGTTAGGAGTTAAACACAGTCTTGAAAATATTGGCTTTTAGTCTGTATTTGAATAATGCCAGGTACAGAGCTTGACGTATTGACTTGAGCAGTCTGTTCCAGTTGTATGGTGCAGCAAGGGAGAAGTAACGTAGTTAGAAGTTGGCAGTAAAGGAGAAGTGTACAGATAAGTACAGATAAGAGAGATTTACCCGATGAACGGAGTTCCCAGTGAGGAGTATAGGGAGAGATAATAGAGGAAAGATATAGAGGAGCTGTAGAGTGAATGCACTTGTAAGTCAGTAGGAGGAGTTTGAATTGTATGTGGAAATGGATAGGGAGCTATTGAAGTGACTTGAGAGGGGTGATGTGGGTATGGCAACTGGCGGAATATAAGTTGTGTAGCAGAAGTTTGAATGGATTTAAGGGGGAAGAGATGCTTACTTGCTTTATGAGAAGCAAGTTGCGAGAGGTGATAAGGGTATAAATAAGGGTTTTGGTAGTGTTCTCAAAGAGGAAGGGTGGGATTTTGGAGATGATGTAGAGAAAGAAACAGGTTTTGTCGGTCTGTTAGATTTGTGCAGAGAAAGAGAAGAGGAGTCAAAGATGACCCCAAGGTTTCGAGCTGGCGCAACAGGGAGGATGAGTGTTAACCCACTGAGAAAGAGAGTGAAGGGAGGGGAGACGTAGGTTTGGGGGGGAAGGATTAGTAGCTCAGTCTTGGTCATGTTCAGTTTTAAGTGGCAGCGGGACATCGGACAGGAAGACTGAGATTTGGGCCTGGATTCATATAGAGTTTCTGGTGTCGAGAGGTAGATCTGGGAATAGTCAGTGTAGAGATGACATTGAAAATCATCGGAAGCGATCAGAGCACCAAGGGGATGAGTATAGATGGAGAAAAGAAGAGGTCCCAGAACAGAGCCTTGGGGTACCCCGAATGATAGTGGGATAGCAGTAGAGGAGGATCCACCACTGCATACACCAAAGGTGCAATGTGAGAGATAAGAAGAGATCCAGGAAAGAATAGAGCCTTGAAATCCAAGTGAAGACAGGGTATCAAGGAGAAAGTGGTAGTCTACAGTGTCAAAGGCAGTGGATCTGGCAAGGAACAGTTCATTAGAGACTTTAGCAAGGGTAGTTTCTGTAGAGAGCAGGGGGTGAAAGCCTGATTGGAGAGAGTCGAGAATAGCTAGGGATGACAGAAAGTCAAGGCAACAGTAGTGAACAGCACATTCAAATAGCTTGAATAAAAAGGTGAGGTAGATGAGGTGATAGTTGGAAGGGCAGGTAGGATCCAGTGAAGAGTTTTTTGAGGAGTAGTGCAACTACAGCATATTTGAGGGCATCATGGACAGTTGCAGTGGAAAGTGATAGATTGAGGATGTGACAGAATGAAGAGGTGATAGTAGAAGAGAGCATGCTGAGTAGAAGGGTGGGAATCGGATCAGAGTAGCAGATTGAGAGTTTAAAGAAGGAAAGAAAATGTGCAGTTTCCTCTTTAGTAATTTCAGAAAAGGCGGCAGGGGCTGAAGGAGGGTTGACAGAGTGGGCTGGAGTAAAGGGAGCTAGAGGTGGCTTGGTTGAGAGCTCAAGGTTGATCTTGTGAACCTTTTCATAGAAGTGCTCAGCCGTAGTTTGGAGGGAAAGGGATGGAGGGGTTAGATGTGGGGGCGCTTTGAGTAGAGAGTTCAGTTTGACAAAGAGATGGTGAGATTTGGAGCTGAGAGGTTTAGTCAAATGGGTGTAGTATCCTGTTTGGCAAGTGAAAGAGCAGACTGGAAGGAGGTCAGGAGGAATTTGAACTGTGTGAAGTCAACATGAGTGTGGGATTTGAGCCAGAGACGTTCAGTGGACCTGGCACAGGAACGTAAGTAGATTTTAGAGGTCAGCCAGGTCTGGGGTTGGGGAGGCCTTACAGAATGTGGGGTGGAATAAGTGAGGGTATCTAGAGCAGAGGAGAGAATGGTATTATAGGAGGAGACACTGGCAAGTCACTTAATCCTCCATTGCTCCAGGTACTGTAGTTGGATTGTGAGCCTGCTGGGACAGATAGGGAGAAATACTTAGAGTACCTGAATGTAAACCACTTTGAACAGAAGTGGTATAGAAGAAATATAAATAAATAAATCTTTGCTTCTCCCTTAAAGGCCTTCGATGTGGTGGAGCGGAGTTTTCTTGAGTCCATTGATGACGCTTTAGCAGAAAAGGCTAGTCTGCAGTCTCAGCTGCCTGAGGTAAAGCTTTCCACTTGCTCACAAACACACACACAAAATCACCTTTTTTTGGCCAGATTCCTCTTGGCTCTTGTGGGTTTCAAGCATAATCAAAACTAGCATGAACTGTGCTATGGTGCCTTGAACAGTCAGCTGTAACTACTTGATGTTTTGCCTCTACAGTACTCCCCCAAAATTTATAGGGCTTCCATTCCAGGAACACCCGTGAATTTTGAAAAACCACGAATGCAGTTTTGCACCTGTCAAAAAGGCAGGAGAGGGCAGCTGGAGTGCCGGCGGGTGCAAAAAATCACTCAAGGTATGCTCCGACCACCTCTTCCTGTTACTAAAGTCAGGCTACACCAATCAGGAGCTGCTTTGACATGCAGCTCCTGATTGGTATAGCCCAACGGTCTCAAACTCAAACCCTTTGCAGGGTCATATTTTGGATTTGTAGGTACTTGGAGGGCCGCAGAAAAAATAGTTAATATCTTATTAAAGAAATAACAACTTTGCATGAGGTAAAACTCATTATAGTTTTTAAATCTTTCTTTAATTGCTTCTGATAATTTCAGCTATACACAACTGAAAACAGTGCAACATGCAGAAAGTGAAGTTTACATAGTTTTTCACTTTCTGCATATTGCACTGCTTTCAGCTTTGCATAACTGAAATTATCAGAAGCAATTAAGGAAAGATTTATAAACTATAAAGAGTTTTACCTCATGCAAAATTGTGATTTAGATTCTAATCTAAAGTATCAACTGCAAGAGACAAGATTTTTTGTGTAGTCCTCTAAGCTTTTTTGTAGAGGGGAGAATCAATATCCGACTTATGCCTGGAAAACTTTTGCGTTAAGTGTCCGGTGGTTGCGTCCGCAACCGCCTTCAGCTCTCATCTCCTCCAGCACCGGACACAACCACCATCTTACATCAAGCAGTCACGATAATCCACGTCGGAACAAATGATGTGAGCCGGAGGAACTTCAGCATGGCCACGCTGACTGACCAGTTCAGGGTCCTGGGACGAAAACTGAAGCGGAGTACCCGGAGGATAGCGTTCTCAGAGATCCTGCCTGTACCGAGAGCAGATGCAAAGAGGCAGGCAGACATCCAGGCTGTGAATGCATGGTTGAGGAGATGGTGCCAGGAGGAGGGCTTCCACTTTGTGAGGAACTGGACGTCCTTCTGGGGAAAGAGTAAGCTCTACCGGCGGGACGGCCTGCACCTGAGCACAGAGGGAACTAGACTACTGGCTGCCAATGTGAAGAAGGAGATCGAGAGGGCTTTAAACTGAGGAGAGGGGGAAAGCCGACAGCTGATCTGATGTTGACGCTTCGGACAACAGTATCCAGAACAGATGCTGAACGGGCTGACTGCACGGAGGAAGTAGAGAGACCAGTGGATCTTATGATCAGACAGCGAGGGAAACAACAGGTAAAGGGAGCTTGCTGGGAAGAGACTAAAGGGCAGGGAGACACAGGGGGACTGGGTGGCGCGAGGGCGAAAGCTGAGGGTATCATAGGGGCTACACAAGGCGAGGGGGATCGAACAGAGGCAGGGGCCCAGGAGGGGGCAAGAAAACCCAGAGGAAAAGCGGGGAAGTGGGGTGGCGGAAATGTGGGGAAGCTGAAAGCTACGAGGGTAAAGGCTGAGGGCAAAGCAGAAGTACAGGGAACAGGAGAGGCGGCCCAGGTGAATGCAGAGGTGGAGAAAAAACAACGGGACCTGCGGTGCTTATACGCAAATGCAAGAAGCCTCATGGCCAAGATGGGTGAACTAGAGGTCGTGGCCAAGGGGGAAGACCTAGATATAATTGGAATTACAGAAACATGGTGGACAGAGCAGAATCAATGGGATGTGGCGCTACCGGGGTACAAGCTCTACAGGAGAGACAGGACCCACAAGAAGGGGGGAGGCATAGCACTATATATAAAAGACTCTATCTACTCGGTCGGGATGGATATGGCAACAAAGGCAGAAGGGCTGGAATCGCTATGGGTCAAATTGCCGGGAAACAAGGGTGCAGACATAAAACTGGGGCTGTATTATCGCCCACCTGGTGCACCGGAAGGAGTCGGACACGACTTGGAAGCTGAACTGAGACAGGAGTGCAGGACTGGAAGTGTAACAGTGATGGGGGACTTCAACTACCCGGGGATAGACTGGAGTACGGGTCACTCCAACTGCACTAGGGAAACAGGATTTGTAGAAGCTGTGAGGGACTGCTTTATGGAGCAACTGATCAGGGAACCGACGCGGGGGAGTGCTACTCTTGACCTCATCCTGAACGGATTAGGAGGGCCTGCAAGAGGGGTAGAAGTGGGAGGACCACTAGGCAACAGTGACCACAATGCGATCAGATTCACTTTAGAAAGGGGGACACCCATAGTAAGGAGGACCGCAACAACTGCGCTCAACTTCAAGAAGGGGAACTATGTTGCTATGAGGGAAATGGTGGGGAGGAAGCTCAGAAACATCTTTAGGATGGAGACTGTGGAAAGCGCCTGGACCCTATTCAGGGACACCCTGCAGGAAGCACAAAAAAAGTACGTCCCCAGTTTCAGGAAAGGCTGCAAGAACAAGCGGTCAAAGGACCCGATTTGGATCTCAGCAGAAGTAAAGAGGGCAATAAACGACAAAAAAGTATCCTTCCGGAGATGGAAAAAGGATCCAACGGAGGAAAATCACCAGGCGCACAGGAAATGCCAAAAAGAATGCCACCGAGAGGTTAGAAAAGCAAAAGGGAAATACGAAGAGGGGCTGGCCAGGGAGGCGAAAAACTTCAAGGCATTCTTCAGTTACGTAAAGGGGAAACGACCAGCGAGAGAGGAGGTGGGGCCGTTGGACGATGGGGATAGGAGGGGAGTGATTAAAGAGGTAGCTGAGAGGCTGAACACGTTCTTCTCGTCGGTTTTCACGAGAGAAGACACATCTAATATACCGGACTCAGAGGAGCTCATGAGTGGGGAACAGGCTGAGAAATTGGAGCATATAGAGGTAAGTAAGGAGGATGTCCTCAAACAGATAGGTTAAAATGCGGCAAATCACCGGGTCCAGACGGGATCCACCCGAGGGTTCTGAAGGAGCTAAGACAAGAAATAGTGGGCACAATCCAGCATGTTTGTAACCTATCCTTGAAAACTGGAGAGGTACCGGAGGACTGGAAATTGGCGAATGTCACACCTATCTTCAAAAAGGGATCGAGGGGTGACCCCGGGAACTACAGGCCGGTGAGCCTGACTTCAATTATAGGGAAGATGGTGGAAGCTATGATAAAGGACGGCATTTGCGAGCACATTGAGAGAAATGGCCTACTGAGAACAAGCCAGCACGGATTCTGTAAGGGAAGGTCATGCTTAACGAACCTTCTGTACTTCTTTGAGGGAATAAGCAGTCGGGTGGACAATGGGGAACCCATCGACATCATTTACCTCGATTTTCAAAAGGCTTTCGACAAGGTGCCACATGAAAGGCTGCTTAGGAAGCTGTGGAACCACGGGGTGGGAGGGGATGTGCACCGATGGATAGAGCACTGGTTGTCGGGTAGACTGCAGAGGGTCGGAGTGAAGGGCCAATATTCTGACTGGCGGGGAGTCACGAGCGGTGTGCCGCAGGGATCGGTGCTGGGGCCGTTACTCTTCAACATATTTATCAATGATCTGGAAAAGGAGGCAAAGTGCGAGGTCATAAAATTTGCAGACGATACCAAACTGTGCGGCAGGGTTAGCTCCAGGGAGGAGTGTGAGGACCTGCAAAGGGACCTAAACAAGCTGGAAGACTGGGCGAACAAATGGCAAATGCGCTTTAACGTGGAAAAATGCAAGGTCATGCATATAGGGAAAAAAAACCCGTTGTTCAACTACAAATTGGGGGGGGCATTGTTGGGAGAAAGCAGTCTTGAGAGAGACTTGGGAGTGCTGGTGGATGCATCACTGAAGCCATCTGCACAGTGCGCAGCGGCCTCAAAAAAAGCCAACAGGATGCTGGGCATCATAAAAAGGGGCATAACAACCAGGACGAGGGAAGTCATCTTGCCACTGTATCGAGCGATGGTGCGTCCGCATCTGGAATATTGCGTTCAATATTGGTCGCCGTACCTCAAGAAGGACATGGCGGTACTTGAGAGAGTCCAAAGGAGAGCAACGAAACTGGTAAGAGGGCTGGAACACTGCCCATATGCCGAGAGGTTGGATAGGCTGGGGCTCTTCTCTCTGGAAAAAAGGAGGCTCAGGGGTGATATGATAGAGACCTTCAAGATCATGAGGGGCATAGAGAGGGTGGATAGGGACAGATTCTTCAGGCTGAAGGGGACAACAGGTACGAGGGGGCATTCGGAGAAACTGAAGGGAGATAGGTTCAAAACGAATGCAAGGAAGTTTTTTTTCACCCAAAGGGTCGTGGACACTTGGAATGCGCTACCGGAGGACGTGATTGGGCAGAGTACGGTACAAGGATTCAAACAGAGACTGGACGGATTCCTGAGGGATAAAGGGATCGTGGGATACTGAGAAAGCTAACCAGAAAATAAGTATAGAAACCCGACCAGGTCGTGCATGTGCAAGACCGGAGGGCTAGGACTTTGATGGGAAGATAGGACGCAATAGGAAACCAAGGTGGCATGGGGGCCCCTTCTGGTGATTTGGACAGGTCGTGACCTGTTTGGGCCGCCGCGGGAGCGGACTGCTGGGCAGGATGGACCTATGGTCTGACCCGGCGGAGGCACTGCTTATGTTCTTATGTTCTTATCAGGAGAAGTGCCGAATTTCGCGAGAGTTCACGAGATTATGTACATACACACAAGCTGCACTGCCTCCAATGGTTACCTTACGTTCTGGAACGTTGCCCGCCTCACTGCTGTAACCTCACGCAAGAGCTTTCCTGCATCTGTACGCGATTGTCCTCTCCACTCCACCTCACAATTGCGTACAGACACAGGAAAGCGCTTGTGTGAGGTCAGGGCCACCATCAGGGCAGTACTACCAGTCCTGCATTCAGGGGCCCGGAGCTGACAGGGGGCCCGGGCTCCCCAGTGTTCTCCCCAGCGCTTTTCAGCCGGGCGCAATGCCCAGCAAATTTAGATGCCCGCCCGGCTGTCATCTGCCGAATCCTGCTGCCGCCACTGATTAATGCGCAGCTTGAAGAGCCGCCGAAAAACCCGCCGGACTTTAAACAAAAAACCCCCCCAGCAAGCGACTCGAACCCGGCTTCCCTCCGAAACCGGAAGTTACATCGGGGGGGGGGGGGTAGAGAAGAGAAGCCGGCACGGACCATTAGAGCCCCGGAGCATGCGGGAGATAGGCCAGCCACGGAGGGAAGCTTACTTACTCTTGCTTACTTCGGGCCTTTCTCGCTGCCGGGTCCTGCCTACTTTCTGTTTCCGTGAAGGCAGGACCCGGCAACGAGAAAGGCCCGAAGTAAGCAAGAGCAGCAAGTTGTAAACTTCCCTCTGTCGCTGCCCTTTGGGAGATAGGTCAGCGACCAAGGGAAACTTGCAACTTGCCTTTGTCTGTAGCAAATCTGCCAGGTGTGTGAGACGGGGGGGGGGGGAATGGGAGGAGTAATGCTGCTGCACCCAATTAGGGGGGAGGGGGAAGAGAAATGCTGCTTCTGCTGTACCCAATTGGGAGGGGGGAAAGAGAAATGCTGATGATACTGCTGTACCCAGTGGGGGGAGGGGAAGAGAAATACTGCTGCACCCAATTAGGGAGAGAGAGGGAAGGAGGGAGAAGGAAGATCAGGAAAAGAAGGAAAGAGATGCAAAGACCATGGGAGGGAGGGAAAGGAGATACCATACCATGGAGTGGAAGAGAGAGATGTCAGGGCATATGGGAGGAAGCAGGGCCAGATTAAAGGATAGGCCCAGTAGGCACAGGCCTAGGGCCCGAAATAGTCAGGGGGGGCCTGCCAGTGCTGTGCTTTGGGGCCTTACCCTTGCTGGATTCGCTGGCAGCAGCAGCAGCCTCATCATCATCCCGGGCGACCCCCAACCCGATCCGACCCTCCTATCTCTCCCTCCTTCCCTCATCAGTGACGTGCCAGAGGGAATCACGGCAGGAGAAAGCCCTGAAGCAGCCCGTGTAGAGTAGAGCAGTGCTGTTTAGAGTCTCGTGATGGGAGGGAGGGAGAGATAGGAGGGTCGTGGGGGGGGAGAGTAGCAGTCTGCCCCAGGTGTTCGACCTGGCATCATGAACTTCTTCGGCTAGCATCAGCATTTACAATTCACTGCTGTTGCAGGCTTCAGGCCTTCCTCTCTGCCGGGTCCTGCCTACTTCTGTTTCCATGAAGGCAGGACCCGACAGAGAAGAAGGTGAATGCTGCTGCCTGAAGAAGTTCATGACGCCAAGTCATGGGTGACAGAAGGAGGAAAGGGAGCAGAGGGGGAGAGACTTACTGCACCCAACTGGAGGGAGAAAGAAGATGAGGGAGGGAATGAAACGAGATGCCAGAGATTGGAGGGAAGAGAGGGAGGAAGAGATGCCAGGGCATGGAGGGAAGGAGGAAAGTATGCCAGACCAAGGGAAAAGGAGGAGATGTCAGAGCATGGAGGGGGAGGGAGAGATGGAAGAAAAGGAAAGGAGTGAGATGCTAGAGAATCAGGGAAGGAAAGGAAAGGAAGGAGGAGATGTCAGAGCATGGAGGGGGAGGGAGAGATGGAAGAAAAGGAAAGGAGTGAGATGCTAGAGAATCAGGGAAGGGAAGATACCAGACTGTGGGGTGCGAAGGAAAGAAAGGAGAAGAGAGAGATGCCAGAGCATAGGGGACAGGGTGGTGACAGAGAGAGAAAAATGGAGAGGTGGCAGAGCTGAAATCAATCATGTACAAAGGAGAAGAGAAGGGGCACAGGATAGACAGTTTATTGAAGGAGCATAAAAAGAGGGAAGATACCATATGGAATGGGGAGAGGGCGGACAGTGGATGGAAGGGGCTGATGCTGTATGGAAGACAGAGCGGACAGATGCTGGCTAGAAAGAAGAGTGAAGACAAGATGATTAAAGCAAAAACGACAAAAGGTAGAAAAATTTGTTTTGTTGCTTTACGTAGAATCAAGTAGTATTGTATCTATTGATTAAAGTTTATAAATAGGAAATGGAAATAAGGCAGTTTTTTGGGGACTAAACCCCTTTCCTCAGGTCAGGATAGGATACCATAACAGCAGGGGTGCCCAAATGGTCGAGCGCGATCGACCAGTAGATCGCAAAGGCAATGTGAGTCGATCGCGTTGCCTTGGTAATCTTTTTCTTCCTGCCTCCCTGAGCCAGGCCAGGCGCGTAGAAGCGCTGGACTCACAAGACTTCACTTCTGTCGTCAATTCTGACATCAGAGAGGAAGTTCTGAGCCAGCCAATTACTGCCTGGCTGGCCTGGAACTTCCTCTCCGTCGTTAGAAATGACATCAGAGGTGAAGTCTTGTGAGTCTGGCACTTGTACATTCCTGGCCTGGCTCGTGGAAGCAGGGAGAAATCGGCATGGTGGCTTAGGGGGTAGGGAAAGAATCGGGGAAGAGGAGAAATTGGCGCGATGGCTTGGGGGGGCAGGGGGAGAGAGAAAGAAAAAGAGACAGAAAGAAAAGGGGAGGGGCAGAAAGAAAAAAATATTGGATTTATAGTCAGAAGAAGGAAGTGCAAACAGAGACTCATGAAATCACCAGACAAAAAGGTAGGAAAAATTATTTTATTTTCAGTTTAGTGATCAAAATGTATCTGTTTAGAGAATTTATATCTGCAATAGCGGTTTTTAGCGCAGGGAGCCTATGAGCATCGAGAGCAGCACAGGGCATTCAATGCATCTCCCTGCTCTAAAAACCGCTATTGCGATTTAGTAAAAAGGGAGGGGGTATATTTGTCTATTTTTGTATAGTTGTTCCTGAGGTGACATTGCATAGAATCGTCTGAGTTGACCTCTTTGAAAACCTGCAGAATATAAATGATAATTAACATTTTCTCTGCATACAGTGTGCTTTGTGGTTTTTTAAAAAAATTTTATTATTGGTAGATCATTTTGACTTGGTCATTTTAAAAGTAGCTCGCAAGCCCAAAAAGTGTGGGCACCCCTGCTGTAGAGCCATTTCTTGTATGACTGGATGAGCTATATTTATCTTTTTTTGTTGTTGTTTAAATTCATGCAGAAATAAATGGCTAGATTGAACCTAATGACTTCATTAACGCCTGTCCCTTTTTTTAACTTCTATACCATTTGAAAGAGGGCAAATACTTCTTAAATTTAGTAAAAATATTCTGGCACAAGTATCAAACCTTAAAAAAGGAAGTCATATTTTGATTATTTTGTTGAAAATTTTTTTAAGTTAAAATGTGAGTGATTAAATATTTTTCTATCACTAATATTCGAAAAACAAACTATATAATAACTTTTTTAAAAGCAAATTAACATAGTAAAACAAAATTTATTCATTGTTATCTCGACTTTTTTTTTGTCAAAAGAGGGGCAAAAATTTTCAAAATTTCGCCAGTATCGATTTTTGGTCCCATTAAATACCCATCCTCCGTAAGATAGTTGTAAAAAAATATTTATATTTATTTTTTTTACTTGCACTTTACCATATTCTACTGAAAATGTTGTAGAGTAGATGTTCAACTTCCTAGTTGCATATGTTGATTTGCGATCCATAAAGGCACTAATTGTTTTACTCTTCTGACCGAAAGAT
Source organism: Geotrypetes seraphini (assembly GCF_902459505.1). Taxonomy (NCBI): domain Eukaryota; kingdom Metazoa; phylum Chordata; class Amphibia; order Gymnophiona; family Dermophiidae; genus Geotrypetes; species Geotrypetes seraphini. The sequence continues at coordinate 260,088,584 of NC_047085.1, forward strand.
GTAACCAAATGACTCTTAATTATTGAAGAGAGCAGTTATATGGTAGGATTAGAGAGAGAGAGAGAAGTAGGCTACGCTGCTACTCAATAGAATAGCAATATCCATTTTTTTTTCAGATGTGTAGTTTTTTCTGATATATTTATTAAGCTTACAGTATTTATAAAAACACATTTAATACTTGTTACAAAAAATATTGTGCAATTGTGATCTACTTCTGGCCTACAAAGGTCAAAAGAAATCCTTAACTAAGATTTTACATTCAAAAGTGAATTATAGCTACTAGCACTATTATTTATTAGTTATTTATTATGCAGATGTTTGTTAGTTTGTTATTAGTTCAGCATTAGACATATGTTAGTTTAGAATAGATAGGTATAGATTAGTTTAGGTTAGGTTAGGGGCCCTGCTGACAGAGTCTACCTTGACGTGGTTGCAGGCTTACAAATCTTTTGGTCAAAGAGTGCGGCGACAGAGAAAAGTATGTGTGTATTTGGCCCATGGAAGAAGGGGAGGTCGGGGGGAGGAAGGGGTGTGTGGGGGGCCCAATAGGATTGCTCAGTAAGGGGCCCAGAAATTTCTGATGGCGGCCCTGTGTGAGGTTACAGCAGTGAGGCAGACAACTTTCCAGAACAATGGTAACATAATGAGGGCTTCAAAATAGTACCTGGCGGGCCATGAGTTTGAGACCACTGGTGTAGCCTGACTTTAGTACAGGAAGAGGTGGTTGGAGTATACCGCGAATTAGTGAGTCTGCGATTTGTTCCTTCTTTTGCATGGTTCAGCCATTGTTTCTACTATCCTGAGATGCATGGGATGTAGTGCCCTTTAGAACCTAATACATATGTACTCCTGAGATGATCAATAGCTGTCAGTGTTGAACAATGAGTGGGACACATTCCTTATCTTCCTCCATTTATCCATTTTAATCCTCATGAATCACCTTATGCAAATAGTCATCAAGAGTTTCAAACCTCATAAATGTGATCATTAAAATATAACGCAAACAGCAATCATATATGGTGTTAAAACAATTATATGAAATAATATACAATAACTGGTAAAATAATCCCAAATGCCATCTTCCCCAGGGAGCTGTGACTATAACGCCTGCTGGTCTCTAAACGAAGCCTAAATATCACCCACTGTGTTCTGGTGCTAGGACATCTGGTTGATCATGTTCAAAGCCCTTTGTCTGCTTGTGGTGAAGAAAGAACTGCACCAACCAGTTATTGGGTAAATGAAAGGATGTGTTACTTCTATGGTGCAGTTCTTACTGGAGTTTGTTGTTTTTCTGGAAAAATAATATTCTTGCTGTTTTTATTTGTCTAATTGTATATTCCCCTTTATGTGATATCCATAGAGGTCAAAGCATTTTACCATGAAATTAAAAACATAACAGTCCAGTATTTTGGAATAATAGATAATGAACGAAACTGGCAAAGTTTAAAAAGTGTTAAACACATCTATTTAGTGAGCCCTTCTGAAAGAGGGTTGCAAATACAGAGGCATAGATTTTTACAATCTATTTGATGTTCAAAATAGAGAGAACAATGGAGCAGTACAGGTTTGTATGTTTTCTGTTGGTTGGATAGTTATTTGATTGGTTTTTTTCCAGTTTTATATTAATTTTTGTGTTATATTTGTGTCTTTTGGGATCTGCTTAGGTAATTAGGCAGAAAAAAATTAAACTAAACCAATAATTGACAACAGCCAGATGTAAAAGCTAAACATAATCGTGACTTTTAAAACAGCCCATATATCTTCATTCTCCAAGGACAAACTGGCATAATATTTTCACATGTGGGTGACATCATCCATGGAACCTGTTTTGGACACTACCAAGTGCACTGTCACTTAAAATTTTTTAAGGCAGTGCCCATACCACATGCATGCCAGTGCCTTCTCACCCAACATCGGCTTGCAGGACCATTAATTCTTTGTGCTTTCCTTGGAGTTGAGACGCTGTCGTCAGTGTTCTCTTCAGTGTGTCAAACTTTTGACATTTTTTGCCTACTGTCTTTATTTTTTGTGCTTTTGTCATAATTTTTTGTTTTTAGTATTCCTGTATATTTTGTACCAACTTTGGTTTAATTTTGTCAGCTATTCTTATTTTTGGTCTCGAGCCCTTTTTTCTTCCCGGGGACATTGATCATTTTTGTCATGCTTTATACTCGAGTTCCCTTGGCCACTGAGCCCTTTGACTTCGCATTGGCTGTTTCCCCTCAATATCAGACAGTTCTGAGCACCTTTAAGACATGTTCTTGATATCGGATCATTTCAGGCTCTGACCTGCATGGGACATTAACTGTATCCTTTGTCTCTAACACTCAAAGCTCAGAAACTTCAAAAACCCTTTTTGGTATCACATTAGTGTCTGCATCAAGATCAAGCATGGCAGGGTACTCGGATCTTGACTCTCAACCTCCTATAACCCAGCATCAACACCACATCGGGAGTGTCGGGCTCCTTGCAGCACTGGGAGTCTACATTATCTTCATCAATGTCTGGAGTATGGAAGGATGTTGCACACAAGAAAGCTAAGAAGCACAAACATTCTTCTCCTTCTAGACATATTGCTGCATCCTCCTAAGCATTGACTTCATTGATGCACAGTAAGCATCGACACCCAGATGACCATTCTCTTCCCATCCAGATGATGTCTCCTCATATGCACGCCTTGACATCGAGGTCTTCCTTGCCATACTAACCAGTACATTTAGACTGCTTCCATGCCAATGTTTCTTTCAGTGCCATCACTGACTCTCTACAGGAGGAGATCCAGGTTATGCTTTCGGGGCTACTGCAGTTGCAATCTTTAGATATTAAAGCTTCCATGTGTTCCTCAGTCCAACCCAAGAATACATCAGAGCATCGATCAAAGATGAGATCATGCACTCTTGGTCAATGTCAAGCATCGAAGTTGGCACGGGCTTACTTTGCGCATGCATAGTCATTGGTGGAGGAATTATCTCCTGCCTAGGAAAAATCACTTGGACCTTGGCGCACATTGATGCACACTCCATGATTCACCTATTAAGGAGTACTTTGAGGAGTCTGACTCAGATATCGCCATTCACTCAGGTAAAGAGTTTCCAGAATATTCAGCAAAAGAGTCATACGGTATACCTTCTGGATCCTTCAATGCCTCCTCAGTGACACATGTCTTCACCAGAGAGTAAAGCTTTTTCTGAACTTTTTGAACTCCTTGATTTTGAAGCACCACCAAATGTGTGCATTAAGGTACCTTTACACAAAGTCATAAAAAATATGTTTAAAAACTGGGAGACTTCCTTTTCAGTCCAAGTAGCTCCTAGAAAAATAGACACAACACAACTTCAACACCATACACTAGTTGTGGAATCTGCCCTTAAGCTTTCACACAGCTCAAAATCTTATGCTTCTACTCCTGTAGACAGAGAAGCCAGAACATTAGACTCTTTCTTTTGGCAAGCGCTTATACCAGTCGTCTGTGCTCCTTAACAGAGTTAAGAACTATTAGTTTTACATGTCCATTTATTTTAAATCTGTGCTAAAGCAATTGTCTGAATTGAGGGATTCCTTCCCCCAGACAATTTTAAAAAATTCAATAATTATCTAAAAACTTTTTTATTACTAGAAAACTCATGGCTACAGCAACTTTTGATGCCTTTGATGTTTCTTCCTGAACATCTGCAGTATCCATTGCAATGTGGAGATTGGCTTGGCTTTGAGTTTCGGATCTGGAAACTTCAACTGAAGAATGCCTTTCCAGTGTACCTTGCAAGAGAGATTATCTGTTTGGAGAAAAAATGAGGAAGCTGCAGATAAGATTTTAAAAAACACACAGATACTATGAGAACTTTATCTAAACCACAGACCTCTCAATCTTCATCATCCAGAAGATATTCTACCTTATCCATATGCTCTTATTATAACAGTGAATGTCACTTTTTCCTCCTCTTCTAGATCTGCTGCTCAGAGACCCCATGCAAGGCAACAGAGATCACAGAAATTACAATCTCAGTCTCGGGCCAAACAGCAGCCATCCTTTTGACTCCTTTCTGGAGAGCATTGCGAACATTCTCCTACTTCACAATCTTCCTAAGGGGGCAGGATAATCTATTTTTACCAGTGAAGGACTCTTATCATATCAGACCAGTGAATATGTCAAGTTGTAGCTCAGGACTATGCCGTACACTTACTAAGAAAACCTCCAAACCATACTCCAAGAGAGTCTCCTTTCAACTTCTTCCAGAAGACCTTTCTTCACCAAGAACGCTTGACCCTTCTTCAACTAAACACAGTAGAACCTGTTCCTCTGCAGAAGAGGGGCTGCGGGGGTTCTATTCAAAGTATTTCCTGATACCAAAAAAGGCTGAAGGCCTTCGACCAATACTAAACCTCCAAGGACTCAACAAATTCTTGTTGAAGGAGAAGTTCCACATGATCTCTCTGAGAATCCATCTACCTCTATTAGGACAGAACAATTGGCTTAGCTTTCTGGATCTCAGTGAAGCCTATACTCACATATCCATCCTACCTGCTTATAGAAAGTATCTTCGCTTTTGTATTGGATCTCGACACTTCCAGTACAAAGTCCTACCCTTCGGACTGGCTTTGGCCCCTTGTGTGTTCATGTAATGCCTGGTGGTAGTAGCAGCAGCCCTTCACTTATAGAAGTTTCACTTATTTCCCTACTTAGATGACTGGTTGATCAAGATTTCATCATCACTACTAGATCAGAATGCCATCAACTGAACAGTTCATCTACTGGAACTCCTAAGGTTTGCTGTAAACTACCAAGAGCAACATCTATACCCATCTCAGATGCTAGCATTCATAGGAGATCTCTTAGATGCTACTCAAGGTTGAGCTTTGTTGACCCTCTGCTGCAGTAGAAATCTGATTCACCTATGTCAGTCTCCACACTTCCATGCAGATGCTGTGCCTTTTGGGACACATGGTGTCCGCAGTACACATCACTCTGTTTGCAGGATCCCACAATGGACCCTCTCGACCCAATGGTCTGAAGCTGTGGGACATTTGTCTGCTCTAATTCGTCACCTCGGACCTTCACCACTTTCTCCAATGTTGGATGGTTCCTCACAACCTTGAGGTCTTCCCTCTCGCCCTCAGAAACTCCTAGTCAAAGACGCTTCGATGATAGGATAGGGTGCTCATCTGAATGGCTTCCACACTCATGGAGTATGGTTTCACCACAAACATAGAAACATAGAAACTATGAGCAATAGGCAACACTCTCAACACATTCCAAGACTGATGCCTCCAACAAGTAGTCCTTGTTTGAATAGACATTTTAAGTTGCTGTGTTCTTTCTAAACAAACAAGGAAGCATGAGCTCTCATTCCCTTTGCATGGAAGCAATCCAGATTTGGACTTGGGTGACTGCTCATAATATTCTTCTCAGGGTAGTTTATCTAGTGGGGAAGCAGAATGTGCAAGCAGACTCCTTCAACATCAGGAATGATCTCTCAGCACAACCTTCTTGCGTCAGATTTTCTTCAAATAGGGGACTCCAGATATAGATCTCCTTGATTCCACCCCCTCCCTCAACCACAAACTTCCACTCTTCTGCTCTAGACGCTATATCCAATCGCCTGGAGCCTAATGCCTTCCTCGTATATTGGGGAAACAGATTCCTCTATTCATTTCCTCCGTTACCTTTTATTGGAAGGACTCTACTCAAACTGCCAGGATTGCGGCACCATGATCCTCATACCACCACTCCTGGAGCTCTCGACCCAGGAACTGTGCCAGTTGCAACTATTCCCAAAACTACTAACACAGATCAGTAAGTAAATGCTTTCTGCCTTTCAACTGCAGTCTCTGCTGTCATTGAGCTCTGCAAGCTATTGAGCCTATCACATGTCCACTTTCATCCTGTACTACTTTCTTTACCTCTCTAATTCTAAGTCTAAAAACCAATTTGGTTTGTACATCTCTGTGCTATCAGTGTGTTTCACTCACCCTTAGGCAAGAAACTGCTGTCTGTTAATCCTTTAGTATCCAGGTTCATGAAAGAATTTTACCACAATCCTCCACTTGGGATTTTAACATGGTATGCTCTACTCCAGGAGTCCCCAACCCCCGGTCCGCGGCCCACTAGCATCAGTTGAGAACATCTGCAAAGTGGCTACTTGGTCCTTAATCAATATCTTTACCTCTCACTACTGCTTAGAACAACTTTCTCTCCAATCCTCTTGGGTTTCGCCAGACTCATGTTTTATATATCCATATTCCTTTTCTAGACTCATGATTCAAGCAGCTTGGGAGTCCCACTTGTGAGAATATTATGCCTTCTTGTCCTTGGAGAAAGCAAAGATGCTTACCTGTAGTGGGTGTTTTCTGATGACAGCAACCCACCCATCTCCCCTAGTTGACTTCTTAGCTTTATTACTGAACTGATGGTCCTGCAAGCCAGCATTGGGTGGGAAGGCCCTGGCACATACACAGTACGGGCACTGCCTTAAAAATTTTAAAGTAACAGTGCATTTGGTAGTGTCCATGCCAGGTTCTATGGATGACGTCACCCACATGTGAATATATGCCTGCTGTTCTCAGAGAACACCCACTACAGGTAAGTATCTTTACTTTAGCCTTGTAGACTTGGGAAAGCCGCTGCTATATGTAAACCGCTGAGTGTGGTTATAAAACTACAAAAAAGCGGTACACAATCCCTTTCCATTGGGTGTAACCAATGAGAATTGGATGTACTTCATGGAATCCTGCTGGGTAATTGTGATGTGGATTGGCCACTCTTGGTACATCTTATGTTCTTATTCATGTAGAGAAACAGCCCTGCTGTTCAGACTCGCTACAGACTCCCTGTAAGTGTAGCTTCACTACTATAAAATAGTACCTGATCCCATTACACCATCATAATTTTTGTTCCTACTTGTTTTAGGGTGTGCCACACCACCAGCTGTCTTCTCAGTATTTGAAAATCCTGGAGCGACTGAATGCTATTGAGCGGGAAGTCTCAGGTGGTGCTATGGCTATCGTTGCCCTCATTCTGAATGACAGACTGTACATTGCCAATGTGGGTAGGTAGGCTTCTGTGCCTCTTCCTATTTCATCAGAACAGTAAGATGGTTAAACTGTCAAGACAAAATTAAGGCACTTCAGTTAGGTTAATAAAGGACTACGATGTCAGAGTTTAATGTGATTGCATACAATTTTTCATTTGAAAACAAAACAAAAGACAAACTTCATAAAAGGTTTACCTCATAATAGAAGTGTTCTTTGTGAGTCATATATGCAATAACACTAATTTTTTTTTTGTTTTGAAATGTTTTTTATTGAGAAGCAAACAGACGTATAAATCCAATATAACCAAGCAGTATCCAAAAAACAGAGCAAATACAGCACATAGTCCAACTCACAGGTTGGGAAAAGGGTGGTGGGACCAATAACAATAATACTAGTCAATCAGAATATAGGCAAGCCCCCCTCCCCCGTGCAGTAAACCAGCCAGTGCCCAGCAGGGCCTGGGACACACAGAGCAGCCAAGGAAAACCTGCAGAAAGCCACACAGTCTGTCAGTTTACTCCCCTTTTTTTCCCCTTAAGAAGAAAACCCCCACAGCCAAGCAAGATGGAACCTACCCCCCCACCTCCCCCCTCAGCGACGTGAGAAAGAAAGAAGAAAAAGAGAGAAATGAAAGAGAAGGAAATAAGAAAAAAGGTTATCAAAGCAGCCTCACAGAGGAGCAGCAGAAGCAGCAGTGACTTGTTCCCAAAGAGACCTACACAGGCGATTAGGCCCCTCCCTCTGCCCTTCCAGACCCTGCAACTCCCAACGGGCCACTTCCCGAAGTGCCTGCTTCCATCCCACCAACTCCGGGGGTTCTGCATCTATCTACTTTTGGAGTACACCCCGTTTAGCTACAAGAAGGGCAACATAGACAAATCGCCACTGGACAGCAGTAAAGCCCTGATCCAAAAATTCCACCTCATGACCCAGAACCAAAATACAATAAGACCACTGGACTGGCACCCCCAGGATCTGGACAAGGAAATCCAATAAACACCCAATAAGCATTCCAATAAACACTCAATATCGGGCATTCAATAAGCATGTGCAATAGAGTCCCAAATGCGCGCTCACATTTCGTGCAATTCGCCAAATCCCATAAGCCAGCCTGCAACCCCCTGAGCCGGGTAAAGTAGGTACGATGAAGCAGTTTAAACTGGAGTACCTGCAAATGTGCATTGCGTACTCCAGCGGTGACGTTAGAGAAACATGTCCGAAGCTCCCCGGGGGAACAACCTCCCCCTTCTCCTCAGACCACTTAGAAGCCAGCCTAGGCAACAGGATGTCCTCCCGCTCTGCCCTCGCAGTCCGGTACCAGAAGGATAAAGAGTTGAGAGCAGATGGGAGGGACATGAAGATTTAATCCACCCGTAAAAAAGAGCTGCCCCCCCCCGGGTGACGGCAAAGGTTGGCCAGGTAAAAATGCTGCAAAAAAGGGCATGTGAGGCAAGACCCAGATGATGTGAAGGGTGTCGAAGGAAGAGAAAACAAAAGGGTCAGAGCTAACCTAGGACACGTGACCCATACAAAGACGAGAGCCGAACCGCGCCTCAACACCCCCGGTGGCCCCACACCTGGGGGGAAGTCAGGGCTGTGTCTGATCATCTGAAAAGCCCAGTTACCCCGACCCCTGCCAATCTGATGTCGCCCCATTGCAGTGCCCTGCGTAAAGGAGATAAGCCAAAGAGGGATCATCTGTAGAGAATAGAGGAGCTTAGGGAGCAAAGCCAGGGCAATTCTACCAGACAAAGAGAGAGGCAAATCTCCCCAGCGAGCACAATAATCCTGCAAAGTTTTCAGCCGAGCAGAGATGTTACGGCGATAAACAATAAGCCAATCCGCACTAAGGAAAATTCCCAAATATTTAAGTTCCCCACTAGCCCAACGGAATGGGAAAGCTGGATCAGAGCACGAGACATATGGGGAGGAGACAGGTAAGGCCTCCGATTTGCTGAAGTTGATACATAGACCCGAGAACGCACCGAATGTCCCAATAAGGGTAGTCAAGCAGGGGATTGATTCCTGGGCCCTGCTCACAAACAACAACATATCATCCTCAAAGAAAGTAATTTTGCAGTCCTTGTTACCCACCAAAAAAGATAAGGCCTTTTCCGTGTCCAGGCTAGCCAGAAGATTGTCACCTATTCGGCCCCTACCCTCTCGAAGGGCCACCAACACTTGTAGGATATTGGAGGATGCAAAATGTCCCAGTACGAAGCCGATCTAATCAGCATGGACCAGGGAGGGAATCACCTGGGCTAGCCTACTCGCCAGAATCACTGTAAGAAGCTTCATATCTTGGTTCAATAAAGAGATAGGACTATAAGATCCCACTAACTCCTTCCCCGGTTTCGGTAGGACCACCACATGAGCGTGATTCTGTGCAGGGAAAACGCGGCCAGTGCTCTGCATGTCTGCGTACAGGGCCACCAGGGCTGGTCCTATCTGAGGTTTCAGAATTTTATAAAACTCAGGCCCCATCCCATCCGGTCCAGGGGCCTTCGCCAACTTCAGCTTCTCCACTGCGATATGAATCTCGTCACACGAGATGGGTGCATTTAACATATGTAACTGTTGTTCTGACACCTAAGGTAGGGCAAGATCTCGAAAGAAAGAATCACGTGCTTCCAGATCATAATGGCCCGGCCCATAAAGATCCTGGTAAAAGCGAACAAATTGGTCCTGTATCTCCGTCTCCTTAGTATGAACATGATGATTACTCTTCCGAATATGAGAAATGCGAGTGGCCTTCGAAACGGCCTCACCCAAATTAGCCAATAATTTACCCGCCTTATTACCCCACTGGTACATCCGAAACTTATAAACGTCAATATGAGACATAGCGCGCTCGGTGAAGAATGCGTCTATTTGTTTACGCAGGTTCAAGTATTCCACGCGATTAACCTCCGAGGGTGTGCATGTAGGACAATACTACACAGACGCAATTGCCGAGTGAGAGACACCAATGCCGCATCACGTTGTCGGTGCTGCTTTACCGTATATGCGATGATCCGCCCCTGTAGAAATGCCTTGGCAGCTTCCCAAAAGATGGTATCCGAGACCTCCCCTCCCGCGATCTGGCACCCCCCCCCCCCCCCGCCGTGATTCGGCACCCCCCCGCCGCAATCTGAAGTCCCCCAGATCCACCCAAACCCGCTTCTTACTGTCATCTCGGCCTCGGCACTGGCACCGGCATGTCCTGTGCGCTGGTGCCCGAAGATCGGCCTCCTTTTCTTGCTGGGCCTTGAGCATCTGCGCATGCTCAAGGCCCAGCAAGAAGAGGAGGCCGATCTTCGGGCACCAGCACCAACGCACAGGACATTTCCTTTTTCGCGTCGGTCAGTTCCTCGGCCTCAGCATCAGAAAAGTCCCAGGCTTTTCAGATGCTCCAGTCCGCAGGAGCTCCAATTTTGGCTGTCTCGGGTCCAATTTCGGCAGGAACCTCATTCTTCATATCTGTTACCTCAGGTAACCTTCCCCCTGTTCTGGAAATACAGGGGCAAGGTATGGCAAGGTCCCTGCTGGGACAGGGAGTCCCTTGGGGCCGCCGGGGGTCTTTGTCCCTGAATTTTTGTTGGCACTTTATAAATCTTATGTGCTGGCGGCAGGAGGTTCCGTGTCCACTCATAAGAACATAAGAACATAAGCAATGCCTCTCCTGGGTCAGACCTGAGGTCCATCATGCCCAGAAGTCCGCTCACGCGGCGGCCCAACAGGTCCAGGACCTGTGCAATAATCCTCTATTTATACCCTTCTATCCCCTTTTCCAGCAGGAAATTGTCCAATCCTTTCTTAAACCCCAGTACTGTACTCTGCCCTATTACACCCTCTGGAAGCGCATTCCAGTTGTCCACCACTCGTTGGGTAAAGAAGAACTTCCTAGCATTCGTTTTGAATCTGTCCCCTTTCAACTTTTCCGAGTGCCCTCTTGTTCTTTTATTTTTAGAAAGTTTGAAGAATCTGTCCCTCTCTACTCTCTCTATGCCCTTCATGATCTTATAAGTCTCTATCATATCCCCTCTAAGTCTCCTCTTCTCCAGGGAAAAGAGACCCAGTTTCTCCAATCTCTCAGCGTATGAAAGGTTTTCCATCCCTTTTATCAGACGTGTCGCTCTCCTCTGAACCCTCTCGAGTAACGCCATATCCTTCTTAAGGTACGGCGACCAATATTGGATGCAGTATTCCAGATGCAGGCGCACCATCGCCCGATACAACGACAGGATAACTTCTTTTGTCCTGGTTGTAATACCCTTCTTGATTATACCTAGCATTCTATTTGCTTTCTTAGCGGCCGCTGCGCACTATGCCGTCGGCTTCATTGTCATGTCCACCATTACCCCCAAGTCCCTTTCTTGGGTACTCTTATTCAATAACATCCCTCCCATCGTATAGTTGTACCTTGGGTTTCTGCTTCCCACATGCAGAAACTCCAGGGGTCTCGGGAAGGGGGGTTCCCTCAACGTCTTCCCCAGTGCAGCCCCACACAGCGGCGGTTTTGCCCCCCTCTACTCCTCTCTCATCCAAATGCCCTAGGGTCTCTTGGGATGAGGATGTTTACCCAGAGGAGCAAGATTTGCTTAATGAGGACCTGGACCCTTGGGGAGAATTCCAGAATCCTCTTGGGGGGCCAGATTCCTCCAGTGAGGGGTTCGAGCACCCCCCAGCTGGCGAAGATGCATCTGTGGTGCTCATTTTTCAGTGGGAAGAGTTTCATGAGTTAATTCTGTAGGTCTCCTTGGTTTTGCACTTTGAGGACACTGTGTCGGAGCCCCCGCGTACATTGGACCCCTTGCTTAACGGGATCTGCTGTGCTTCAAGCTCTTTTTCTATGCATCAGGTTATTCGGGATATTATGTTCGCATAGTGGCAGGTGCTGAAAGCCCCTTTTCCTTTTACGCGCTCTATGGCCCACCTGTATCCCATTCCTGAAGGGGATAGGGACACTTTGAAGTCACTTGTTGAGGGCAGTGCGGCCTTGAAGGACCCAGAGGAGTGTAAGTTGGAGTCCCTCCTTAAACAGAGTTTTGATATGACAGCTCTGTCGGTCCAGGCGGTGATGTGTGGTGGGCTAGTGGCTCGGGCGTGTTTTCGTTGGGCCCAGCATGTTCTTGACAGTAAAGAGGTGAATTGGAACTTGCTAAAGCAAGAAGTTGCCAAAATTGAATTGGGTGCTTCTTATCTCTCGGATGCCATGTATGACCTCTTGCGAGCTTCTGCCATGTCTTTGCCTTTGGAGTAGCAGTACGCCATACCTTGTGGCTTCGCGCTTGGTCGGTGGATTCGGCGTTCAAAGTTAAGTTGACAAAGTTTCCTTTTAAAGGATCTTTCTTTTTCAGTGAGGATCTGGACAGGTTGGTCCAGACTCTCACTGATTCCAAAGTGCCTTGTTTGCCTGAAGATAGGCCTAGATTTCTGGCTCGCAGTGGCGCTGCTTGTGGACGTGGGCGCGATTTCCACCGCTTCCGCTCTTGTAGAGAGGCTGCCTTTTTTTCATCTTCTGACTCTCTATAGGCAGATTCTTCCAGCGCATGCAGTCCTTTTGTGGGGCCCACCAGGATGCAAGTAGCGCCCCCGCCGGGTCCCCGGCCACCCATCATGCCCAATGATTCCTTGCTGGTGCCCGTCTTGGTTCCGGTGGGTGCACGGCTGCGAAACTTTTATCCACAGTGGGCAGACATCACGTCTGATCAGTGGGTTCTTGAAGTGATTCAGGACGGCTATGCTCTGGAGTTTGCCCGTTCCTTGCCAGACCGTTTTCTTGCTTCTCCCTCGCAGGTAGCATGGAAGCAGCAGGCCTTTCACCAGACCGTTCAAAGATTTTGCCAGACCTCCACACAGTGGTTCCAGTGGGGCACAGGTTGGTACTCGATTTACTTTGTGGTGCCAAAGAAAGAAGGGACCTTTTGACCCATCCTGGATTTGAAGGGGGTCAACAGGGCTCTTCATGTGCCTTCCTTCCGCTTGGAAACTCTGCAGTCTGTGATTCTGGCGGTTCATCTGGGGGAGTTTCTGACCTCTCTAGATCTGACCGAGGCCTACTTGCACATTCCCATTCGAACCGCCCATCATCGCTTCCTGTGCTTTGCGATCTTGGGGCAACATTATTAGTTCTGTGTGCTTCCCTTTGATCTGGCCATGGCTCCACGGACATTCACCAAGGTGATGGTGGTTGTTGCATCGGCGTTGCGAAAAGAGGGCACTCTTGTTCATCCCTACCTGGACGACTGGTTGATTCGGGCCAAGTCGTTCCAGGAGAACACTTGGGTTACGGCTCAAGTGGTGGAGTTTCTGCAGTCGCTGGGATGGGTAGTCAACCTTACCAAGAGCCGGTTGTCTCCATCTCAGCGCCTGGAATATCTAGGGTCCTGTTTGACACCTCCTTGGGGAAGGTCTTCCTTCCGGAGGCCCGGGTAAGTAAATTACAATCTCAGATTCGCCTGCGTATGGTGTCCCGGTGTCCTTGGGCGCAGGATTTCCTCCATGTCTTGGGATCGATGGCGGTCTCCCTCGATGTCATGAGATGGTCACGTACCCACATGCGTCCTCTTCAGTATGCTCTTCTTCGGAGGTGGTCGCCTCAGAAGCACAGTCTGGATCACCCTGTTCCACTTCCGGGCTTAGCTCGGGGCAGTCTTCATTGGTGGCTCCAGACCCCCCATCTTGTTCAAGGGGCGAGTATGGACCAGCCGCAGTGGACGGTGCTGCTCACAGATGCCAATCTTCTCAGTTGGAGAGCTGAGTGTCTAGGTCCCTCAGCTCAGGGCACCTGGTCCTCGGAGGAGGTGTCTTGGTCGATCAATGTCTTGATGGTCAGGGTTCTGGCGGACAATGCCATGGCGGTGGCCTATGTCAATCATCAGGGGGGCACCACCAGGAGCACTTTGGTGGCATAGGAGGCGACTCTGCTCATGGTCTGGGCGGAGTTGCACCTTCCAGAAATATCAGCATCCCACATAGCCAGTGTGGAGAATGTTCAAGCGGACTTCCTAAGTCATCATGTGCTAGATCCTGGAGAGTGGTGTCTAAGCCAGGTGGCCTTTCAATTGATAGTGCAGTCTTGGGGTCAGCTCCTCATGGACTGGCCACAAGTGTCGCCAAAACACTCCACTTCTTCAGTCATTACAGAGATGTCAGGCTGAGGGCCTCAGTGCTCTGGTTCAACCATGTCCAACGGAGGGGGCTGTTGTATGTGTTCCCTCAATGGCCATTAGTGGGCAGAGTTCTTCTCCGCATCATTCGCCATCCGGGCCTCGTGGTTCTGGTGGCTTCGGATTGGCCTTGATGACCGTGGTACGTGGATCTGGTGGCGGATCTTCTTCCTCAGCCTCTTTTGGATGACCTTCTAACTCAGAGTACCATTCCAATGTTCGATCCGGGTCCCTTTTGTCTTACGGCTTGGCTTTTAAAAGGGGTCGCCTAGGTAAGGAGGGATATTTAGATAAAGTGATCTCAACTCTCTTGGGGTCCCGGAGGCTTTCCACCTTGTGGGCTTATAGGAGAGTTTGGCGTTTGGCTTATTTGAGGAATGGTGTGATGCGCGTGGTGTGGTTTCTTTTTGCGCTTCCCTGCCAAATATCTTAGAGTTCTTGCAGGATGGCCTGGATAGGGGACTGGTTTAGTCTTCTCTCCGGGTTCAGCTTGCAGCCTTGTCAGCCTTTCGGGGGTTAGTGAAAGGTCAGCATTTGACTGCCATTCTTGATGTGATTCGCTTCTTGCGGGCGGCCAAGTTGCTGAGGCCTCCCGTGCGGCCCTCTGTTCCTTCTTGGGATCTCAATCTGGTTCTGTCAATTCTAGTGTGCCCTCCTTTTGAACCATTGGGCGACTGTTCTTTGAAGGACCTTACTCTTAAAGCGGTCTTCTTGGTGGCCATTACTTCAGCTAGATGTGTTTCTGAGCTGCAGTTTTTCTCTTGTAGGGCTCCTTTCTTGGAGTTTTCTGCCAAAAGTAGTTTCTCCTTTTCATGTCAATCAATCTGTAGTCCTCCCGGTGTTGGGTAGTCGGGAGGGTACTTCTGAGCAACGACAGCTGGGCAAATTGGATGTCAGTCGGGTCCTTCGCTCTTATGTGCAGAGGACCTAGGAGATCAGGAAATCAGACCATCTCTTTGTCCTTCTAGCAGGTCCTAGTAGGGGGGATGGCGCTTCTAAGGCTACTATTGTGTGCTGGATCAAGGAGACTATTGCTTCCTCTTATCTTCTGAAGAAGAGCCTGTTATGGAATTTCTCAAGTCTCATTCCACTTGGGGTCAGGCAGCTTCTTGGGCTGAGTCTTCTCTAGTGCCTCTTGTGGATATCTGCAAGGCTGTAGTCTGGTCTTCTCTGCATTCCTTTGTCCGATACTACTGTGTAGATGTTCAAGCGCATCGGGACGCAGTGTTCGATGAACGTGTCCTGGTGTTGACCCTTCAGAGTTCCCACCCTTGATGGTACTGCTTTGGTACGTCCCATCCTTAAGGAACTATACCAGTCTATCAAGTGATACAGAAGGAGAAATTAGATTCTTACCTGCTAATTTTCTTTCTGTTAGCTTGTAGACCGGTATAATTCCCTACCCTATCTGTCTTTGTGCGGTGATTGCGGTTTTTTGCTCATGTGCAGATTTTGAATTTTTCTGCTGGTTCTAGTATTTTTCTAGGGCCAGGGAGAATTAAGAACAGCGGCTATGGCTAAGTTGGTGGACTGTGGGGATGTTTTATCTCCAGGATTCAGTTTTATACATGTTCCAACAGTTGTTTACAAATGTTTGTTGTTTTTACACTCTTGTTTGGAGTGTGTTTTACTATTTTTCAGTTAAGAATTTCGTAGGTTCTGCTTGGCTATTTGGCAGACTGGATTAGTAGAGGGGAAGCTGTGCTGATATACAAGTTTGATCTCAGTCTCTACCTGCTGGCAGCAGTGAGTTATAATACTTATCCGTAAGGAACTATACTGGTCTACAAACTAACAGAAAGATTAGGTAAGAGCCTAATTTCTCCTGCTACCCTCCAAACTTAATTTCATCCCATTTACAGATCTAAGCTCTCTTCTCGGTTTATAAATTTCAAAGAATTCCTGTATAATCTTTGAAGAAGAATGATAACAATGTCTGATGGATAATCGCAAGAATCTTAAACTGCACTCTTTGTTGTATGAGTAGCCAGTAGTGCTGTCTGATTCACGATTCTAATCGGTTCACCGATTCACTTCGGGTGAATTGATTCGAATCGATTTAAAATTAAAAAAACTCGGCTTCCCGATTCGGACCCTCCCCCCGTCGCCCCCTAAAGCAGGAGCGGCAGCGCTGCTCTTGCTGGCCGGCCGCTGCTGCACCAGCTTTAGAGAGCGAGGAGGGAGGGTCAGTTGGGAAGTGCTGCTGTCCGGCTCCCCCGGTTTCCCACCCTGGCGTCCGGCTTCCCCCTGGCCTCCCTGCACCGTTTACCTTCTAGTTGCAGCCTGCATAGAAGATCGCGGTTTTAGCATCTTTGAAAATTGCTTTTAGCTGTTTCCTCCACCGCGATCCTGCATCTGACATCAGAGGAGGGGCGGGACCGCAGCAGAGGAAACAGCTCAAAGCAGTTTGCAAAGACGCTATAACCGTGATCTTCTGTGCAGGCTTCAGCTAGAAGGTAAACAGTGCGGGGAGGCCAGGGGGAACATGGAGGCCTTCCCCGGAGGGGTAGGGGGGCGCAGTCCTTCGGAGTGGGGGTGGGACAGGCCTTGGGTGTTTCAGGCCTTCAAGGGGGGAACAGGCCTTCAAGGTGGGGGACAAACCTTTAAGGGGGGGACAGGACTGTAAGGGGGGAACAGGCCTTTAAGGGGGGAACAGGCCTTTAAGGGGGGACAAGCCTTCAAGGGGGGAGCAGACTTTCAAAGGGGGGACAGGCCAGGGATGGTGGCATAGGCCTTCAGAGGGGACATGCCTTTAAGGGAGGGGGGACAAGCCTTCAAGGGGGGGACAAGCCTTCAAGGGGGGGAAAGGCCTTCAAGGCGGGGACAGGCCAGGGACGGTGGCATAGGCCTTCAAGGGGGGGGACAGGCCTTCAGGGATGAGGAGACAGGCCTTCAGGGGGAGGTGCATGCCTTCAGGGGGGACAGACCTTCAGGGGAGGGGGGCCCTGGTGTAGAAGTACATGGAGGGAGGGAGGGAAGGGTGGGTTCAAAAAGACGTGCTATGCTAGACTTTGGGGGGGAAGAAATAATGGGCCTAAAAATAGAGGAGAGGGAGAGAGATGATGGACAATGAGATTTAGGGAGGAAGGGAAGGAACAGAAAGGGAGAGAAGTTGGACACAAGGGATGGTGTGGAGGGGGGATAGAGATACTGGATAGTAGGGTAGTTGGGAAAAGAAAGGGCGAGATGGTGGACCCTGGGGTGGTGGGGAAGGAGGAAGAGATGCTGGATGAAAGAGTAGTTGAGAAAAGGTGGATCTGTGGATGGAGACGAAAAAAAGAAAAGATGCCAGACCTCCGGGGAGGGAAGGGAAACGGAAGGGGAGGACAGAGATGGCAGATGGATGGTTAGCACGGAGAAAGAAGAAAGAAGGAGACTTTGGCAAGCAAGTTTATCAGAAGACAACCAGAGCCTGGGACCAACAAGATTTGAATAATAACCAGACAACAAAAGGTAGAAAAACTAATTTTATTTTCCATTTTGTGATTACAATATGTCAGATTTGAAACGTGTATCCTGCCAGAGCTGGTGTTAGACCGCAAATGTGAGCTAGGATTTGACAGAGAGAGGAAAAGTCTTTTTTGTTTGTTTATTCTGTTTACACCACAACGCCAGTGTGGTTAGGAGAAGGCAAAGGGGGTGAAGAGGCTATAAAATAAACCCACCAGGATGTTTGAAAAAAAACAAACACCCAATTGGGCAGGAAAATCGAATCGAAAATCCAATTCAATAGGCTGAATCGAATCAAATCGAGAAATTTTTCCCTGAATCGGGTAGCACTAGTAGCCAGTGATTAATCTTGCAGTAGAGTTGATAAGTATCTGCAAAGCCCTCAACCCTCATAAATGTTTTCCCAGCTTGTGTTTATGTAACTGGACGCAGGGATATACCTCTATCTTCCAGCAGTCCCAGAATGAGAGTGACATCTGACATTGAAGCTTCTGATATGCTTAAAAGTGTGTCTCTCAAATGTGCTGGGTCTCATTTCTCCCCACTTTCTCACACTAAGCTTTCTGTGGGTTGATGCCTGATACTCACAGATGAGAGGTTGCCACTATCTACATTTTCTGGAGCTAATGAAACACGAGTCTTAACTCCCTCTTTGGGGGGGGGGTTCTATATGTATAAGCTAGCATCCAGATCTACTGGAATCCTGTTTTCCTTTCTGCACTGTTTTACTGTTATGGGGAATTGAACTGACTGCTTATGTGGGAGGCTGCCTCATGTCAGATTTCCCCCCCTGTTTGTGCAACTTTCAATTCTAATGAAGTTAGCATGTCGTGATCTTGTAATTCACATACCATAGGCACATTTTCTCTGCAGATGATGCTTCTGTCTCAATGCCTGCCTCTGTAAAGCAAACAGAGCCCCGTCCTTGGGTTGGTGTGGCTTTCAATCTGTTTGTGTAGCTGGTGGGCCTTCAGATTATGGAGGACCATTGTAATTTTTTTCCATCTGTGGAGATGTGCTTTACTACAGAAAACAATTCTTTGACTTGTGTGCCTTCATTTTCAGCACAGTGTATGCTGTCTAAGCATGTTTCACTTTTTATTATGTTGAAATAATTGTTAAATTTGTACTATCTGCTTGTACTACAGTATGTTCGGTCAGATCTATCAGTGTCTTTTCTGTTGTCTACATTTCTTTAACTAACATACAGGCTTCAATTCTCATTGCTTGCTCTTGACAAATGCTTCTTGCATAATCAAGTGCTTTGGAGGTCTAACATAATATCTTGCCCTGCTTGTTGGATTTTGTATATTGATTCACTACATAACAATCAGATAAATCGTATTAATTCTCTTTGAGTACGAACCTGAACTTCTAAGTTTGCAGTCTGTTTATCTCTTTGCTCAAGTGCCTCAATTGCAGTTGATAATTTTTTTTTTCTCTAGAGAGAACTTATGCCTCTTCTAGGGTGTGTATCTTCTTTCCAGTTCTGAGATTAAGACCTTAGACAGTTTCAAATTTTTTCTCAAGTCAGTTTCAGCTTCCTATCTGTATGGCAGAAGCAGTCAGGAAAACCCATCTTAATTTTCTGACTGCTTCATGCTCTGCCTCCTGCTTCCCCAGGTGAAGAGATTGTATTGCAGCTTTAGTCCATTAAGGGGTAACTCCTGCATTGAACTCGGAACTGGCCTTAGGATCTCCTGTATGATTTTAGCTATTGAGATCCATGAACTGCCTAAAGGGATCGCTTAGGGATGGTGCTTCCCTTCTTATCCTGCCATTTTGTACCCCATCTGAACTTAAATGTGGCTGTCACATAGCAGATAAAGCGCCCTTCCGGAGAGTCGGGCCCAACAACAACTCAAAGGGGGTCTTACCCGCCCGTAAGTCCCGTAGGGCCCCCGAGGCCTGCAAGTAGTGAACAGCCTGTAAGTAGGGAAACAAATCCCGAGCCAGAAGATCATAACGGCCCTGAAGCTCAGCGAAGGACCTAATACTGCCCAAGAGTGGATCCCACAGTTGACCCACACACACCAATCCATGAGACTCCCACCGAGCAAACACACCCTCTCCCCGACCAGGCTCAAAGGCCACATTATGGCGCAGCAGTGTATACCAAGAATGGCGCCTATCCAGCAACAAACTTCTCCGGGTCATATTCCAGACCCGCAGGGCTGTGTCTACTGATGATAAGACTCGCTCGGGCCGAATCCTCTCAGGCACCCAGGGCCGATGCAACAGGGGCACCCCAGCGGATACGCGTTGTTCAAGTATCAAATGTGCATACAGTTTTCCTAGGATTTTTCTAACCTATTCTACACAGTTGTTACATTCACAGCTGCCAAATCTACACATTGCTACCCAGAAAATAGCCACCTGATCTGCACATTGTCATCTGGAAGGTACCTCACTTCTGATTTAAAACAGCAGAGATTCCTGCTGGTATTGTACCTTGTGGGTTCTTTTGTATTTTTAGATAACAATGTGCATAAATTACACATGATGCCAGAGTGTATATAGCTACATACTCTCTGTATTGCCTTTACACATACAGAGGCCCTACCACATGAGAACCCATCAAGCAAGGCAATTTGCCAGCAACTCAGCAAAAGCTACCAAAGACGACCATGTACGTTGCTTCTAGTTACAGGTAAATGATCTTCATTGTAGTCCATACATGAGGAGGGGGCATGAAGGGTCTAGACTGGAGCCTTGCAGTTAAACCCCTGCTGTGCACAGATGGAAGAATGGAGACAAGAAACGAAGGAAAAAAAGAGCTCCTAGAAAAATCTCCTCTTAAAAAATTACCAGTGTATGGCTACAATTATACTTTTGCGGTGCCTAGCTCAACAGGTCTGGGCCTGGCCTGGACAACTAATCAGAACATATGCATGTACAGAGAACCTGGCCAAGATAACATGTATGTACACATGCACAGGAAGGAATGTTTCTCTCCCTCAGTTACCAGCTGAAGAGATAAAAACTGGCTGTTGCAGGGGGATTCAGTACTAAAACAGTGTAAATGGGGCATTTCAAGTAAGTAAAACAGACAAAAACCAAAGTTTAACTGAAAGCCTTGGATATTCAGGGAGCCTTGTGAGGCCAATTTCTTTTCATTCTGCATCACTCTTCCACTGCTTTCTTTTCTCCGTTAACATTATTATGCCTGTAGGTATCTACAGCTGTATATTAAGAGCATCAAACAAGCAAACTGTCCAGACATACAGGTTATATAGTTTTTATGGTAAGATAGTATATTATTTTTGAGGTTCTAAGTCATTAACTACCTGGACAATTTTCACTAGACAGTTACTACCTACCAATTGCCATCTGGAAAATTACTACCTAGGTCACTTCCTTCCAGACAGTTCCCATTCACTCATGATAGACTAAAAAACCCCAAACTACAACCATTCCGCAAAAAACCTTACCATAACACTAGAGGACTGAACATACTCTGAGTCTCCCCCTAACACTTGGGGGCTGCACACAGCGCAGTCATGTCCAGAGCAGTAAGGAACAGAGCATGAGGGGTTTTTTTTTTAAAGGTAATACGGTTGGAGGGGGGGGGCAGGGGGAACTGTCTAGGGAGGAGGGAGGAAATGTTCAGGTGGGAATTGGTGAGTGGTTACTGACCTGATAGCATTTTTGAATTGCAGTTGCAATTGGATGGACTGTTTAGAATGTAATAAGATTAGTGGCTATCTTTTTCAATTCTTAGCAAGAAGATAATGGACAAATTTTAATTTATTCTAGTTTGATATTCTATTTATTTATTATTTTATTTCTTCCATTTGTGCGTCACACATACCTATACAAGCTCTAAGCGACATTACAGAGGAAGGGGTTAGAAGAGGGTAGGGAGGACTATGGAGGGAGTGGAGAGGAGGGAAGCATGTAGAATATTTCCTAACTTTACAGATAGGAACATCATCTATGTAAATGATATCTAAATGAATTAAAGGAATATGTAAAAAGGAATAGAAGGGAGGAACTGTTAAACAATAGAATTCAGGAAAATTCAATTAATAAAAAGAATAGGGGTAAAAACAATGGAATAAAATGTAAAATAATTCATAAACTGGAAAAAAAAATCAAATAAGTCTGATAGAAGTCCAATTTCCTAAAGCAACTCTGTTGCCTCAGCATATTTTAAATAATCACAACGGCAAAAGTCCAGACGGGGCAGATATCAGCTCGGGCTTTGTAGCTGCTGCAACCCTGACTCATCGCTTCCAGACATTTATGGTTAACTTAAGCCCAAAGGAAATTTACAAAATCATCAGATCATAAACAGTAAAGTGACAAAATTTTGTAAAGATTGATTATTAGTTTTGCTGTTGATTATACACATCCAGGAAGGCAGGGGGGGGGGGGATATGTACTTAATTTATTTTTTTATTGTAATTTGCTTATCTTAGTCATTTGCATTACTCTTGATTGTCTTTATACTGTATGAAAGGAAGGGTGGGTGGAGGAAGGGATATGTATCAATTGATGGAATTAAGTGCTGCTTTTTTTGTAAATTGTTTGATAATATGTTGTACTTGTTGTTGGTTTTTAAAATGAATAAAGATTTGGAAAAAACAAACAAACAGTAAAGTGTTACAGATTAGTACCCTAATATAAACACAGTCTATTTACAATTTTAAAACTGAGGTCAAAGAATTAGACAGAATGTTGGTTTTTCCTCTGCCCTTCATGGCCATACCCTTTAGGTTTGACATTTCTGGATGCTTTCCACATGTGAAAACCCTAAGAGGTGACCCTACTTAAGATACTTTTACATATGTATGTAACCTGGCTCTCCATGTATACTGTCTTCTCAGGTACAAACCGTGCACTACTCTGCAAGTCAACAGTAGACGGACTGCAGGTCACTCAGCTGAATGTAGATCACACAACAGAGAATGAGGATGAGCTGTTCCGACTATCCCAGCTTGGTAAGTACCACCTTTTGCTATTTTTTTTTCCATAGGTGGAAGAGGGCATGTGAGATAACTAGCTGTCTCTCAATCTATTATCTTATTCTAGGAGTGGGCAGTCTGTGGGTCTTCTGGCTAAATGCAGCCCGTGAGAAGTATACACAGAAAACATAACTAATTTAGAGTTTTAGTGCTATTGAATTCTGTATTTTGCAAATATTTTCAGAATAGCCACACTAGAAGTTTGTTTCTCTCATTTTTAGTTTAGTTTTTTTGCTTATTTATCACAGAAGGTTTATGGAAGTCTGTGCCTGTTCCAATATCACATATGTTGCAGCCGAAAGATTGCCCACCCCTGTCTTCTAGTGACATGAGTCAGGTGAAAAGGTGGTCTAGCGGTAGGTCAGAGTGAGGTAGAATAGTAGTGAGAGGAATGAAAAGAACATATCTTGTATCATGGGTGATGTCAGATACCGACTTTATTTTGATGGAATGTGTAATGTAGTGTAGTATATATACCCATCATGTAGCAAAATAAAATCAGTATTTTATGAAGTATTGCAAAATGTTGCATGAAACTCAGCTTGATTTAGTGAATATCATGCTGCCTTCAAGAGGAGTCTATCACAAATTGTTGCTGAAACTTTGTGAAGTTTTAGCATATCATGTCATAATCTGAACCATACACACAGCCCTTTGTTTCAATAACTGAATTTCTAGTGCAATAGGTATGTCACTCTGGACAGTAGGGTATTCTCCTCATGCTTGCAAGCCTTGCAGAAAGAATCTAGGTTTTCAACTCCTTCTTCTACCGAGGGCTCAGCTGCCCTCTTATTTTTCCTTCTGCTTTCGAACTGGAAAGTGTTTCTGATCTGCTCTGTATATTTCTTTATTATTATTTTTTGCTTTATTTATTAGAAAATTATTACAAGTAATAACACTTGTTACAGAAAAACAGCGTTATTCTTCAAAAAAAAAAATTACAAAAATTAATTAAATCTTCCTTAGACCATAAAATTTAGAGGAGAGGTCCAATAACTAGGAGAAAGATAAAGGAAAAAAATCATAAAAAGCAAATGCTGCTTGCTTGACTGCATGATCCAAATAAACAATTAACTATTTTTCATTTTCCCAGAAAGATTTGTAAGGTCTAGAAAAGATCTCAATTGATCTGGAACAAAGAATACATACTTATTACCAAGATAATGCACTATACATTTACAGGGATATGCTAACAAAAAAGAGGACCCCCCCCCAGTGTCTTCACTTCTCTCATTGAAAGAAATTCTTTTCTTCCATCTTATGTCACTTTCACTACATCTGGATATATCCACATTTTTTGTCCACAAAACAACTTTCGAGAGTTACAAAAATATAATTTTATTATTCATTTAAATCTTGCTCAAAAACGAATGAAACAATCAAAGTTGCTCTTTTTGCCACATCTGTAAGTGAAATCTCTACACACATTAAAAATATCTTCCAACAGATTATGTTCCTCTTGAGCTTGTTCCTGGTATTGAACTTGATTTCTACTTGAATCCAGTCCTCCATTTATTAATCGTTATGGTAAATAATAAATTGTGTTAATAGGATGAATAGCCTGAATAGGCATATAAAGAATCATATTTCTTTAGACCAGTGTTCTTCAACCTTTTTACACCCATGGACCGGCAGAAAAAAAAGAATTATTTTGTGGACCGGCAAACTACTAGGACTAAAATTTAAAAACCCCATTTCCGCCCCATCTCCGCGAGCTCGGTCCCCACAAATCATCTGATCCCATCCACACAAGCCTCAGTTATGATTTTATATTGAATGTATTTTATTAAAGTATAAAAAGAAACAATATTCTGTACAATTGTCATTTTATAAATACAAATAATTCAGAGCAAGGATCAACAAAACCCCTGTCTCCCCTCCCCTTCACATATATCCCCTCTACTATCAAGAAAACTGAACAAGCCAAATTATTACAGAATGCTACACAGAAATATCATGCTAACAGAATACTGCAGTCACACATGACAGGAATAGTTTTAGGGGAGTGCAACTAGGGCAACTGCCCCCTGGTCAGAGAGCGCCCTAAGCCAGCTGGAAGCTAAAGAAGCACTGCCTGGGTTTTGAAGTCCCCAGTTATGTCTAACACCAGCTCTAGCAGGATATATATTTCAAATCTGATATATTCTAATCACAAAATAGAAATAAAATTATTTTTTTCTACCTTTTGTCGGCTCTGGTTTCTGCTTTCAATCTTCTTTTCACTCTCTTCCTTCCAGCGTCTGCCCTCTCTGTCTCTTCAATCCAGCATCTGCCCCTTCCATCCACTGTCTGTCCTCTCCCCCTTCCATATGGTGTCTGTCTTCTTTCTATGCCCCTCTCCCCTTGCCATCCAGTTTGTGCCCCCTCTCTCCTTTTTACATGATTCATTCCAGCTGCACTGCTCTCTTCATTTTTATCTCTCCTACACCAGATCTATCATCGTTGTCCCTCTCTGCTTATTTTTTCTGCTGACCCCTTCCTCTCATCAATCTCTCTACTTTCTCATGCCTGTGTCTCCCCTTCCCCTCCTCTAATCTCTCTGCCAGCAGTTTCCTTCCTTGTTTCATTCTCCCTTCCCTCCTCCTCCTGTCCAGCAGTAACTCTCTTCCCTTCCTCCCCTCCCAGCAGCATCTCTCCTTCTCCCTCTCCAGTAGCAGCTGTCCCTTTTTTTCCCTTGCCCATCAGCTTCCCAGACTCCTTTCCCTCCTCCCCTCCCAGCAGCAACTCTCCTTCTCCCTCTCCAGTAGCAGCTGTCCCTTTTTTTCCCTTGCCCAGCAGCTTCCCAGACTCCTTTCCCTCCTCCCCTCCCAGCAGCATCTCTCCTTCTCCCTCTCCAGTAGCAGCTGTCCCCTTTTTTCCCTTGCCCAGCAGCTTCCCAGACTCCTTTCCCTCCTCCCCTCCCAGCAGCATCTCTCCTTCTCCTTCCCTCCAGGTCCAGTAGCAGCTGTCCCTTTTTTCCCTTACCCAGCAGCTTCCCAGATTCCTTTCCCTCCTCCCCTCCTAGCAGCATCTTTCCTTCTCCCTCTCCAGTAGCAGCTGTCCCTGTTTCCCCTTGCTCAGCAGCTTCTCATACTCCAATAGTAGCTTTCTCCCCTCCCAGCAGCTCTCCTTACTTCTCAGCGCAGCGATTCAGGAAGGCAGCCTCGGGTCCTTTGTTGGGTCGCGCCACCTCTGAGGAAAGAGGAAGTTGCATCATCAGAGGCAGCCGCGACTCAGCAAAAGCCCTGAGGCTGCCTTGCGTGAATCGCTGCGCTGGGAAGTAAAGGAGAGCTGCAGAGAGGGGAGAAAGCCACTGTCGAAGGCTCCCCAAGATCTCTCTGGCCCAGCGCAGACTTCAGCTGTTGATCTTGCCGGCCCTGCATGGACCGGCAGGAAATTGAAGGGAGTCAATCTTGCCGGTCCTGCGCGGACTGGCAAAAATTTCCTGCGGACCGGCGGTTGAAGAACTGTGCTTTAGACAATATGTTTCTAGGCATTTAAACTAAAATGTGGGAGTGGCGTGTATGTATGAAGGACAATTATAGAGAAATACCAAAAGTCCAACTAGACAAAAACCCATGGGTCCAAGAGCACACAAAGCAAAGTGGGATTGGACAGTGAACACTCCCAAGAATGAACTGTAAAAACGATCTTGTTTATTTCAAAATGGACGAATGAACGGGTCCACAGTTGATGTTCATCATCCATTTTGCTTTGTGTGGACAATAATAAAGACCACCCCCTGCAAAGATGTGATGGTAGTAAAGATTGCAACACAAACAATATTAGAAACTCACTTCTTAGCATTGCAACAGGAAGTAAAACAAAACAAAAAACTATACAAAAAAGGAGATTACTGCTGAAAAATAGCTGGAAAGCAATGACCACAAATGCTTGCAGTCTAAGCAACAAAGTTCATGATCTGCAAGCCCTGATGTTAGAGGCAGACCTGGATAATGTTAATATCACAGAGACATTGTTCAGTGAATCCCATGGATGGGATGCAAACATACCGGGTTATAATCTTGTTAGAAAGGACAGAGATGGTCAAAAAGGTGGAGGAGTAGCTGTCTATGTAAAGATCGATATCCAAGTGACGGAAATGCAAGAGACCTGGGGAGAGAAAGAAGCAATATGGATCGCTCTGAAAAGAGAAGATGGAACGTCTGTCTATGTGGGTGTAGTCTACAGACCTCCAACTCAATCACAGCAAATTGATAAAGATATGATTGTGGATATCCAAAAGTTTGGAAAGAAAGAGGAAGTGCTGCTGTTGAGAGATTTCAACCTGCCGGATGCGGACTGGAAAGTTCCAGCTGCGGAATCGGAAAGGAAGATTGTGGATACCTTTCAAGAGGCTCTGTTCAGACAAATGGTGATGGAACCCATGAGGGGAAAAGTGATACTGGATCTGGTCCTCACAAATGGGAAGAGTATATCTAATGTACGAGTGGGTGCTCACCTTGGAAGTAGCGATCATCAAACGGTTTGGTTTGATATAACAGCTAAAGTGGAAGACGGCCACACAATACTAAAAGTCCTAGATTTCAAACGTACAAACTTTAATAAAATGGGAGAGTACCTGAAGAAAGAGCTGTTAGGATGGGAAGACATAAGAGAAGTGGAAAAACAGTGGTCTAAGCCAGTGTTCTTCAACCTTTTTACACCTATGGACCGGCGGAAATAAAATAATTATTTTGTGGACCAGCAAACTACTAATCTGAAATATAAAATCCCATCTCCGTCCTGTTCCTGTGAGCTTGGTCCCCGCAAACCATCTGATCCCATCCGCACAAGCCTCAAATAGTTATGATTTTATATTGAACATATTTTATTAAAGTATAAAATTAGAGATTTCTATTCCGCCATTGCCTTGCGGTTCAAGGTGGATTACCAAAGAATTACAA
This sequence comes from Geotrypetes seraphini, assembly GCF_902459505.1. Classification (NCBI taxonomy): domain Eukaryota; kingdom Metazoa; phylum Chordata; class Amphibia; order Gymnophiona; family Dermophiidae; genus Geotrypetes; species Geotrypetes seraphini. The sequence goes on from NC_047085.1 coordinate 260,116,067, forward strand.
GAAAGGTATTACATGAAGAAGGTATCTGCTAATTTCTAGCGGAGATAAGGAGTAGATGAGGTTGCTTTGGGGAATCGGGAAGGTATTAGGGAGTGATTTTGGGAATTGGGATAAGGAGCTAGTGGTATTAAGTCGTTTGCAGGAATTTCTTGAAGAGTAGAGTATTTCTTTTCTGAATGTTTTGTAGTCTGGGGTCATAATTAGTAGATTGGAGATTTGGTCGTCAAGTTTTGCTGCTTGTGTGGCTAGGAGGCCATCATATAGTTTTTTCCGTTTGACTTCTTTGATTGGAGGGTACGTGAATGGAGTGTGGGTTTTCCTATGTCTAGCTGATGTAGTTTGGATGAGACAGTTGTTCAGGTAGGTTGGGCTGTCACCATTTATGGTTTTAAATAGTAGACAGTAGAATTTGAATAGTATTCTTGCTGGAATTGGAAGCCAGTGTGAGTTGAGGTATGCTTCTGTGATGTGGTCATGTTTCCTCAATAAATAGATAAGTCTAAGTGCTGTGTTTTGGATTGTTTGTAGTTGTTTTATAATTGTTGCTGGGCAGGGGAGGTAGAGAATGTTCTGTACAATTGTCATTTTATAAATACAAATAATATAGAGCAAATAATACAGAGCAAGGATCAACAAAACCTCTGTCTTCCCTCCCCTTCACATATATCTCCTCTATTATCAAGAAAACTGAATAAGCCAAATTAATACAGAATGCTACACAGAAATATCATGCTAACAGAATACCGCAGTCACACATAATGGGAATAGTGTTAGGGGAGTGCAACTAGGGCAACTACCCCCTGGTCAGAGAGAGCCCTAAGCCAGCTGGAAGCTAAAGAAGCACTGCCATGTTATGTCTAACACCAGCTCTAGCAGGTGTTAGACATAACAAGGCAGTCCCCAGTTATGTCTAACACCAGCTCTAGCAGGATACATATTTTAAATATGATATATTCTAATCACAAAATAGAAATAAAATTATTTTTTCTACCTTTTGTTGTCTCTGGTTTCTGCTTTCATCTTCTTTTCTCTCTCTTCCTTCTAGCATCTGCCCTCTGTCTCTTCAATCCAGCATTTGCCCCTTCCATCCACTGCCCTCTCCTCCTTCCATATGGTATCTGTCTTCTTTCTATGCCCCTCTCCCTTTTCCATCCAGCCTGCACCTCATCTCTCCTTTTTACATGATTCATTCCAGCTTCACTGCTATCTTCATTTCTATCTCTCCTACACCGGATCTAGCATCTTTTCCCTCTCTCCTTATTTCTCTGCTGACCCCCTTCCCAGCATCAATCTCTCTCTACTTTCTCATTTCTCAGTCTCTCCCCTTTCCCTCATCTGATCTCTCCATTCCACCCTGACTCCTACCCCTCCTCTAATCTCCCTGCTGTTTCCTTCCTTTTTTCCTCCTTCCCTGTCCAATAGTAACCTTCTTCTCTTCCCCTCCTCCCCTCCCAGCAGCATCTCTCCTTCTCCCTCCTTCCAGGTCCAGCAGCAGCTCTCCCTTTATTTTCCCTTATCCAGCAGCTTCTCAGCTCCAACAGTGGCTTCCTCCCCTTCCCTCCACTCCCCTCCCGGCAGCTCTCAGTACTTGCTGCTGCAGTGCAGCAATTCACTTAGGCAGCCTTGGGTCCTTTGATGGGTCACGCCGCCTCTGAGGAAAGAGAAAGTTGCATCATCAGAGGCGGGCCACAACTCGGCAAAAGCCCCAAGGCTGCCTAAGTGAATCACTGCGATGCTGCAGGCAAGTACTGAATTGGGTCTCCCCTGATCTCGCTGGCTCTGCACAGACTGGCAGGAAATTTTTGTATACCGATGTCACCGGCCCTGCATGGAACAGCATGAATTTCTACAGACTGGCGGTTAAAGAATACTGGCCTAAGCTGAAAGGAGCAATAAAAATGGCTACGGAACTTTATGTGAAGAAAATAAATAAAAACAAGAGAAAAAGGAAACCGACATGATTCTTCATATTCGTGGCGGAGAAAATAAAGGCAAAAGAATTGGCATTCCTGAAATATTAAAAAAAAAACAAAAAGAGGAGTGCAGAAAGAACTACCGGCTGAAACTGAAGAAGCCAAGAGAGAGATACGTCTGGCGGAAGAGCAAATGGCTAAAAATGTAAGAAAGGGTGACAAAATTTTTTTCAGATATATCAGTGAAAGGAGGAAGATGAAAAATGGAATTGCTAAACTAAAAGATGCTAGGAACCGATATGTGGAGAATGTTGAGGAAAAAGCAAACGTGCTAAACAAATACTTCTGCTCTGTGTTCACGGAAGAAAATCCTAGAGAAGAACCGAGGTTGTCTGGAAAAGTTACATGGGAAAATGGAGTAGATTCTGCTTCGTTTACGGAGGAAAGTGTTTATGAACAACTTGAAAAACTGAAGGTAGACAAAGTGATGGGACTGGACAGGATCCATCCCAGGATACTGAGGGAGCTCAGAGAGGTTCTGGTGGGTCCTATTAAAGACTTGTTCAACAAATCTCTGGAGACGGGAGTGGCATCAGGCAAGAGGAGCAAGGAGAAAAGCAAGAGGAGTAGAGAGGAGCAGGGAGAAAAGTAGTTTTAAAGTAAAAATGAGCAGAGGAGGGAGACAGAAGAGCAGGAGGCTAGGGGCAGGGCAAGAGTAAGCTCCGCCCACCCCCACCACGTCGGAAGAGTCAGCAACCGAACTCCCCCATAAAAAGGGAGGAGCCAACAGCGCGTAGCCGAGCGGCAAAGGCGCTCGCTTTAGCGAGAGCGCCTTTGCGAAGGGCCAAGTCACTACACCCAAGAGCACAGGGAAGGACTGAAAGGTAAGGAAGCGGAAAGCACAGAAAGTAAGGAAGAAGCAGGCGCAGAAGGAACAAACACACACAAGCAGCAGTAAGGTAAGGAAGAGCACACACAAGGCAGCAAGGCAAAAAGCAGGCACAGAAGGAACAACCACACATAAGCAAAAAGAAAGGAAAAGTGGAGCATAGGCAGCACACATAAGAAGAGGGCAGTAAGACAAGAAGCAGGATCAGAAGGAAGCAGGCGCAGAAGGAATAAACACACAGGCAAAAGTAAGGTAAGGTAGAGCGTAGGCAGCACACACAAGAAGAAGGCAGCAAGACAAGAAGCAGGCACAGAAGGAACACGTAATCTTAAACTATTATCTTAAGGTAGGAACGAAGATGGAAGCAGAGGGAAACCAGAAGATGAGCTTTCCAATGTTCTGCACAGACTGTCATATGTATGACTACCTCCCCTCGGGGAGATAGTCATATGTATGCAGTCGGTATCAGGAGCTGAAAAGCTTGAAGAAGGAAGTCAAGCGACTTGAGGACAAGATACAGGAGCTAGAAGGACTTTATACCATGGAGGACCCTATCAGGACAATTGAAGACTTCATGAGTTGAGAAACACATCGAGAAGGAAGTCGGGGAACTTGAGGAATTCATTGAGGAAGCATACAGGAGGAGGGTGGAAGAGAATGAACTCCAGATGAAAGATGAAGTTGCAACAACACCAACATGGAAGGGAGAACAAGAAACAGATGACTCAAAGAAGACACCCACAGAGGAATACCGCACGAGGGGGAGGAATTGGCTAGTCGATGCCCAAAAGAAGAGAGAGCGAAGCACACCGAGGACATCGACCTGAGACCGAAGCGAAAATTGAAGAACGGAAAGTCAGCGATCCTAGTGGGAGACTCAATCCTGAGGCATGTGGACAGCCACGTAGCAGGAGGAAGATAGGATCGACTGGTGACCCGCCTCCCAGGAGCGAGAACCAAGGACATCGTGGACAAAATTGGGAAGATCCTGGAAGGAGCAGAGACGGAAGAGACCGCAGTAATGATCCATATCGGGACAAATGATGTTAACAGGAGAGACTACAGAAGAAGCACACTGATAGAATAATTCAGGATTCTGGGAAGGAAGCTGAAGATGAGGACCCAGAAGATAGCATTCTCAGAGATCCTACCGGTACCAAGGGCAGATGTGAAAAGGCAGGAGGAACTACAATCAATAAATGCGTGGATAAGGAAATGGTGTGAGGAAGAAGGATTCCACTTCGTGAGGAACTGGACAACGTTTTGGGGCAAGAGCAAGCTCTACAGGAAAGATGGACTGCACCTGAGCGTGGCGGGAACAAGACTTCTAGCAAACAACGTCAAGAGAGGAATAGAACAGGCTTTAAACTAGGAGGAAGGGGAAAGCCGACAGTCGACCTAGTGTTGACAATTCGGAAGAAGGTATCCCGTGAAGATACTAAGGGGAAATAAGGCTGGGAAGAAATAAGGGACTATAGGACTCAACTAACCCAGAAGAGGAGGTTAGAAAGATTGTAGCAAAAGAGAAGACACTAAAGACCAAAGCACAGGGAAAGGAAATGAAGACAACAAAATGCCAGGATCTAAATTGCATATATACTAATGCAGGGAGCCTAAGAAACAAAATGGGGGAACTAGAAGCCGTGGCTAATGCAGAGGACGTAGACATCATTGGAATCTCTGAAACATGGTGGAATGAGGAAAACAAATGGGATACAGCACTGCTGGGGTACAAGCTCTATCGCCAAGACAGTTCAGGACAGAAAGGAGGTGGAATAGCCCTATACATAAAGGAAAGCATACAATCGACAAGAATGGATACAGCGGAGACGACCAACAAGCTGGAATCGCTATGGGTTAAAATACCGGGTAGGAAAGGACATGAAATAAAGATGGGCCTATACTATCATCCACCCGGGCAAACCGGAGATATCGATAAAAAATTGAAAGCCGAGATGAAGCGAGAATGCAAAAGCGGTTACACGGTTATTATGGGAGACTTCAACTACCCCGGGATAGACTGGAGTCTTGGAAGCTCAAGATGCGCTAGGGAGACATAATTCCTGGAGGCTACCACAAGATTGCTTCATGGAGCAGCTTGTTAGAGAACCGACGAGAGGAAATGCCACTCTGGATCTAATCCTAAATGGGTTAACAGGACCTGCTAAGGAAGTGGAAGTAGTGGGACCATTGGGAAACAGCGATCATAATATGATCAAGTTCAAGTTTGAAGTAGGAATACCGAAAGGAAAGAGAACCATAGCGACAACTTTCAACTTCAGGAAAGGAAACTACGAAGCAATGAGGGAAATGGTAAGGAAGAAACTTAGGAACACTTCCAAGAAATGGCATACGGTAGAACATGCCTGGTCTTTTTTCAAGGACACGGTGAGTAAGGCGCAAAATCTGTACATCCCCAGATTCAGAAAGGGGTGCAAAAAGAGTCGAACAAAAGACCCGATATGGATCACTAAAATAGTGAAGGAAGCGATAGGCAATAAGAAAAATTCATTCAGGAAATGGAAAAAGGACAAAACTGAGGAGAACTGGAAAGAGCACAGGAAGTATCAAAAAGAATGTCACCGTGTGGTTCGAAAAGCCAAAAGAGAGTATGAAGAGAGGCTAGCCAGGGAGGCACAAAATTTCAAACCGTTCTTCAGATATGTTAAAGGGAAACAGCCGGCTAGGGAGGAGGTGGGACCGCTGGACGACGGAGACAGGAAGGGAGTAGTAAAGGAGGAGAAAGAAATCGCGGAAAGACTTAACATGTTCTTTTCGTCTGTATTTACGAAGGAAGACACAACCAATATACCGGAACCTGAGCAATTCTTCAATGAAAATCTAGCAGAAAAATTAACATCCATGGAAGTGAGCCTTGAAGATGTGCGCAGGCAGATAGAAAACTAAAAACTGACAAATCCACGGGTCCGGACGGAATCCATCCAAGGGTTCTGAAAGAATTAAAGGAAGAGATAGCGGAACTACTGCAGCAAATTTGCAACCTATCCCTGAAAACAGGCGTGATCCCGGAGGATTGAAAGTTAGCCAATGTCACGCCCATCTTTAAAAAGGGATCAAGAGGTGACCCGGGAAACTACAGACCGGTGAGTCTGACCTCGGTTCCGGGGAATATGGCGGAAGCACTGATAAAAGAATACATCGATGAACATTTGGAAAGAAACAAACTTCTGAAAACAAGCCAACATGGTTTCTGCAGGGGGAGATCGTGCCTAACTAATTTATTTCACTTCTTTGAAGGAATTAACAAACGGATGGACAAAGGAGACCCCATAGCCATCATATAGCTTGATTTCCAAAAAGCCTTTGACAAGGTGCCTCACGAGCATCTACTCCAGAAACTGAGGAACCATGGGGTGGACGGAGACGTACATATATGGACCAGAAACTGGTTGGCGGGTAGGAAACAGAGGATAGGGATGAAGGGCCACTACTCGGACTGGAGAAGGGTCACAAGTGGTGATCTGCAGGGCTTGATGCTCGGGCCGCTGCTATTTAATATATTTATAAATGATCTAGAAACAGGGACAAAGTGTAAGATAATAAAATTTGCGGACGACACCAAACTATTTAGTGGAGCACGGACTAAAGAGGACTGCGAAGAATTGCAAAGGGACTTGAACAAACTAGGGGAATAGGCAGATGAAGTTCAACGTTGAGAAATGTAAAGTATTCCATGTGGGAAGCAGAAACCTGAGGTACAACTATACGATGGGAGGGATGTTATTGAATGAGAGTACCCAAGAAAGGGACTTGGGGGTAATGGTGGACATGACAATGAAGCCGACGGCACAATGTGCAGTGGCCGCTAAGAGAGCGAATAGAATGCTAGGTATAATCAAGAAGGGTATTACAACTAGGACGAAAGAAGTTATCCTGCCGCTGTATCGGGCGATGGTGTGCCCGCATCTAGAATACTGCGTTCAATATTGGTCGCCATACCTAAAGAAGGACATGGCGTTACTCGAGAGGGTTCAGAGGAGAGTGACACGTCTGATAAAAAGGATGGAAAACCTTTCATACGCTGAGAGATTGGAGAAACTTGGTCTCTTTTCCCTGGAGAAGAGGAGACTTAGACGAGATATGATAGAGACTTATAAGATCATGAGGGACAGATTCTTCAAACTTTCGAAAAATAAAAGAACAAGAGGGCATTCGGAAAAGTTAAAAGGGGACAGGTTCAAAATAAATGCTAGGAAGTTCTTTACCCCCAGTGTGTTGGACACCTGGAAAGCGCTTCCAGAGGGCAGAGTACGGTACTGGGGTTTAAGAAAGGATTGGACAATTTCCTCCTGGAAAAGAGGATAGAAGGGTATAAATAGAGGATTACTGCACAGGTCCTGGACCTGTTGGGCCGCCACTTGAGCGGACTGCTGGGCACGATGGACCTCATGTCTGACCCAGCAGAGGCATTGCTTATGTTCTTATGGTTCCTGGAGATTGGAGAAGAAAGGATGTGGTCCCTATTCACAAAAGTGGTCACAGAGATGAAGCAGGAAACTACAGGCCGGTAAGCCTCACTTCGGTTGTTGGAAAAATAATGGAAGTATTGCTGAAAGAAAGGATAATGAACTTCCTGGAATCTAATGAGATATAGGATCCGAGGCAACATGGCTTTACTAAAGGTAAATCTTGTCAAACGAACCTGATTGAATTTTTTGATTGGATCGAGGACATATGCTAGATGTAATTTACTTAGATTTCAGCAAAGCCTTTGACACGGTTCCTCATAGGAGGCTCTTGAACAAATTTGAAGGGCTGAAGTTAGGACCCAAAGTGGTGAACTGGATTAGAAACTGGTTGACACCAGAGGGTGGTGGTTAATGGAAGTCGCTCGGAGGAAGGAAAGGTGAGTAGTGGAGTCCCTCAGGGTTCGTTGCTGGGGCCTATTCTGTTCAATATGTTTGTGAGTGACATTGCTGAAGGGTTAGAAGGAAAAGTTTGCCTTTTTGCTGATGATACCAAGATTTGTAACAGAGTAGACATTGAGGAGGGAGTGGAAAACATGAAAAATTATCTACAAAAGTTAGAGGAATGGTCTAATATCTGGCAACTAAAATTCAATGCAAAGAAATGCAAAGTAATGCATTTGGGGATTAATAATCGGAAGGAGCCATATATGCTGGGAGGGGAGAGGCTGATATGCACAAATAAAACAGTGCGACAAGACAGTGGCTGCTGCCAGAAGGATGCTGGGCTGTATAAAGAGAGGCATAACCAGTAGAAGAACAAAGGTGTTGATGCCCCTGTACAGGTCGTTGGTGAGGCCCCACTTGGAGTATTGTGTTCAGTTTTAGAAACCATATCTGGTGAAGGACACAAGGCTTGAAGTGGTCCAGAGGAGGGTGACGAAAATGATAGGAGGAATGCACCAAAAGACGTATGAGGAGAGACTGGAAGCCCTGAATATGTATACCTTAGAGCAGGGGTGTCCAAAACGTCGATCACGATCTACCGGTCGATCGCAAAAGCATTGCCGGTAGATTGCAGAGCCAGTGTTTTTCTCATCTTTTAAAAGTACTGTACTGTAATTACGGCAGCTTGCAGAGTGATCGTATCAAGCTGCCATCACTCTGTAGCACGTTCTGTTTGCCGCGGTCCCGCCCCGACATCAGAGGAGGTGTGGGACCGCGGCAGAGGGAACGTGCTACAGAAGCCGACGGCAGCCTGCTATGTTCGCTCTGCAGGCTGCCCTAATTAACTTTCAACTGTGGTAGGCCCAGAGGGAAGAATGGAGGTGAGAACTGACCTGACAGTCACTGTGTGTAGGGAAGCAGTGGAGGGAAGGCTCTGCCTGTCATGAGGACCCCAGTGGGAGGGGGGAATGCCCCTAGAGATGCTGGATCGGGGGAGGGGGGAGGGACATAAGGACCTTGAGGAGGGTGGGAAAGCAGCCTTGAACCAAAAGGGAGGGGGAAGACAAGGCAGATAAGGCATATTTATTTATTTAGATTTTTATCCCGTCCTCCCAGTAGCTCAGAACGGTCTACAAGCAAACATTCACAGTGTAGTGCATTTGTACAATACAAAGACTATACAGTAGTTTTAAATACAAGGACTATTATCCTGGACTACTAGAGGGGTTAGAGAGGGGAAACACTCTGAACTGAGGAGAGAGATGCCAGGCCCTGGGGAGGGGGAAGACAAAGAGAGTGAGAGAGATAAAGACCTGGACCAAAGGTGGGAGGACTCAAAATGTTAGCAGAAGGAATATAGAGAGAGGGAGAAACCTGAAACAAAGGGGAGGCAGAAGAGAGGTGGGCAGATGTTGGACTATGGGAGGTACAGACAGAAGAGACAGAGGGGAAGAGATCCTAAGGAAGAACAGAGAGATTCAAGATCAGAACAGAGGAGGGAGACATGTTGCCAATAGGGGTGGAAGAGAGAGGAAGAAAGCTGGACTCCTGGAAGGACAGAGAGAGATGTTGGTTGGGGAATGGAACAAGGTCTGGAGGATAGAAGAGGTGCACTCGGTATATATATAAATAAATATGGGGGTCTTTTACTAAGGCGCACTAGCTGATTTAGTGCGCGCTAAATGCTAACGCATCCTTAGAATAAAATGGGCGCATTAGCACTTAGCTAAATTGGCTAGCGCACCGTAGTAAAAGAAGGGGTATATGTTTAGTATTTTTATTGTTGGTAGATTATTTTGACTTGGTTATTTTAAAAGTAGCTCGCAAGCCAAAAAAATGTGGGCACCCCTGCCTTAGAGGAAAGGAGACACAGGGGAGATATGATTCAGACGTTCAAATACTTTAAAAGTATTAGAACAAAATTTTCCAGAGAAAGGAAAATGGTAAAACTAGAGGACATAATTTGAGGTTGAGTGGTGCTAGACTCAAGAGCAATGTAAGGAAATTTTTCTTTACGGAGAGGGTAGTGGATGCCTGGAATGCGCTCTCAAGAGAGGTGGTAGAGATGAAAATGGTGACGGAGTTCAAACAAGCGTGGGAGGAACAGAGGATCTAGAATCAGAAAATAATAGTAAATATTGAAGAACTAAGACCAGTACTGAGCAGACTTGCATGATCTGTGTCTGTATATGGCCGTTTGGTGGAGGATGGGCTGGGGTTTTGTAGATGGACTGGAGTGAGCTTTGACAGAGACTTCAATAGTTGGAACCTAAAAACAATACCGGGCAGAGCTTTGGATTCTTGCCCAGAAATAGCTAAGAAGAAGAAGAAGAACCCCCTCCCAATAGATTTTTAGATTGAATCAGGTTGGGCAGATTGGATGGACCATTCGGGTCTTTATCTGCCGTCATCTACTGTGTTGCTATGTTTAGTATTTTTTGCAGTTTTTGTGGCTATCGGTGCACCAGAGCCCCCCAGTTCGGGGGAGAATTCTACCTGCGTGGAGAATCAGACTTGGGTTTGCAGGTTAATTCCTCGGGAGCCTGTTTGGCCAAGCCTGCAGAGATCTTTGTGGAGCTAGTCTGTAACCCTAGCCGTAGCTTTTTAATAATTTTTACAAGGTAGATTGTGTAATTGCATGAATTGCACCTCAAAGATTCTTCTGTTTTAAAACCAGTTAGAGCATGTGACTTGTTTAAGGGTGTTTGCATGGGGGAGGGGGGGGAGGAGTGCTGGAGCTGAATTTAGATTTCCAGACTCTGCGTCAAGTTTGAATCAGCGCAAGTCAGACAATAATCCCAGACAGAATATCAAACATTTGCCATGGATTAGAATGCTTGTCATGTTTGTGTTGGTAGTTTCTCATCAACATCTTATGTTATCTTTTTCACCTTCGCAGTCTTGCACCTTTGTAACTCAAAGCGCAATCTCCTTTCTCTTCTCCTACTTATGCTCTGAATATCGTCGACTGTCTAATGCTACTCATTGTGAAACCGTGTAATACACAGACCCTGTAACTCTCCTGTTACTATCACTAGATGTTCAATGCTATACTCTGTAATTCGCTCAGTTTCTCTTCATTGTAAACCGCCTAGAAGTCGCAAGATTGTTGGCGGTATATAAGAATAAAGTTATTATTATTATTATTAGTTTGTTAGATTGGTTTTGTAAATAGAGAAAATATGGCATATTGACCAGTTGTCTTGCAGTAGTTTGACAGTGTAGCTAAAAAGCTTTGTGCTAGAGAAGATAGCCTACCTTGGACAGCATTGAAAGAAATATGAAGTCATCCATTTACTTTCTGGTATGTGTTTAAGAGCTTACTGATGAGTGGAAATTGAGAGATCTGCTTTCAAAGGAAGAAATAAAAAATCTGTAAGCCCTGCAAGTAAAATTGCTGTCTCTTCCAAATCTTTATCCTGAAACGTGACAAATCATGCAAAATAAAAATGACTTTTACAACTTCACACAGAATTAATAAATCCGAAAAGGATCCTCCATTATTACAGAAAATGGAAGCGTGCAAGGTACTATAGTGTAGCTAAATAAAGGTAATTATAGTGTAGCTAAATAAATTTAAATGGAGGTGATATTCCTTAAAGCAGTGTTTCTCATCTTCTTCAAGCCAAGTACCCCCTAACTCTAACAAATATCAACTGAATACCCCCACCCAAGTTCCACTCCAGACCTGCACAGACTCCACCCCCATAATAATAGTACTAATTGTAATTTCTTCCATCCATTTTACATATACACACAATATAATCTTATTAATACATAATGGTAACCACAAAAATTAAAAAAACAAAGCATGTTGTATGCACAGAAAATGTTAATCATTTATATTTGGGGGGGGTTTTCCCAAAAAGGTCAAGGCAGATATCTATTTACCCCCACTCTCTGTTTCCTATGCTCCAGCCAGTTTTTAATCCACGTGAGTATTTCACCCTCGATTCCATGATTCACAATTTTCCGAAGTAGTCGTTCATGTGGAACCTTGCCTTCTGAAAGTCCAGATATACAATGTCGACCGGGTCATCCTTGTCTATCTGCCTGTTCACTCCCACGAAGAAGTGCAGCAAGTTTGTCAGACAAGATCTGCCTTTGCTGAAACCGTGCTGGCTGGTCCTCATCAGACCGTGTCTGTCAAGGTGATCAATGATGTCCTTTATCAGCGCCTCTACCATCTTTCCCGGTACCGAGGTCAGACTCACTGGTCTGTAGTTTCCTGGATCTCCCCTCGAACCTTTTTTGAAGATCGGCGTAACATTCGCCACCTTCCAGTCCTCTGGAATCTTTCTCGTTTTGATTGACAGATTGGCTATTAGCACCTATCTAGATCCCAAATAATAAAACAGATTTTATGCTGCTTATCCTAGGAATAAGCAGTGGATTTCCCCAAGCCATCTCAATAATGGCCTAAGGACGTCTCTTTTAGGAAATTATCCAAACCTTTTTTAAACCCCTGCTGTTGGAGAAATATGTTGAGAGAGGAACTATAGGACACATTTGGCAGACCTGTCTCAAGGTGTATGATTATTGGAAGACAGTGCAATGTAAGCTGCAATCTTGTTTGGGACTTGAGATGCCGTGGGACTCATGGATCTACTTGGTTAATAGATTGGTTCTGGGAGCATGCTTAAGAAAACATCTTTTATCCAAATACTGCCTTAATGCAGCACACCTCACTCTGGTTGCTGCCTGGAAATTGGAGACTGTTTCGCCTGCTTATAAATGTATTACAAAACTTTAGTTCATAGCTGATATGGAAAAAATCATGGTACAGCGTAACAAGACCCTGGCTAAATGGGAGTGCATATGGGAACCCTTTCTTACTCATTGCTCAGAGTCTCTAGCAAAAGGGATTCCACTTCAGGTTGATTCCTGGGTCACACTGACAACAAATGCCAGCCTATTTGGCTCGGGGGCAGACTGCAGTGGTCACTTGGTTCAAGGGAAATGGACACCATACCATCAGAAGTGATTGATAAACAGGCTAGAACTGAGAGCCTGGCTCTGTGAAACCTACAGTCAGTGCTAGAAGGCAGAACTGTTAGAGTATCCTCACAGTGCCACAGTAGTGGCCTATGTCAACCAGCAGGGATTCTAAGAAAAAAGACAAGGCTTTAAAGCTGCTGGATGTTCGCAGAGCTGTCTTGTGTTACCTGGAAGTGACTAATGAGTTTTGTCTATCAGACCATCTTTGTCCTAACCAAAGAATCAAAAGCAGACCAGCCTCCAAGGCCACCATTTCCTGGTGGATTCAGACAGCGATCTCCTCTACTTACATTGTCTGCAGCAAACAACTGCCGCTGTTATTGAAAGTACATTCAACCAAAGGAGAAGCCTCCTCTTTGGCGGAATTGAGGGTGATACCTCTGAAGGTGATAGTAGATCTGTGACATGGTCTTCCTTCCACACTTTCACTAAATTCTATAGGGTGATAGAGCACCCTCAAAATTCTGGGAATACAACTAGACAGACGCTGCACCATGCAGACACAAATCCACAAAATCATCCAAAAAGCTTTCTTCACCATGCGAAACCTAAGAAAAATCAGAAAATTCTTCAACAAAGATCAATACAGAATCATTGTCCAATCCCTGGTGCTTAGCATTATAGACTACTGCAACAGCCTCTACTTATCATGCCCAAACAACATGATAAAACAACTTCAGGCCGTTCAGAACACAGCCTCAGACTCATCTACTCTCTTAGCAAATTTGACCACATCACTAATGCATACTTAGACTCTCACTGGCTTCCGATAAAAGCAAGATCACAATTCAAATTCTACTGTCTACTATTCAAAGTAACCCATGGAGATGCACCAAGTTACCTTAACAACCGTCTATACCGCAACCTCACACACAGAACAAGGAAAACTCAAAGCCTATTCATACACCCACCTCTCAATGGTACTCGACGCAAGAAACTTTACGACAACCTTCTAGCGACACAGGCTGCGAAAATTGACCCAACTGTCTCCAAACTGCTGACCAAAACAACAGACATCAAAGTTTTCCGAAAAGAAATCAAAACTCTTCTATTCAAAAAACACCTTCCATCATTCTAACCTACACGCCCACACATACCCCTTCATAAACACCACCCCTATAGTATCTCCTAGCCAAATTCTTCAAACCTTCCCCAAAATCATATTCAGAAACCTAAAAATACAACCTCCATCCGGGATCAGAATATTGCTTCCCTTAACGCTATGTAAGCAACCTCCATCTGTAACCAGAATATTCCTTCCCTCAACGTTATGTAATAATCTTCCTAATTTGTATGTATTGCTATTGATATGTAAACTTGATATGTATATGTTATATATCTGATATGTAAATTCCCTGGAAATGTCCAGTTTTCACCCAATTTTGTAATCCGCTTAGAACCGCAAGGCACAGGCGGAATAGAAATCTCTAATGTAATGTAATGTAATGATATGGCAGCACACGAGGGTTCCGCTTTTGGATCCTCAGTACTGAAAGCAGGCTTATCTTTCCCACCTGGTACTTTGAGGACTGCTTAGGTATGTCCCTAAGGTTCTGCATACTATTCTTATTGCACTGGAAACAGAGATTAGGTTCTTACCTTGATAATAAATTTTCCAATAGATAGGAATGGTATGCTGAATTGCACTGCCTGATAATTTCTGATGTTCCTGTTTATGCCTTATGCTTCATGGTCCTCTCCATAGCTAAGACTTCTCTGCCAGTCAGACTATGGGTTCAGAATCTGTTTGTAAATAGAATTTCAAGAGAAGCAGTTACCATGTGTTAATCTGAATGTTAACATACAGCTTGCAGTATAAAAATAGTGGGAATGCCTCTTTTTGATGCAATGTTAATTTCATCACATTAAACCTAAAACAAACACACTGTAGTAAAGGGACCCCTTATAGAAACATTATTGACTTAGGGCCAGATCTGTATACTGCAACCAAAGTAGCATGTGCAATTCTGTGTGCATTGCCAATTTGTGCACGTTTAACAAGCCAATCAACACCGATAATTGGCAATTAACAAGTAATTGACATTAATTAGAATTTACGTGCACAACTTTCTAAGCATATTTTATAAAGTGATGCACATAAATTCTAGTTTGCAGATCTCAAAAGGGAGCGTGGCCAGGGGAGGAGCATAGATGGATTGTGGGCGTTTTAAAAGTTAGGTCACCATTATAGAATATGCCTGATCCGCACAGGTATTTAGGCCTGTTTTTAATTGGCATAAATCATTGTGTTTAAATGTTAGTCATGTGCATGATTCAAGTTTATTAAAAGTTTGGTATCCCGCCCAATCAGGCTTTAATAATTCTAAACTATCCATCCTGTTTTAATTAATATTCACAAAAGTGCTCTGTAAATTTTTACCCTACCTTTTGTTTTTTCCTTTTTTCCATGCCCTTATTGTAACTACACCGCCTTTCCTTCTCTTCATGTTAGTTATTATTGGATTTTTATGTTATCATGTTTAAAGTTGTTTTATTATATTATGTACATCGCTTAGAAAATTTGTAATAGGCGATCCATCAAGAGTTAAATAAACTTGAACTTGAAACTTCAAGGCAGTTTACATAATTAAAACAAAGGGAACTACATAAAATGTAAAAACAAAACAAACAAAATCACAGGTTTTTTTTGTTCAAAATAATTTTATTGGTTTTTAATAAAGTACACAAATATTTGGAACAGTGATAACAGAAGAAAATCTCATTGTGCATAAATAAAACATTCGCAAGGTATGAAGTGTACATGAAAGAAATATAATCACATTATAATGTACAAAGGCATTAGGGAAGATTAACAATTAGAATTCAGAGGTTTATGCTAAAGGTTATAAATCATGAAATACTAATCAAAACAAAGAGAGAAACAGAGACATAAGGGAAATAGGGGAAGAACTACATTATTCAAATAGAAAAGAGGAAAAAAAAGGGGAGGTAGGACATTAGAAACATAGAAATAGACGGCAGATAAGGGCCACGGCCCATCAAGTCTGCCCAATCCAATGACCCTCCCTATCTATCTTTGCGGATAGATCCCACATGTCTATCCCATCTGGCCTTAAAATCTGGCATGCTGCTGGCCTCAATAACCTGAAGTGGAAGACTATTCCAGCGATCAACCACCCTTTCAGTGAAGAAGAACTTCCTAGTGTCACCGTGGAGTTTCCCGCCCCTGATTTTCCACGGATGCCCCCTTGTTGCCGCAGGACCCTTGAAAAAGAAGATATCTTCTTCCACCTCGATACGGCCCGTGAGATACTTGAATGTCTCGATCATATCTCCCCTCTCTCTACGTTTCTCGAGTGAGTAGAGCTGCAACTTCCCTAACCGCTCCTCGTATGGGAGCTCCTTGAGTCTCGAGACCATCCTGGTGGCCATTCTCTGGACCGATTCCAGTCACAGCACATCCTTGCGGTAATGCAGCCTCCAGAATTGCACACAGTACTCCAGGTGCGGTCTCACCATGGATCTATTCAGTGGCATAATGACTTCAGGTTTACGGCTGACGAAACTCCTGCGTATGCAACCTATGATTTGCCTTGCTTTGGATGAAGCTTGCTCCACTTGATTTGCAGACTTCATGTCTTCCCTGACAATCACCCTAAGTCTCTTTCTGCTTCAGTTCTTGTCAGGATCTCGCCATTTAGGGTGTAAATCTTGCATGGATTTTGGCTTCCCAGGTGCATGACTTTGCATTTTTTGGCATTGAAACTGAGTTGCCAGGACCTAGACCAGCGCTCCAGTAGAAGTAGGTCATGCATCATATCGTCTGCCATTGAATTTTTGTCTGTTGTGCTTTTGCTCACTACATTGGAAAAGTTTTTAAAAGTCGACAATAACACCGGTCTGAAAAACATGTAGAACATCTTTAAAAGGATTCTATAAACTGCCTAATTTGTAGGCATTTTATAGAATCACATTAAGCACCATCCTCTTCAATTCGATATTTTAGGCATCATATATAGCAGTGTCTCGCAAGCTTTGCAAACCATGGCTCGAGGGCATGGACGTTGATACAATGACATCACATGCATGCCTTGAGCCGCCAGTGGGAGGGTACAGAAAAAGAAGAGGTGTGGAGAAGAAGAGAGATGCCAGGGAGGAGGAGGAGAGGCGCTGGTGGTAGCTGACTGGCCAACAGGATGTTTCTCTCTGTGAGAGGCATGTCCTATAGGCAGTCAGCCAGTGCTGGCGGCACACCTGAAATCTCATGCGGCACACAGTTTGCGATACACTGATATATAGAATATGGCCCTTATTATTTCATTCATTTTTATTCCTTGTCACTTTTGCTGCTTCTAGGAATTGATGCTAGTTCTTAAAATGAATGAGTAATATTGAATGCACCTCTGATAGTCCTCCACACGCAACATGTGTTTTGTTGGGGGGTTTATTGGCTGGATTTTATTTTTCATTTTGGCCAGGCTGTTTTCCTTCTCCTTTTAGTACAAGCTTAGTTAGAACCAGGCTTTTATTTATTTTAAGCCATCTATATTCCAGAGAATTTTCTTGAAGACTTTGAGCTTCTAATTATTTATAGGTGGATATCTTAACTAAATTGTGAAAATCTATGGCCTCAAAAAATTCCCAGTTCATTCTATCAAATGCTTTTTCAGCATCAAAACTAATAAGTAAAGATTGTTCTTCACCCAAGTGAATAACTTCTAATGTTGCCGAAATCTGCTTGATATTTTTGACAGCGTGGCAATTACGTGCAAAACCCACCTGGGATTTTGTTATAAGGAGTGAGTCAGCCTATTCAGTAACACCGTAGCTAATAATTTTGATTCATAACAAAGCAAAGAAATAGGTTGATATGATGTTGGCAAAGAAGGATCTTTCTCAAGTATGGAAAAAAATGTTATCTGCACCAACCTAAGAGATATCAGCATTCATCGATCACCACAATCCTGTCAAACATCACTGAGAGGTATAATGATATTGGCTTTCAAAAGTTTATAAAATTTAGTTCTCTAGCCATATGAGCCCACTGCCTTGTATAATGAACTCTTTATATTAGTGGCCCAGGAATCTTCATCTTCTTAGAAGCATGATGGCAGATAAAGGCCAAATTAGAGAATGACACGGGGACAAATTTTTCCCCATCCCCACGGGAACTCATTTTCCCGTCCCATGAGTTATTTTCCTGTCCCTGCCCCATTCCTGCAAGCTCTGTCTTCATCTGCACAAGTCTAAAACATTTTAAAATCATAAGTGTTCGAGGCTTGTATGGTTAAGGCAGAGCTTATAGGAATGGGACGGGGACAGGACGGGGAAATTGAGGTCCTGGGGGGATGGGAAAAATTTGTCCCCGTGTCATTCTCTACAGCAACAGCCTGTAGCTGGAAGCTTCAAGCCACATTTTCTTCCAGAACTTGTGATGTTAGTAGGCATCCCAATGAGCAATGGTTAGAGGTCTGTTCCCAGAAAACCGAAGCAGGACCAGTTTGCGTACAAATTATGAATTAGGATATGATTATGGCATAGGCACATACCTAGGACCCACATGTTTAGGAGGGGCCTTCTCAAATGTGCTAATTCAATGGTTCCCAAGGTATATTTATTCCCTGGTAAGCTAGCTGCTGGCAGAAAAAACAGTGGAGTGGAGAGTGTGCAGGCACTGCCATCCACTTTTTATGCATTTATATATTACACACACACACACTCACTCACACACACACACACTCTCTCACTCACTCACTCACACACACACTCTCTCACTCACTCTCTCACTCTCTCACTCACACACTCTTTTGGTAAAAAGTACAAGCCATCTATGCACCAATATACCTTCCCAACAAGTGCCATGCTTATGAAGAAGCAAAAAAAATAAAAATACAATATGGGCTCCCATGGAACCACTCAACAGTGGGCACTCACTCACCGCTCAAAAGGTTACCAGCAGTGGCAAAAAGATCCATCCCTAACCTGTCATGCCATGAGGCAGTTCATTTGGCAAGAAAGTAAACAGTCCAAAATCGAACAGCATAGGACAGTCTGGCACACTCACTGTGTTGCAAAACCTAACCAAAGCTAGGCGTATCAAAGCATATGTTGTTCCGCATCCAGCTGAAATAGTGTGTCTATTACTGTTTTTGAGTGCTACAGAATTTTTCCTTATGTACATGTGGATGGTTTTTACCAACTTGCAGCCTGTGATCTTTCCAATTAAGGTATTGCCTAGTATTGATACTTATTTTTATCCCTCTAGATTGCTTTCAGATTTCCTTAAGTGAAGGCTCTTTTAGGTCATGCTAAGCGCAGTTGTATACTGATTTTTTTTTAATTAAAAGCTTAACCAGATGGTCACCTGTCAATCAGAACAAATTGAATAAATACCAGGAGTAATCTTTTCTGTGAGGAATTACAGGGGGTGGCACTTATTCCATCCCTATCTTTCCATCTGTACTGAGCAGGACTTAAATGACGGCTAATACTGTAGATAGTGCCTGAGAACAGCTCCTCACAGCATACTGTAGCTCTGCTGATTTCTTTTGCTCTGTAACTAGTGAGTTTTATTTAACTGATTGGTTAAATGCTCCCAGTGCGAATATAAATGTACATGCTAGAGTTCTACTGAGCGCACACAGTACATCAGGGTGCAGGTTGCTCAAGACTGCCACAAGGATCTCCAGAATATGCCATGTGCTTGAATACTAACTAAAAAAGGATGATGGCTCTGACGAACCCCTCAAAGAGCAGCAGCTGCTATTAGATTTTGCATGCCAAAAAAAAGACTGAATCAACTTATGAGGCTGGTAACTAATCTTGGCTTATAAAGCATCAGCATGTGGTGCATATACAGAGGCAATTATGAGCTGAATGGGTCCCCATATTTATATTCCAAAACAGAAAGTTGTATTTTCTTCAGCTTTTTTTAGGAACTTTTTGCCTCTTCAATTTTATTCAGTGTCTGATTGCCCCTCTGAAGCCTATTTGATATAGAACCTTGTGGTTGAAGTCTTTTGTGAGTTCCTCAGTGTATGAGGAGGAATAATTTTCTGCTTCAACAATTATATTTGTAGCCTGGGGGTAATTTCATGCACCAGGGAATGTGAGATTTGGTGCATGAATTTCCCCAGCCTAGGCAAAGAACATTAGCAGTCTGTATTTTGGAGCAGCCTATGTGTTAAAGGTGGTTTCCTGGAGGAAAAGTCTGTTATTAAGAAAGACATGGTGGAAGCCACTGCTTGGCCTGGATTGGTAGCATGGAATGTTGCTATTCTTTGGATTTTGGCCAGATACTAGTGACCTGGATTGGCCACTGTGAGAACAGGCTACTGGGCTTGATGGACTTTTGGTCTGACCCAGTAAGGCTAGTCTTATGTTCTTATGTAATGTGGACTGGATACCAGCAGCTCTGAATTAGAGTTGCTGCCTGTTAGTGCAGGTTTATGATATGTGCTGTTATGAACAGTAAACATCTTGTAAAAAGGCAGTTGGAAACCCATGGGTTTCCAGCAGCTTCTAGAGATGTGCAGTGCAAGAGATCCCAGGCAGGGCTTGGATCTCTCTGACTGGTGGATTCATATTAATATATGAGTGACATCATCAGAGGTTTCTTAAGCTCCTGCCTTGAGCGGGAGAATATCTTATGGGCTATTTCCACCATAAGATCAGGATCCTACCTATATGGGAGATCTTACAATTAGGAGATACTGTATTTTTCGCTCCATAAGAAGCACCTGAAAAAAAAAAACATTCTGAACCAAATTCTCCCTGCCAGGCTCTGCATCCTGTTCTCCCCCTCTGGTGGTCTAGTGGTAGGCCGGGGCAGGGCACAGAGTAGGCAGGCCTAGTGACAGGCAGGCAAGCCTAGTGGCCTAGTGACAGGCAGGGCTAGTGGCCTAGTGGCAGGTAGGCAGACCTAGTGGCAAGCAGGCAGTCGGGCCCCACACACCCCCAGTACCTTAAATCATCCCCCATACCCCCTATGTACCTTAAATCATACCCCCATGTGCCCCCAGTACCTTAAATCATCCCCCCAAACAACCACATGCCCCCCAGTACCTTAAATCATCCCCCATATCCCCAGTACCTTAAATCATCCCCCTATACCACATGCCTCCCCAGTACCATAAATAATCCCCCACGTACCCCCCAAGTACCTTTTTTAGTCATCCCCCCCATACCTTTAATCATCCCTCCTCGGTACCTTTTTTATTTCCTCCCATCTTTCCCAGCCAGCGGTGCACAGGCCAGAAGCGTCGCATATTTTAAAGAAAAACCCCACCACTGCTACAACTTTAATCCCAACCGCCCGCCATAGTACCTGGTGATCTAGCAAATTTCCCAGCCAGAAGCGCAGAGAGATCAGGAGCAAGTCCTCCGCGCTCCTGCCTGGACCTGCGCCGATCTCTGAATGGCTTCAGTCAGTTCTCGCGAGTCACGCGAGAGCTAACTGCAGCCATTCGGAGATCGGCGCAAGCCCAGGCAGGAGCGCGGAGGACTTGCTCCTGATCTCTCTGCGCTTCTGGCTGGGAAATTCGCTAGACTACCAGGTATGACGGTGGGCGGGCGAGCAGGTGGGATTAAAGTTGTAGCAGTGGTGTTTTTTCTTAAATATGCGGCAGCGGGGCCGGGGTTAAAAATATGCGGTGGGGGCAGCAGGGGGGGTTAAAGTATGCGGCGGCAGAGGGGTTTAAAATATGCAGCGGCAGGAGTGGTAGCTTAAAAATATGCGGCGGCAGGGAGAAGGAGTTAAAATATACAGCGGCGGCAGCAGCAGGCTTAAATTTGTATCTTCGCTTCATAAGACACACTTACTTTCCACCCCCTTTTTGGGGGTGGAAAAAGTGCATCTTATGGAGCAAAAAATATGGTATTTACAACATTTATTACCTACTGAAATGGACTCTGTGCATAATTTGTTGTTTAACCCATTTGGCGGGAAGGAATAAAGTTGGAGTTCAGTTCATAACCGCTTGTGTGGTCTGGCATTATTCAGAAGAGAGTGAAAAGAGAGCTTTCTGCAGCCTGCCAGAGATGTTTGGTCCCGGCTTCTAGCCCACAAATATAAGTAACTTGTAAGGATCCCTGCTTAACAGCTGGGTGTAACAAGGGGATCACCCCTGCATATTTTTTCCTTGAAAGATGGGTTTGAGCCTGGAGTGATGAAATTTAATGCAGGCTGATTAAAAAGTATGAAGCTTTATATATCGCACTATTCAGAGAACTCAAAATAAACAAGTTGGGGTTTTCTCACTATTTACATTGGCTTCCTGGGATAGAAGAATCAGAAACAGAC
The DNA here is from genome assembly GCF_902459505.1 of Geotrypetes seraphini. Classification (NCBI taxonomy): domain Eukaryota; kingdom Metazoa; phylum Chordata; class Amphibia; order Gymnophiona; family Dermophiidae; genus Geotrypetes; species Geotrypetes seraphini. The sequence goes on from NC_047085.1 coordinate 260,138,003, forward strand.
TTATGTTTGGATTTTGCAGTTAAAAAATATTGTAGCCATTTTGAAAATGGAATCCCATGCGGCATCTCCTTGGGCAGAGTATTATAAACTGGGTGCCGCAGCATACTAGTGTGCCTCCTGAGATTTTAGGTGCACTGTGAGACGCTGGGAAGAAAGCGAGGCGCCGGCGCCAGCTGACTGCCTACAGGATGTGTTCTTGCGGCGAGAGGCACGTTCTGTAGGCAATCAGCCAGCGCCTCTCCTCTCTGCTTGTCTTTCCCTCCGGCATCCCCCAGTGGCGGCTTGGAGCCCGTGTGGAGGTCCTTCGCGCATGCATGGATGTCGACGTGATCATCAGCGTCTGTGCACTTCTGGATGCCTCGAGACATGGCCACTATGTTTGACAAAGTTTGTAAGACACTGCCCTTGGGCACCGGGTTTGAGTCTATAACTTATCTGGGAATGCCACATAATGATTTTAAAGGGACATTGTTCGAGTAAAGAGTGAAGGTGAACAAGCCCTACCCTACAAGTTATGATCCATAAGTATACAGCCAAAGATACCAGTTGGTACTATGAGACCTGGAAACCCTAGTGAGAACTGTACATGTCATTAAGCCAGCTTGATATAAGTCAAAAGTCACCTCTTGACTGAATTTTCTATTGAAACTAAATAGATGCACTGAAAATAGAATTCTGGACTACAAATGTTTAATGCATAGGTGAACAACTTTGGTTCTTGGCTTCAGATAGACCTGGTTTTGTTGAGATCCACAATGAATATTCCTCAGCTTTATTTGCATTTACTTGAACACTCAGAAAACCAGCCCCTCTAGGATCAGGTTTGAGCATATCTGCTGTAGTTTGGGGATGGCTTTTTGCATACAATTATGGTGTGTGTGTGGGGGGGGGGTGTTTGGTGAGTAAGAACAGTAGTGGTACAGTTGTAGGGGGGGTGTTGCTCTTCGGAGCAGGAGCAGTTCAGATTGCCATTGTCAGCATCTAAATATAGATAACATATGCATTTTCTATGATATTTAGTCAAGCTTTGGTGTCTTGACTCTTTTGGGAAGGGGTAGGGGGAGATTTTCTCAAATAGCATGGTAATGAAAGAGTCTTGCTGAAGCCAAAACTTGAAGAAATCTGCATATAAATACCATTCTGAAGCACATAAACCATTGTAAGAGCTGTAATCAATGTGTGAACCTAAAATATTTGTGCACTCGTACATGATGTGATGAGATCTGACATATGCTTTCTACCAGTGAATAGAACAAGTGATACTAAAGGAAAATGGCACTTAAAAGAAACCGAAGGAAGCTGCAAAAGTGCTTTATGCAATTTATTGTTATAAACCTCTTAAAATTCCCTTTAGCAACAAAGGTCACAAGCATCCTTTACATTAAGTCTTAATGACGCAAACATACTTGTTTCCTAATGCCCCATTTCCTTTTCTTTCTCCTCGATACAGGTTTGGACACCGGAAAAATCAAGCAAGTGGGTGTGATTGGTGGCCAGGAGAGTACGAGACGAATTGGGGACTACAAAGTCAAGTACAGCTTCAGCGATGTAGAGCTGCTGAGGTCAGAGAGGAAATCATATGTCTTGTCTTTATTCTTTCCCTCTCATGGATGCTAAATGTGTTATATCCATGTGCCTTTAACATAATTTGGAGGAAGTAATGGAAACCAAATTTGAGCACTGGTTGCAAAGGCCAGCTTTATTCACAGAAGGGCAGTGGCGAGCGCAGAAAATGAGTGAAGTTTCAGAGCACAGTGTTATCTGTTTCTCAGCCTCTTCTTACAGCACGTTGTTTTACTGTCCTGTTATAAGCTAGTGAGAACAGCTCTGTTTTTCAAGATACTGAGTCCAATCTGCATTAAAGAACCAGTGCAGCATTGTTAGTCAGTATATCTTGGGTGCACTGAAGCATTGGGGCTGAATGCTGGCACACATTTCAAGTAAGGAGAGATTATCACAGGTCAGTAAGCATTTTGCTACTGGAGTTCTGTCACCTGTATATTAACAAGGGCCACATGCTAACTCTAAATCTGAAAACAGTTTTCGTATATCACATCCTGTTTTTAAGTTATGCATCAGTTTGTGTTTATATCATTTTTGTCAATAACGCTACCATGAAAGCGTTGGTATTTTGCTGTTTCTGTAACACAATATTGTATTTTAGGACAGCTCATCGATCACATATACCAATAATTTGAAAATTTATACTAAAAAGTAATTGTGCTGCTTTTTCTACCTGTGAATTTTTATATTTTGTTTGCTTTTGTCTAAGATATTATAATTATGAACAGACGAAGTTGTGTTCACCATTTTGATGATTTCTGTTATGTCTGCGGACAATTTACTGCACAAGATCTGTGAAAGAATCTGTCCAGCAGACTTCAAAGTGCATACAAGCATTATTTTGGCTGTAAAGTTGGCAACCAAAATAAAGTGTGGGCACTTCGTGTGCTGCACTTTCTACTTTTCTGGATTTAACACAGTGGCTGAATGGGAAACAGTGTGGCGTGAACCAACAAATCATCACTCAGACTGTTATTTTTGCATGACAAAAATTGCTGGATTCACAAAGAGGAATAAATCAAAAATTGTGTATCCTGATTGCCTGTCAGCAATTAAAAACCTGTTCCTCATGACTCGGAGAATCCAGTTCCAATTCCTCCCTCCACATCTGCAGCACAATGTGCCGAACGTTCAGATGAAGAATCTGCCTCTGCTGCTGTGGAGTAGTTGTATGAACCTGAAGTGGATGAAGACCAACCTCACCTGCTAACTCAAGATCTTAATGATCTGGTTAGAGACTTGTCACTGTCAAAACAGAAAGCAGAGTTGTTGGGTTCAAGGCCGAAGCAATGGAATCTTTTAAGGCAGGACACCAAAATATCTTTTTTTCCGTGTTCGTCACACCATCCTGGCTTCCTATTACCAAATGGAAGGAAACATTTGTTTCTGTACTGATATTAATGATCTCGTGTGTGAACTGGGATATGAACATATTTCTGACAGATGGAAATTATTCATTGATTCAAGCAAAGCAAGCCTTAAAGCGGTACTGTTACACAATGGAAACCAGAAGCCATCTGTTCCTGTTGCTCATGCAGTTGGGTTGAAAGAAACATACGAGTCGATGGAGACACTTTTAAAACTCACATGCAATGCAGATCACAAGTGGAACCTCTGTGGGGATCTCAAAGTTGTGTCTCTCCTTCTGGGTCTGCAACTGGTGTACACCAAATACATGTGCTTCTTGTGTCTTTGGAACAGTCATGATGATGCCAACCACTACAGGCAGAAACCATGGCCAAACCAAGATGAATCCGTACCTGGCAGATACAATGTGAAGCACCTGCTGTTAGTATATTATGAGAAAATCTATCTTCCAGCACTTCACATAAAACTGGATCTGCTGAACACTTTTGTCAAGGTGATGGACAGAAATGGTAATGCGTTTCAGCACCTAAGAAGTACGTAATGGTTTCAAGAAAAATGAAGCCAAAATCAAAGAAGGTGTTTTTGTTGGATCCGAAATCTGTGAACTGATCCTTAATGATGCGTTCAAACAGAACACGAACCCAGCTGAATCAGCAGCATGGGAAGCATTCGTCCTGGTTGTTCAGAAATTTCTTGGTAATCACAGATCAGAGAATTATGCTGAGCTTTTGGAGAACATTCTGACAGCATATCAGCTAATGGGTGCCAGAATGTAATTTAAAATGCTCTTCTTACCAGTGTTCCCGCTAAGCTGCGCTGGCGTGCGCTGGCGCACAAAATATTACATCGCAGCGCACAAGTTTCACGTCACAGCGCACACTCGAGCGGAGGTGAGAGGAAGCGGCGGCGGTCTGCCCTGATCGCCTAAGATGCAGCAGCGGCGGCATCCCCGTAATTTACGGGGATCATGAAAGGAGCCGCCGCTGCTGCATCTTAGGCGATCAGGGCAGACCGCCGCCGCTTCCTCTCACCTCCGCTCGAGTGTGCGCTGTGACGTGAAACTTGTGCGCTGCGATGTAATATTTTGTGCGCCAGCGCACGCCAGCGCAGCTTAGCGGGAACACTGCTTCTTACACTCTCACCTTGACTTCTTCCCACCCAATCTAGGTGATGTCAGCAATGAGCATGGGGAAAGATTTCATCAAGATCTTAAGATGATGGAAAGCAGATGTCAGGGAAGGCTCAATCCCAGTATGATGGGAGACTATTGGTTCTTGCAAAGAGAGACAAATGTAAAGTACAAGGGTAAAAGCAAGAGTCTCAAACATTTCTGAATATGCTGACATCACTTTTGTATGAGTTAAGAGAGGCGTAAATATATGCTGCAACATGTCTCCTTATTGTCTTCGTGTTTGTTTTCAGAGTGAACTCCTTAACACAAGTTTGGTGGGACACAGTTCATACTCACAGTATTGTGCTGATATGACAAACTGCCTAAAAAATCAGTAACATGTATCTCAGAAACCTGATGTTCTAGCAGAATTTCAATTACAAATCTGAAATCAGCGTCATAAATTAACTAAGAACACTTCTAAGTTCTCAGTAGCAAAGAAAAACTTTTTTTTTGTTGACCAGTGTTACAATTCTCTTTTTAAGGAGGTTTTAGTATTTTGGACCCGGACCGTGCCATTATTATTAACTTTTGCAGTCAATAACCAAACAGAGACTCCTCCTAAAGCTTTATAATCTGCTGTACATTATATGTAGATATAAACATGAATGTATCTTTACTAGGGCTGAAGGAAGATTAAACATTTTAATTGTGATTACCGTATATACTCAAATGTAAGTCAAGACCCCCATTTCCCCCCCCCCAAAAGGAGGAAAATGGTTGACTCGAATATGTCGGGAGGCTTAATATTCAAGTGCCAGGCTCAGCTCTGCACCCATCCCCCTCCCTGCCAGGCTCTGCACCCAGGCCCCTCCCTGTCAGGCACTGCAGCCAGCCCCCTTCTCTCCCTCCCCTGCAAAGCACTGCACCCAGCCCCCTTCCCTCCCAGGCTCTGCACCCTGGCCCTCCTCCCTGCCCTATCCTCGTACCTCCTCTGCTGATCCCTGGTGGTCCAGAGGTGCAGCGGGCAGGAGCAAGCTTTCTGCGCTCTTGCCCTGTTGATAACTCGGTTGGAGGTGGCTGCTGCGAGATCGGGTTTCTTCAGCTTGGTGCTGAGTGGCTTCCTGACTGCGAATTCTAGGGTCCTTTGCTCCAACTCATCAATTGAAGCCCATCACACTGTCATACCATTTGTCAGTGGATGGTGCTACTTTGGAGTTAATCTCTTCAGCCATATTGGCACACTTCTGGAATTATCTGCTGCCTTTTAAAGACCAGTGCCAGTTACTATTGTGAGCCATATTTGCCACTTTTATTGAACCAGTGATATTTATAATTGTATGTTCTATTTTTCATTTTTAATAAACCCTGGACTTGCCAGTTCAGTAACTCCACTCTGCCGGTTGCATAGGCAATGATAACAGATAATACCTATCCAGTTATGCTGTCCACAGTGTTAAGAATATATCCCTACTGCTAGCTACAGGGTGTAATCTCCAGGATTTTTTTCTTTTGTCTGTTCCTCCTTTACACACCACCATTTTGGGTTGAAAAATTGATTAGCCGGGATGTAGCATTTACAGTGCTAAATATCTTGCATGAGAATACATCCTGTGTATCTTGATGGAAACTTTATCCCCATGCTTACCTTGTGGCTTCCATTAGCTAGGAATGCTTTGTTTTTCTTAGTACAGCACAATAAAAAAAATATTGCTTGTTTCATGCGAGAAGCTGTGTGGAACTTGAATTCTTTCCCCATGGGGAGAGGCTTCTCTTTCTGGCACTTTGCCTGTTTGGAGCTTTGAGTCATGCTATCTCCACTTCTTTGTATATTCAGTCCCAAAATATCCCTGAACAAACCTGATGCCCATTTGGTTTGTACCTTATGCAGCCAGCAGGAGATGTGGCTTTGATTCTCAAATTCTCAACACCACTCTTGTTGGGGCGACCTCGGAGTCCGTAGAAGTTGGACTGAGTCAAGTATCACATTTTCAGTGGTATCTAGCTCACATATTAAAAGAGCAGCATAGGAGAAGCTGAAAGTTGCTGCTCTGCTCAAACTGTTTGTAAGAGGGAACAAGAAATATGGTATAAGGATTCCCTGAGGAATGCCATATTGGAAAGGCTAAGCAGTGCATACTTACATATACAGTAAATGTGATACAGTGGTGCCTCACACAACAAACTTAATTCGTTCCAGGAGCAAGTTTGTTATGCGAAAAGTTCGTTATGTGAAACGCGTTTTCCCATAACAATACATGTTAAAAAAAATAATTCGTTCTGCAGCATAAAATATGCTAAGATGACATAAAAAAAGATAAATTTGTCAAAATGGTGAAAATGGTGGTCTTGCTGAGGCCAAACTCTTTGACGAGGTCACACTGTTTTACCCCACATTCACTCCTAATTATTTCCCGTTTCATTTCAACAGAAATCACCTTCCTGCTTTTTTTAGAAGCCATGATATATAAAAAATATTGAGTTTATCTTAAAAGGACGACTGTATACAGTGAGAGAGGGCAGTTAAGCGCAGTGACTAACGACTGCCTGCAGTGCCTGCGCGGAAGGATGCAATACATCGGCAGCTCGGGCGACTTCGTTGTGTGAAACGAAGTTCGTTGTGTGAAACGAAGTTCGTTGTGTGAAGTTCGTTGTGTGAAACGAAGTTCGTTGTGTGAATCAAGACATGAAGTTCGTTGTGTGCAGCGTTCGTTGTGCGAGGCGTTCGTTATGCGAGGCACCACTGTACTTATAAGCTGATCTGAAAAAGCATTGGGATGGGTGAGTGGGCTGGGGTAGGATAATATCAAGTTTTTTTTACTTCTAGGTTTACTTCTAGGTTAACTTCTAGGTTTTTTTACTTCTAGGTTTTATTTCTAGGTTTTTTTACCTCTAGGTTATTTCTAGGTTTGTTGAGATCTCTAATCGAATCAGAAGGTAACAACCATGGTTTGATACATGACCTTTATGAAAAGACCTGATGATCTCAATCCATTGCATGCCACAAAGAAAACAGCTGATAGATTGACACTGATGGTCTTGGAGGCATGTATGAGGGAGTTCATCTTTGCCTGTTGTATGCATAAATGGACAAATTTGTATTCCTATAAAGCAAATTTGCCACCCTCCATGAATAGCAGAAGTATTCCTTTTTAAATTTCAAGAGAATGCTATGATTTGTCTTTTAGTCTTTTAATTTCTCCTACATCCTCCCTAGAACAAGAGGCTGACTCACAGGATTGGATAGTTTTCTTAAGGTTCATCATTTGAGTGCTGCTCCTTATAGCTCCAGACATTGCCCTTCTGTGGCATTTATATTTGTGTTTTAGAGTTAATTATTCATTATTTTCAATTCCAGACTCAAGGTAAATTGTAATCAGGCACAGTAGGTAGTTCTGCACAAGAGAATAGCATTCTGAGGGATCTATTTAGTAGACGTTTTCTCCCATTTTGTGTATATTGGAAAAATCCTTAGTAGATAGGACCCTCAGTGGGGTCTTAAGTACATGAGCCAATCAAAGCCTTAAGCCCCTTCCCAGCACATCTCAAGATGCACTGGGAAGGGGAAAGCCCACCATTTTGTAAGAGGGAGGCCTGCCAGCTAGAGCGGGTAGACATTCTTCTGGCCAGACTTTGTGAATAAGGTAGGGAAGTGGGGGGGTTGTTGAGGGCATGGGGGAAGTTGGGAGGGCTGGGCAACGGCGGTAGGAAATGGGCATTTCTCCTTCTGCGGGTCAGAGGGTCAGGATTGTGCGGCGGGAGGGAGTGGGCATCTCTCCTGCGAGGTGGGGGACAGGTGGGTAATAGTGTTGGGCATCTCTCCTGCCAATGTTTGATTTGGGGTTTGGTCTGTGCTGTCAAATCTTACTTTCCTGTCAGTGCCTGAGCCAATCAGTCACTAATCAGAAAGTAAGGCTATGACAGCTCAGAACTGTTGGCAAATTTTGGCTGCAAATGTGGCACAGGGAGGTTAGGGAATCACTTGGCAATGATAGAGAATCTCTTAAGAACATAAACAGTGCCTCTGCTAGGTCAGACCAGAGGTCCATCACGCCCAGCAGTCTGCTCACACGGCGGCCCATCAGGTCCAGGACCTGTATAGTAATCCTCTATCTATACCCTTCTTAGAGTGACCATTTTAATACTAATGACCTCGTTGTACTACATTTGCATGGCAGTATCAGAGATTGCTAGGAAGCTCAGAAAAGACCACGGTAAGCCGTTTTGATAATCCACTGCTAAATTAGATGCACGCTAAACTGGCTGGAATTGGTTTAGCAAGCACGTTAAAGACACATTTTAGTTTTGAGAATCTTCCCCTTTGCCTTTCTCCTGACTCGTACATCTATCGTGTTTGGCTTGTCTGTAGGAGCTGGCATGGTTTAAAGGTGAAGTGAAAGGCTATTAGAGCAAAAAAAAAAAAACATTTAAAGAATGGTAAAAGGATCTGAATGAAGACAATAAGAAGAGATACATGCACTGGCAAGTGAGGCACCTCAGGCTGTCACTTCCTCTTTTACTGCCAAGGGCTGGTGTTACACTTTGTACTTTGTGGTTCAAGCTTTGGGACGTACAGCACTGCCACTATGCTCAGAAGAAGCTAGGATCACACTGACAGGGAAGCAGGGCGAGAGGTATACTCAGCCATCACACCCACTGTTGACACTCCAGTTTCCTCTTCTCATCCATGGCAGTTACCAGGAAACAGGGCATTCCACAGATTTTACAGCAGAAGACTGAATTCAGATTTACCATCACAGCAGTACAGTGAAGTCACACCATTGACCATGTAGGAATTTCTAGAGTGTTAGAAGATAAGAGTAACCTTTATCAATTAGCGTGATTTGCTATTTCCTACAACTTTGTAGTTCTTGATGTCAGTTATCAGTCACTAAATGGCAGATTCACAAATAAAGCTGCATATGTGAAGTGTGTTCCTTCACCAATTCCTTCATTTTCTGAGGCCCTGTTATTACAATGGGACTGTAATTGCCATAGGAATGTCAGCACCACTCCCTACGGGTGCAGTTTTCACTTAATAAAACTGAGCAATAGTTCTCCTCTGTCATCCTGGGATTTCATTAGCGACTTGTTCCTGCCTACACATTCATTCTTACATCCCTTGTGCATACCACAAGGGAGAAGTGCCTGCTGGAATCATTCTTTAATGCAATTACAGTATTAGTGGCAGGATTTTCTACCTCTTCCCAGAGTCTTGCTTTCTCAATTAAATGTACTCTTTCTTGGCTTATTAAATTTTAAAAAGGACTCCATATCTGGCCTGACTGGTCAGAGAAAGTGATCATTTGCTTACTACACATGTAGGTTATTTAAGAAAGAACATAAGAATAGACTTACTGGGTCAGAGCAATGGTCCATCTAACCCAGTATCCTGTCTTCACAGAGGCCAGTCCAAGTCACAAGTACCTGACAAAAACTCAAGTAACAGCATTCTATACCACCGATCCAGGATCTACAGCAGGGGTAGGGAACTCCGGTCCTTGAGAGCCGTATTCCAGTCAGGTTTTCAGGATTTCCCCAATGAATATGCATGAGATCTATTTGCATGCACTGCTTTCAATGCATATTCATTGGGGAAATCCTGAAAACCTGACTGGAATACAGCTCTCGAGGACCGGAGTTCCCTACCCCTGATCTACAGTAAGTCACTAATATTGCTTTTTTTTCTAGTGCAATAGGTATATCATTCTAAATGGACAGGTAATCTCCCCATGCTCTCAAGCCATGCGGAAGGAATCTATTCCAGCTTTTGAATCCCTCCTCCTTTACCAGAGGGCTCTGCTACCCCTCTCAGTTTTCCTTCTGCGCATGTGTCAGAAGGAGTCTTTCTGATCTGTTATGTATATTTCTTTATTTTTTTTTTCAGTCTTTTTCATGGTTTTTGTACTTTTCCATGCTCAGAGCTCATCACCATTGAGAGTAAAGCTCTGCCTGTGTGGAGGCGAATCAGACAGAGGTTTGCAGCTGGCAGGCCAATCCCTCTGTGGTACCTGTTAGCCAGCCTGCAGAAACTAGTAGCTTTGCTTGCCTACTGGGTCACAGGGACTTGACAGCAGGCTGTCAGGCATCCATAAGAAGCTCAGCAGTGCTCTGCAGAATGTCGGCTGCATTTTTCCTCTCCCCTTTCATGTGTGCGAGTCTGTGGGGGTTAGAAGCTCAGTCAAACTTCAATCCAACTGGCAGCCTGAGGATTCAGCATTGGAGGAGGAGTCTAGTTGAAGCAGTGATGTCTTCTCCCTGATTCAACTAATTTAGGAGTTGAGGCAGCCTGCAGCACATATCCAGCACAGGTCAGCATAAGGCTATGTGGAAAATCGGGGAAGACTCTTTAAAAGCCTTTTTTCAAGTTTCTGCCCCTTCCCTTACGGCTCCTAACCTACAAAATCATTGTTGCTGGGTTTTAGTTTTAATTAAGGCGTTTTGGAACTGTTTTTTGTGCCAAAATGCTGCTGTGGTGGCCATCATAGATTTCCCCTTTTTTTAAAGTTCTCCAGAACTTTCAAATCACCTCATTTTACCTCAGAACTGACAGGGATGGAGTCTTTGGGCTCCTTTACCCTTAATTCATGCCAGGTTTGTGCTGGATGGGTGCCCAAAAGCGCTCTTGTGTCATGCCTCACATGAAAGGGGGGAGGAATGGTTGGCTTAGCCTCCCATTTGCTTTTGGACTGAGAAACAATTGGTGGTCTATCAGTTGGGAGTAAATCCCTTACAGGGTCCCGTAATTTTAGTCTCCTAAGCGCTGGAGCTTGGAGGCCACTGAGCCCAAGAGGCACAAGCTGGAGTCATCTAAAGGAGACTCCATGCTGCCTAATATGACATTTTCTCTGGAATTTGTCAATCTGATATGGAGAGCTTATCTGGATGGATGAGATTCCTAGAGGAAGTCTGGGAGCTCACCAAGAGGTTGCACGAGGAGGCTTTGACTTTCAGGGCATGTCTGCCTCAGTATCAGAGGCTGTCCAGGATCTAGTGGGTTCCAATGGAGACTGAGGATGAAGGGTCTATCTGTATACCTTTACCGTCACAGAGCAAGCCCTCCCTGCTGGGAAATGCAGGGTCACAGGCAGGTGCAAGTGTGCCTCGATCAAGGGTTCACCCCCCACGGTCCGTCTGCTTTTCATAGCCTCAGCTCTGTTAGAGCTTATTGTGGACTCTGCTCCCTGCTCTATACTGAGCAGTGTGAGAGCCCAGTCTTCTTTGTTTACCTGGCATCCTGATATGAGCATTTTAGACACAGCATTGAGATACTCCTGAAGGTAGCCAAGACAATCGGCTGTGTCCGATGGCACAGGAGTATCAGCAGATGTTCTCTCAGGCCAGTGTAGATTCCTTGGTAGCACAGTTAACCAAACACACGTCCCTACCAAGTAAGGGAGTCGTGGCATTAAAGGATATGCAAGATCACGGACTTGATGTGATTCTTATAAAGACAATTTGAAGTGCTAGCCTTGGGAATCAAAGCAGCTGCAGCAGCTTCCTTTGTGACGCCTGCCTGTCATACAAAGTTGTGGGGAGTTTGAGCTGGTGGAGGGTGAGCCTTTGCCCTAGCTCCTATTAGCAGGAGTGGATTACATGGCCAATTCTCTCTATGACATCATCAGAGTCATGAACAAGTCTCAGCATATTCTATCTCAGCTTGCAGAATGCTCTGGATCAGGCAATGGGCGGGAGATTCCACCTCCAAGGCTACCCTCAGCAGACTTCCTTTCTAGGGACAAATATTGTTTGGAAAGGGACTGGACGATCTCATGGCCAGCATGGCGGATTCTCGGTCAAAATCTCTACCTGACAGCAGACCATGAAGCTGTAGAGACTCTTGGGTGGTCTAAATTTCATGGCTCCAGGTGCTTTTATCAGTACTCAGGAGGAGCCTCCTCTCAGAGATCCTTCCAGGGATCCAGACAGAGATTCTCGGTTCCCAGGCAGAGCCAAGCCTTCAGTTCTCGTCCCGCTTCAACCTCTAAAAAAAATCACAATGATACCAGGTCTGGAGTAGAGAGTTGCGCGGGGACAGAAATCCCACCCATCCCCGCCAGCATCCTCTCTGTCCCCACCCGTCCCCGTCAGGATCTTCTCCATTCCCACCCATCCCCACAAATAATTACCTCCATCCCCGCCTGTCCCCATAAAAAGCAGCAATTACTTCTGACAGGATCATCAATTCCACAATTTCTTTTGCTGTTTTCCTTGTGGAATCTCTGTGGTGGAACTCTTTTTTTGTTTTCTGTTCAAGTAATTAACTTATAAACCCCCTCTTTTACTAAGCCTTCCATCCCCGTGGGAGTCCCGTGGCTAGAAGGGGGTCCCTGTGGGAGTCCCATGGGCCAGAGGGGGGTCCCCGTGGAAGTCACGTGGGTTAGGGGGGATTCCTGCGGGACCCGTGGGATTCCCACGATCCCCGTTCCCGTGCAGACCTCTAGTCTGGAGCCATTCCCTTGGAGATAGGGGGATGGCTCTTGGAGTATGCAGAGGCCTGGGCACAAATCTTGTCAAACCGTTGGGTGCTGGAGATCATTCAGAGCGGTTACAAGCGCAAATTCGCCCAGCCTTTAACGGGCTGGTTTGTGGACTCCCTGGCGGCATTTGATTCAGACGCCGATACAAATCCCGTGATTGCCCTGAAGCAGCTTTGATGCAAAACACTGGCCCCATCAGTACTGGAACTTTATGCATATCTGAACATCAATATATATTAAGCACTGAAGAGTTTTTGAGGATTCACGATTGCATCATTTTTTTAAACTAAGTTAAAATTCATAAAAATGTTTATATAAATAAGTTATTTGCACTTGAATTAAAAAATATATAACAAAGGTTTTTTTATACCAATGAGGAGGTACAACAGCGGTTTGTGAGAACAAATGTGTCCCAGACTGTGCCCTGAGGCTTTTTCCTTTGTTTAGAATAAGAGCGATTAACGGATAGTCACGTATGCCTATTTAATTCGGTGACATTTATTGAGATTGTGATATATGTTGTTTGAATTTCATGTTTTCATTTTTCTATTTATCCTTCTTCATTGAGAATTTTGACTATTTAAACTTAATCTTTATTTTCTGTCTTTCAACTAGTTCTTAATCCATAATAAGACATCATTACCTCCTTATTCCATGACTTTCTAATTTCCTCAGAAGTCTTTCATGAGGTAGTTTGTCAAGTTTCAAGTTTAATAGATTTTGATTTTTACGCAATATCATATATTTCAATGCGTATTACATGTTTCCAATACATAAAAAGAGAGCAGGGTGGACAAAATAAAATAAGATAAGACATTACATACAAATCATTTTGTTCTATTACAAATTAGTACAAACTGGTACAAATGGGTAATGGGAAGAACTACAATTTATACAAAAAAAAAGAAACATTTAAGGTTTGAACACAAAGGATGGGATTATTTAAGAAAAAGTATAGAATGAATTGATTGAAGATGCTTTAATCATTTGTAATAAATTCAGTCAGAAAATGAGGATATTGTTTAGATTAATTGAACAGTCTATATATTAACAGCCTTTTTTAAAGGAAAAAAGGTTTTAAAAAGCGCTTACAGTTTCAATTTTATGACCTATTCGTTTAGTTCATTGGGGTCAAGATATTGTGTTTACTTGAATGTTCTATCTACATATTGAATGCATCTTTATAAAGAAATCCTTTTAAGGCACGCTTAAATTTGTCTAATGATGGTTTGCCGCGTAAGTAAGTTGGAAAATTATTCCACTGTTGGGGAGCTAGTACTGAAAAAATGGTTGCTCTTCTGGTCCCAATTATTTTCAAAGAAGGAATAGTTAGTAAGTTTTGTTGTGTTGATCTGAGTGTCCTGAATGGAGAATAAGGTATTAAGAGTCGATCCAAGAATATCGGCTCGTGCAATTGTTGAATTTTAAATGTTAGTAATATGATTTTAAACGTTATTCTGTGTGTAACAGGTAACCAGTGTGCAGCTTGTAAGAGTGGTGTGACGTGATCATACTTTTTTGAATTTGTAATAATTTTTATTGCTGTATTTTGTATTATCTGTAATCTTCTTATTTCTTTATTGGCTATATCATGGTATAAAGTGTTACAATAATCTAGCCTAGAAATGATTAGTGAATGAATAAGAATGTTGAGAGCTTCCAGTTTAAGAACTTTAGTTAATGATCTGATGAGACGTAACTTGCTGAAACAATTTTTAACTACTGAACTAATTTGGTTATGATAACTGAATTCTTGATCCAGGGTTACTCCCAATATTTTTGTTGTATTCACTTGTTGGAGGGGGATATTGTTTAGTAGTATCTGAAATGAAAATTGTTCTTTTAATTCTCTTTTCCATGGGAAGAGCATCACTGATGATTTTGTTGCATTCAACGCCAACATGTTGCCCTTAAGCCATTGGCTTATTTGTGTTAGCTTATTATTAATAGATATTATCTCTTTTGGATCTGCTAGATTTAGGGGGTAAAGTAATTGGATATCGTCTGTGTATGCAAACGCGGAAAATCCAATGGATTGACTAAGAGTTAGTAGAGGTGCCAAAAAAATATTAAATAGAAGCGGAGAAAGGATTGAACCTTGTGGAATTCCAAAGGAATTAGTGAAGTTATTAGATGTTGAATTATTGAAAATAACTTTGGCTGAGCGATCTTGAAAGTATGCTTTAAACCAATTTAGCACTTGGCCAGAGATGTCAATTGAAGACAGTCTTTTAATGAGTAGATGATGGTCTATGGTGTCAAAAGCTGTGGATAAATCAAGTGAAAGCAAAAGAACTGACTTATGATGATCTAAATGGTATTGTATATTAGTTGTAAGTACTATCATAGAGTGTTCAGTTGAGTGATTTGGTCTAAAGCCAGTCTGATTTGGACGTAGTGTGTGAGTTTTTTCTACAAAGTTAGTTACCTGATAAAAAACTACTTTTTCTATTAATTTGACAAGGAATGGAAGATTGGCTATTGGTCGGTAATTCGATTCGATTAAGGTTGTATCTTTTGGATTTTTTATTATTGGTCGAATAGTAGCTTCTTTCCATTCTTTTGGTATATATCCTGTAATTAAACTAGATACTATCATACTCTGGATAAAAGGGCCAAAGAAGGAAAAATGTCGTTTTAATAGAAATGGGGAGATAGTATAGATGTCTGTACCCTTTGCGTTAATACTTCGTAGAAGAGTTTTAAGATCTTCAAAAGTGGGAATAATGAAGTTGGCACATTTTGAAGTGGGTATTGTTTGTATTTGTATTTCATCTTGGCAAAAATTAGTATTTGGGTTAATGCTATCTCTAATTTTATTTATTTTATTAACAAAGTGATCCGCAAGATTTTGTGCACTAGGTCTAGTTTGTAAAGATGGGTCTTCAATAATTTTAGGCACTGTGAGATGTTTTAAGATACTATAGAGAACAGATGAGTTTTTTGCACTTGGTATTTTGTTTGAATAGTATGTTGTTTTGGCCACATTTATTTTATTTTTATAGTAATGCATCTGTTGTTTATATTTGATTAAATGTTGTCTAGATTTAGTATGTCTCCATTTCCATTCTTGAGATTTAAGTTGTTTCTTGATTAATAAAAGTTCATCAGTAAACCAGGGATTTTTCATTTTTTTGTTGTTGATAGTTTTCTTGCATATTGGGGCTAATGTTTCTATTAGTTGTTCTGTTGTGTTGTGCCAGGATTTGATTTGTTCATTTATTGGAAGAAGGCTGAACTCTTCAATTTTAATATTAAAGGATGCGGCAATCGATAAAGTTTCTATTTTGTTATAATCTCGATATGAAATCATTTTTGAAGTGGCAATATTCTTATTAGGTTGAAGATTGTAATTTGTGGTTATTAAATAATGGTCTGACCAAGGGACCGAGGTTATGGTAGGTTTTGTAAAAGTATCTTTGTGGTAAGTAGAGGTAAGAATAATATCTAAAGTATGCCCTGCAGTGTGTGTAGAATCTTTGATTAAAGTAGAAAGATTTAAGTTAGAGATTAGTTCGGAGAATTCAATTGTGAAATAATTATCTATATTATCCATATGAATGTTGAAATCTCCTAATATTATCGTGTTTGTAGCTAGAGAGTTAAAATCAAATAATAGCGACTGTAATGAGTCAAAAGTCTTTCTTCCGATTGGGGGGGGAGTATATAAAAGTAATAAATCAGTTTGTGGGGAAGTATTTATTTTAAAATGTATAAATTCAATCAAAGCACCTGTTGGGGATTGGTCTACCTTAAGTAGTGAAGCGTGGTTAAATAATACTGCTAGGCCTCCTCCTTTCTTTCCTACACGATGATTGTAAATGTATGAGAATCCTAATGGACAAGCGTAAGAGAGATAAGCTTCCTCTCCCGTAGTTAGCCATGTTTCTGTTAAACAAAGGATATCTAAATTATATTGTTGTATTGTGTCTTTGATAATGTGAAATTTACTTTTAATTGATCTTATATTTATCAAACCTATATTTGTACTGTTGGAATAGGTAGCAATTGGGTTAGCTATTGGAATTTCAAGGTATTGAGGAAGTCGAGACGTTGAGGACTCACCCCTTTTAGTTGGTCTATAACCCCAGAAAGCTGGTATCCGATGCAATGAATCCTCCATAGGATCTTGACTTGGAAGTAGACGAAGGAGATTTAAAATAAGCAGGAAGTAGAAAAGTTTAATGGGTAGAGATCTAATTGTGGAAGTGCACCAAGGCCGCGCACAAAGGAGCGCATCAAGGAGCAGGACAAACAGTCAGCTAAATAGTAAAGCAAATTAAGAATAATAAAAAACAGAATAAAATCTCTCTATCACTATAGTGAAGAGTGAAACTAAGGTGCTCAAGTGCTGTGAAAATCCAAATATGCAATATCAACTGGCTCACCTTTGTCCACATGTTCATTTACCCCTTCAAAGAAATGCAGTAGATTGGTGAGGCAAGATTTCCCTTGACTAAAACCATGTTGGCTTTCTCTCATTAATCCATGCTTATATATATATTCTGTCATTTTGTTCTTTATAATAGTCTTTACCATTTTGCCCAGCACCAATATCAGACTTTACTGGTTTATAATTTCCCAAATCACCTCTTGAACCCTTTTTAAAAATTGGCGTCACGTTGGCCATCCTCCAGTTTTCCAATACTATGCTGGATTTTAATGAAAAATTACAAATTACTAACAATAGCTCTGCAAGTTCATTTTCAATTCTATCAGCACTCTGGGATGTATACCATCCAGTCCAGGCAATTTGCTACTGCTGTTGCCTGTGGCAAAACAGTCACCAGTCTCCGTAAGGGTGCATTCAACTTGAAGCATGGCTTCTTTGTGGGCAGAAGCTTGTGTGGTCTCCCTCAAGGATATTTGTAGGGCAGTGATCTGGTCCACTGTACATACATTTTCCAAATTTTACAGAATGGATGTAGCAGCAAGGGAGGACTCCACCTTTGGTTCCTCAGTGTTATGCGCCAGCACAGTGGTCCCTCCCTAGATTTCTGGGACTGCTTTTGTATGTCCCGTCCATCCAGAATGACATAGCTATTATACTAGAAATAAAGAGATTAGGTTCTTACCTTGCTAATATCTTTTCTAGTAGATAGGTGTGTAGTTCTAGAGTCCCACCCTGTCAGTTATCTCCTGCCTACTGTCTCAATCAGAAAGTTGGACTTCAAACTGAAATTTGGATGTCAGTCAGACCTTAAGGATATGAAGAAAAATCTATTGCTATAACACATTGAGGTAATATTTGAGCTCCATAAATGTTTGTTTGGTATGATTATTTTGATGTTTTGATTGTTCAGTGGCAATGTTTAACATGTTTGTTATAATATCAGCAAAAAAAGACCAGGAGAAAAACTCCACAATACAAACCAACAAAGTGGAGAAAATGTTGATGTGCAATTTTATTCAACTGGAAATATATATTAAGGAGATCAAACATTGTCTGATATGCTCAAGTTAATATATATCAATCAAATTTAAAGCATATCTTATATTAAGTTCTAATAAATTTTATGTTTAATTTATATTGTGAAAAGTGTCTGAATGTTTCCTGCAAGCTCGAGCCACTAGGAAAACAAGATCGGGACCATCATATCACTTTTCTTCCCAGTCCCTGGAGTTTATTCTCTCAATATTTTCAATCTCCTATCAGTTGTTACTATGTAGTAGCTGTTAATACTACAAAAATCGAATAGTGTTTAAGACTACTTATCTCAACTCAAAAGGCCTGGCCCAGCAGGAACTATTTTTTTCTTTTTTCATTGCTGTGACATGGTGCTTCCTGAATGTTAAAATTTAGTTGCTCCCTTACTCAGACCTGAGTTTCACCAAAAACGGCTTCCTCGGGAGAAGTGTGAACTGATAAGTACAAATAAAAATAAAATCGCACCAAATTAACAAATAGCGTGGCAAAAGAATACTATCATTAATTACCTCCCACAATATTTAAACCATTATTCCAATATTTATTATAATTCATTTTTCAAGTATAATAATAATAACAACAGCTTTTATATACCGCAATACCGTGAAGTTCTATGCGGTTTACAGAAGATTAAGCAAAGGTAACAAATTGATTGACTTTAAGAGGGGAGGAAGAAAGAGAATTAATAGGACAGGAAATTCATTGTTGAGGAGAGAGTGATCAATAGGATAAGTTAATCGCTATAGAGGGGAGAGAAAAGAGAGGATCAGTTGTCTAGATGCTTTAGGAACAAGTGTGTTTTTAGACGTTTCCTAAATTCCTCATAAGTAGTGGGTGAAAGCAATTGTTCTAGGTCTTTATTCCATGATGCTGCTTGGTGTGAGAGAAGGTGTTCATGATGTTTTTTCAATTTACAATCTCTCACTGGGGGGGGAAACGAAATTGGAATGTGAGCTTCTCTTGTGTCTGTTGGCTGAGAAGAAGAAAAGGTCAGTTATGTATTTAGGGACAAGTCCATGTAGTGCTTTGAAGCAGAAGCAGGCAAATTTAAACTTTACGCGTGCCTCCATTGGCAGCCAATGCAGCTGCCGGTAGTAGGGTGTCACGTGGTCAAATTTCTTTAGCCCAAAGATCAGTCTGACTGCTGCATTTTGCATCAATTGTAAACGTTGCATATTCTTTTGGGAAATTGCTAAATAGGCGATGTTACAGTAGTCAAGTAGACTTAGTATGAGGGATTGGACTAGGGTTCTGAATGCCGATGTATCGAAATAAGCTTTAATGGATCTGAGCTTCCAGAGAGTAAAGAATCCCTTTCTGATTAAGGAGTCTACCTGGTCTTTCATGGTTAGGCATTGATCCAAAGTTACTCCTAGTATCTTTATAGTGGGCTGGATAGGGTAACTAAGTTTATTGATACATAGTGGTGATTTGGTGTCAAGCGGATGTGGCGAAGCAACAAAGAAAGTTGTCTTTTCTGAATTAAGTTTGAGCCTAAAGTTTGTCATCCAGTGCTCCATCACGTTTATGGCTTCTGAAGCTTTGGGAATAGTTTCAGAGACAGAATTAGCGAATGGGATGATAATCGTAAAGTCATCTGCATAACTAAATAGTTTTATCCCCAGCTGGGTTAGCTGTGTGCCCAGTGAGGACATATAGACGTTAAAGAGCAATGGAGATAGTGGAGACCCTTGTGGCACACCGGATGGATTGCTCCAGATGTCTGAAAGCTCATAATTAAAACGTACCTGATAAGTGCGGGATCTAAGGAAACCACGGAACCAGTTCAGCACCTCATCCCTGATACCAATGGCGTCTATATATAGATTTGGCAGCCTGAAAGGGATAAAAAGAATTCCAAAACAGCAGCCCACGGGTTTAAAAAGGCCACCTATCATGTTAAAATGAAATAGAGGCTTGGATAGCCTCTTAGGGTGCTTGTACAGATCGTTTCATATTTTGCAGTTGTCGAGATGGTCAGCTGATTACAATTGGCAGCGTTGCGAAAGCCGACGGAGTCATAGGAAAGTTCGCTCCAGCATAAGTAAGTGTTATCATAATTTTAAACCCGTGGGGTGCTGTATTTGAATTCTTTTTATTCCTTTCAGGCTGCCAAATCTACATACTTGGTTCTTTTTTTTTTGTCTTCACTATTAATAAAAACAGATTTGAGCATAAATTAAATATAAATTTTATTAGAACTTAATATAAGATATGCTTAAAATTTGATTGATGTGCAATTTTATTCAACAAATCATAAGGTCTTGTTCGATGTCTCTACACGCATGTGTTTCGGCCTCTATAGCCTGCCTCAGGAGGCTGTAGAGGCAGAAATAAAATATTTATGATATAATCTGGCTTGATGCACAATGTGGACCTCTGAAGCGCACAACAGAAGGGGCAGCAGAGCTCTCTGGTGAAGGAGGGATTCAGAAGCTGGAGTGGATTCCTTCTGCATGGCTCGCGAGCACAGGGAGATTACCCATCCAGAGTGTGACACACCTATCAACTTGAAAAAAATATTAGCGAGGTAAGAACCTAATCTCTTTTTGTCGGGATGTCAGAAAACTGTTTCCTATTTCATTTTAAAGATGTTTATCTTCGAGGGTGTTTTCTACTGATCTGTCAATCATTGTCTCTGCGAGTGCTGGCTATGAGTCCCTAGCAGGCATAACCTGCAATCTCATATGTTTCCTCCCCATCCTATCTTAAGAATTGTAGTTCTCTCCTTCTTCCCTCTATCTTGGTTGTTAGTGTCCTTGTATTATTATTTTAGATTATAAAACATCCAAATAGCCCGTCTGATGGGTGGAACAAAAAATTATAAATAAACTTGAAACCTGCACCAATATTCAATAACTTGTTCAAACTGCATTGACAGTCTACAAGGTTCACCTGTGACTCACAATTTCAAATTCAACTGTTTCACAACGACAGATTGTCATTATCTTCTGCAGGGTTAGTCTGTGACATATCTGAAGTGAGCTAGTGAACTCTGTCCATATTGCTGAAGACCACAAGTGAAATTTGGCATTTACTGATACCATTATTAGCAGATGCCAAAGATTATTCAGGCCTGGAATCTGACTACTTCTCTCATTAAAGCGGCTCCGTATAAGATGGAGTGGGAGGGGGGATGTAAATTTTGGAGCATTCATCATTGCTACTGCCTGTAAATTATCTGTCCTGTAGTAGTTTTAATCCAGCACTTTTTCATCACCATTACAATGTGCCAATAAAACATTTCTAAATTTCAAAGTAAATCCATAAATATTAAATTGCAATGGGAGCAAAAATTTTAATAGTGATATCTCATGTCTTTAAGATTCAGGATTCAGACTCCTGTGCTTTCACAGCCTATCACAGAATTTTATTTTTCATAACAGGTGAAATAAATTCCTCTGTAAGGTTCCCTTGAGTCCCAGTGGGTTAAGTCGTTGTGAGGTTTGATTGTTATGGCTCAACAGTTTCATCCTGTGTTTGTTTGGGGGGGGGTGAAGGGAGGGGAGTTCCTTTTCGGTTGGATCTGGCCTCCTTTTGGAGGTGGTGCTGTGAAACTTTATTGACAACTGCTCTGAGCTTTTCCCAGTCTAATCAGTAAACTGAACTAAACCTTAAGTCTATATATCCCATCCTCTCCATAAAGATAGAGCTCGGCACGGTTTACAGAAACTTTTTAATATAAAGAAGGAAAAACATACTAAGAATTAGAGATTATAAGGAGGGTAGTGAAATTTACATTTTTGAGTATAGCCAAGTTTCCAGATGCTTTCGGAATAATTGGAAGGAGCCCAGATTCTGCAGCAAGGCAGTAGGTGTCAGTGTTGAGCTGTGACACAAACCCTGTCTTTCTTCCCTTCCAGGGCATCTTCAGTCCTTGTGATTTTAAAGGGCTGATTATTGGAAGAACTACCTGGGGAATGTTGCTTGTGAAATCTTGTCAACAGAAGGGTGTTACAAGTAATGGATCAGTTGCAAAGGGTAGGACTGTAAATCAGGCATGGATGTTATTTAAAAATACTATCGTGGAAGCTCATACCAGATGTATTCCATGTATTAACAAAGGTGGAAACAAGAGCCGGCATGTTTATAAGGTGAAGTGAAAGAGGTTATTAGAGTAAAAAAAAAAATCTGTTAAAGAATGATAAAAGGATCTGAATGAAGAAAATAAGAAGAGACACAAGCACTGGCAAGTTAGATGCAAAGCATTGATAAAGAAAGCTAAGAGAGAATATGAAGAGAAACTTGCCAAAGTGGCAAAACCTCATAACAATTTTTTAGGTACATTAGAAGCAGAAAACCTGTGATGGAATCTGTGGGACCGCTGGATGATCAAGGAGCAAAAGGGGTGCTCAAGGAAGATAAGGCCATAGCGGAGAGACTGAATGAATTCTTTGATTCGGTCTTTACGGAAGAAGATATAAGCCAGGGGTACCCACACTTTTTTGGCTTGCAAGCTACTTTTAAAATGACCAAGTCAAAATGATCTACCAACAATAAAAATTTAAAAAACACAAAGCACACTCTACGCAGAGAAAATGTTAATTATCATTTATATTTGGGGGGTGGGGGTTCAAAGAGGTCAAGGCATATGATTATAAAATATGCAATGTCACCTCAGTAACAACTATACAAAAATAGACAAATATACCCCCTCCCTTTTTACTAAACCACAATAGCAGTTTTTAGCTCAGGGAGCTCCGTTAAATGCCCCTTGCTGCTCTTGACGCTCATAGGCTCCCTGCGCTAAAATCCGCTATTGCGGTTTAGTAAAAAGGGGCCATAATGCAAAATATTGACAGCAGATATAAATTTTCAAAATGGACACATTTTGATCACTAAATTTCAAATAAAATCATTTTTCCTACCTTTATTGTCTGGTGATTTCATGAGTCTCTGGTTGCACTTTCTTCTTCTGACTGTGCATCCAATATTTCTTCCTTCCTTTCTGAGTCCTGCATGCTTCGTCTCCAACCAACATCTCTGTCCTTCCATGAGTCCAATTTTTTCTTCCTCTCTCCCTGCCTGCCCCCTGCCACCCAACACACTCCATTCCCTCCCTTTTTCTTCCTCTTTCCCTGCCCCCTACCCTTTCTTTCTTTCTGTCTCCATGCCCCCCTTTCTTTCTGTCTCCATGCCCCCCTTTCTTTGTTTCCATGCCCCCCTTCCATTCCTTCTGTCTCCATGCCCCCCTTTCATTCTTTCTGCCTCCCTATCTGTCTGTCTCCCCATTCTGCCTCCCTGTCTTTCTGTCTCCCCAAGCCACTGTCAACATCTGGGAACAGGCCCCCCAAACCACCGCTGCCGTTGCCACCGAGTTCTCCCTGTTTCCCAGTGCCGCAACAGGCCAGCAGCCTTCAATCAATGTCAATTCTGACATTGGAGAGGAAGTTCCGGCAGTGATTGGCTGGCCCAGAACTTCCTCTCTGATGTCAGAATTGACGTTGTGGGGGGGGGGGGGGAGCTGGCTCGCCCGGCGCTTCTGTAGTCGTTGCTGGCCTGTTGTGGTGTCAGGGAACAGGGAGAACGCAAAGGCAATGCGAGTCTATTGCAGAGCCCGGGATGGGCTCCGCGATCAATTCGCGTTGCCTTTGCGATCAACCTTTTGGGCACCCCTGATGTAAGAGATCTACCTGAACCGGAAATGGTTTTCAAGGGTGATGATGCGGAGGAACTGAAAGAAATCTCCATGAATCTGGAAGATGTACTAAGCCAAATCAAGAAGACCCATCAGAAGCTGAAGGTTGAGATGAGTAGCAGAATCGGATCAGACTGGAAATCCATCTGGACAAAGTTCCTTTAGTGACTGGTTTTGTGGGAGTCACACCCACAAGAGATAGGAAAAATTGAGATGGTCTGTCTGGTCAGCTGGTGCAGTCAAGGTATATCGTTAAGGCTCATTTACAGTCCAACAAATGCAGATTGCTCTCCATGTCAGAAGAGTGAAGTGGAGGAAAGAATGCAGGCAAAATGATGGATTGATTGAGGTGAAATTTGGATACCACCTTAGGCAGAAAATGCGAGTGGGTTCTGAGCAACACCTTGTCATGAAGTACTTGGGTGTAAGGCTGGTAGTATACAAGAAAGCAACAATGAATGATCAACTATGTCAGTTGCCGCCAGTAGATCAAAGAAGACTTCTGGCCAATTTTCTCATTGTTGAAGGTGGTGTGTATTTTGTTCAGCATTGATATAAAGGTATTCTTAGTTACTGCTGCCTGAGTCAGAAAAAAATATTTTGATTCAATTCAGCCTATTGAATAGATTATTCGATTCGATTTTCCTGACCAATTGGGTGGTTTTTTTTCCAAACATCCTGGTGGAGTTTATTTTATAGCCTCTTCACCCCCTTTGTCCTCTCCTACCCACACTGGCGCTGTGGTGTATAAACAAACAAGACTTTTCATCTCTCTGTTAAATCCTAGCTCAAGTTTGCGCTTTAATACCAGCTCTGGCAGGATACAAATTTCAAATCTGACACATTGTAATCACAAAGCAGAAAATAAAATTATTTTTTCTACCTTTTGTTGTCTAGTCATCATTCAAATCATGTTGGTCCCAGGCTCTGCGACAAACGTCTTCTGATAACTCGTTTGCCAGGGTCTCATGTCCATTTGTCGTTTTCTTCTTTCTCCGATCCAACATCTCTCCTTTTCTCAGTTACCCTTTCATCCAGCATCTCTCCCTTTATCTTTCTAACTACCCTCCTATCTAGTATCTCTGTCCCCCCTACACCATCCTTTGTGTCCAACTTCTCTCCCTTTCTGTTCCTTCCCTCCCTAAATCCCATTGTCCACCATCTCTCCCTCCTGTTTTTAGATCCATTATTTCTTCTATCCCTCCCCCCATCTCCCCTCTTCATGATCTCCCCCAAGTCCTTCTCCCCCCTCCACCATCCATGTTCCCCTCCACCAAGTTCATCTCTTCCATCTGTCTTCTCCCCATCTCTCCTCCAGTCCACCAACTCCCCCAAGTCCATCTTCCCTCTCCCCCCTCCTCCATCTACCTTTATAACATGTTGCCATGGCGGTAGTGATTTAGTAATCCACTCCTGCCGCCACTCCTTGCGTCTTCTCTCCACTGCGGCCGCCCTCAGTGAAAACTTCCTGTTTCCGCTTAGGCGGCCAAATGAAGAGAAGATGCCTGGAGTAGCGTCAGGGTAGTGAATCGCATTCACTGCCGACGCTTTTGCCTGGCCAGGGAAGAAAGGAGAAATACTTCTGGCTGGGAAGGAGAGAGCCTTGCTGCTGACAATCTGAACACAGAGGTCTGTTCGGGCTTTCCCTCTGCCACTGGAGTCCTTGCTTTTGATGTAAGTTCCGGTTTCGCAAAATCGGAAGTTACATTAGATGGAAGGACTCCAGTGGCAGAGGGAAAGCCCAAATGGGTCTCTAGCAAGGGGGCCAACGAATTGGTAAGTTAGATTTTTAAAAAAAAATTTATTTATAATTTTAAACAACGAGTACAAGAAAATAAAACTTCTTGTGAAAGAAATACAGCAAAAATAAAATGTACCAATTTATCATTTTAAACAAAAATGAAAAGGAATAATTGTATATCCTTCCTTAGACCACAACATAACAGAGGGGAGTTTAAGGCCAGAATATATAAGAAGTAAATTCCTTAAACAATAAGGCAAATTATTAAAGGAAAGGCTATAACAAGTTTGCTTTCTTATAATTCACTGTGTCAACTTTCAGCTCCAGAAAGGATTTTAAATGGTTAGGAAGAAAAAAATATGTACTTAATTTGGGCATATTTCACAATACACTTACAAGGATAAGCTAATAGGAAAGATGCTCCCAGGGATATTAATTCTTATCTTAGAGAGAGAAACTATTTCCTTCTTTCCTGGGTTACCTTTGTTACATCTAAGTATGCCCATATTCTCTTGCCATAAAACAAATTTTTAGAAAACTTAAAAGTATAACTTCATTAATGAGTCCAAGTCTTGTTGAAATATGAAGGTTATCAATAACATTGTTCTAAATGTTGAATCAGAAATGGATTCCTCTAGGATAGTGGATATATTTTTAATATCTATTTGTGAAGATTGCATATTTTCCCTTCCATAACCTCCTGGGACTTTTTTGCGGACAATGGGAGATAATAAATCTTGTTTAATGGGGGAATAAATTCTGAGGAATATTTCAAAACTTCTAACGCATATTTTTTAAACATTTCATAAGGAGAAATCCCTGGAGACTTAGGGAAGTTCAGAATTCTCACATTCAGCCTACGATTGTAGTTTTCAATATTCTCTGTTTTCTGATGTAACAATTCGCTATCGTTTATTGCAGCTGTTTTGTAAGCTTGTATTGATTAGACCTCACTTTGTAGTTTTCCAATTAAATTTATAGTTTCGCTATTTGACTGTTCAAAAGTTTTAGTTATATTTTCCAATTTGGCTCCAAGAGCCTTTACCTCTTCAGTTGTCTTCATCGTAGCAATATCCAATTTCTGGAGCTAAAGATTACAGCTAAAGTGTCCTCTCTGACAGGGGAAAACTACCCAATGCTGGTCTGCATCGGCAGAAGCTCATCTGCCGTGAATCCTTTCTCCATGGTTGGATCGGGTGCACTCTCGGCTCCTCTTCCTTCCACTTCCAGGGCACTTGCCTCAGCCGGATAGGGAGGTGGGACATCCGGTGCAGGTGAGAGCGAGGTCTCCTGTCCCAGCGAGAGTGAGCCTTCTCTACTCAGTCTCGCAGCGGGAGCCAAGTCACCTGTTCCAGAGCAAACCCTTAGTAGGTAAGGCTCTAGTGCAGTATTTTTCAACCTTTTTACACCCGTGGACCGGCAGAAATAAAAGAATTATTTTGTGGACCGGCAAACTACTAGAACTAAAATTAGAAAACCCCATTTCCGCCCCATCTCCGCGAGCTTGGTCCCCGCATATCATCTGATCCCATTCCTCTGCTGTCTACAGAGAACACCTGTTATAGGTAAGCAACATTGCTTTCTCCACTTGTTGGTGAGTCACTAGCTTGAAGAAAATGGGAGAAGGCAAACCAATTCTTCCTTTTTAAAAAAAAAAAAAAAACAAACCCCAAAACATTAAAGTACTAAGGTCAGATTGTTCAAACTAAACGTCTTATGGTGAGCTCTTGTCTAAATGAGAATGCTAAGTGAATGTATGAACTGAAGACCAAGTTGCTGCTTTGCAGATATCTTGTATGGGGACTGCTCTCAAATTTGCAACTAATGAAGGTGTTACTCATACTTGATGTGCTCCACTGTGATTAGGAGGAGACCTGGAAGCTTTGTCATAACAAAAAGAAAATGCAATGGGCAATCCAGGAAGATATAGTAGGTTTAGAAATTGCAGTCCCTTGAAAGCTGTACTGAAGGAAACAAAAAGTTGACCGGAGGGACGGATAGTGTTAGTCCCATCTAGGTAGGAAAGTGTCGTTCTTCTGCAATCCAATGTGTGTAGAGTTTCCTCCGCTGAAGAATCATGGCACCGTAATGGACTGATTGATGTGAAAGAAAACTGTGGATGAGCACGCAGAAGCACTTTATCGGGTAAAAAGTGAAGACATGGGTCAGATGACTAGTTCTTGCAATTTGCTAACGCTTCTGGCCAATAAAGTAGTCATCAATTTTATTTTATTGTCCTTATGTTAAGAACTGAAGTATAGCAGATCCCAAGGATTGATGAGCAACTGGTCCAAAACAATGTTGAGGTCCAGGTTAGAGTTGAAGTGGGGTCGAAGATTGTTGAAACCTCTCACAAACCAAGATACTAGCGGGTTTGGCAAATTGGTGTTTCCTCCAAGAAGATGATATGCAGAGATGGCTGCAAAATGAAAGCGTACAGAGGTTTTCCTAAGGCCTGAATCTGAGAAGTACAGCAAGTAAAGTAAAAACATGATTAATAGGGCAGCTGAATGGATCTTGAGCTGCTTAACATGCCCATATGGACAAAACTTATCCTTCTAGATGACATGGTTGTCTTGTAGCTGGCATCCTTGCTCAAGAAGCATCAGTTTTACTGATGAAGAAACTGGGACATCCACAAGGATTGACCGTTCAATTCCCATGCTGTGAAATGGAGGGTGCGAAGATTGGGTTGGAACAGGTGATTGTTCTGTTGGAAGAGATGGATGATTCCCTAATGAGATTTTGGAAGCATCTAGAAGGACCAGAAGAATGGGATACAAACTCTGTCTGATCAACCAGGTGCTATGAGAATCAGCAGAGCTTAGTCCCTGATGGTCTTCTGAAGAACTTTAGAGGTTAGTGAAATCTGCAGGAACACTTAAAACAGATTTGACGTCCATGGGATTGAGAAAGCGTTGCAACTGCATGAGGGGTAGGTCAGTATATGATGACATCCTAGGAGCCTGTTTGATAATTCCATCCCCCAGCTCTCAAAGTGCCTAAACCCCTTGGGGTTGGGTGAGAAGTGTTAGCTGGTCTCCATAATACAAAAGATGGCCTATGTTTTATTAAATTTTAATATACCACCCTTCAAAAACAACTAGCAAATAGCAGAGTGGTATCCAGTAATACAATATTATTATTTATTGATTTGATTTACTGCCTTTACAAATTAAGGACCTAAGCGGTAAACATAATTACTAAAAACAAACCACAGAAAGGAAAGGGACGCCAATATCAAAAGAAATGTTCCAGAGATAACACACACACTTATTCAATCTTTTTAAAATGTCTCTAAAAACAAATAGAATTAATATCTCAATCTGTCTTTCCAGGGGACCTGTCCCTGCCCTTAACCATATTAATACAATAACAGGAGACAGAAAAGAACTCCAATTGTACATGTAGGACAGTATAACAAGCAAAAAGAAAAGATTAATTAAAATAGATAGAAATGCACCACAATTAATGCACACTACAGGCAGCAATCAGGAACCAATTTGCACCCTTCTCGAGTCTCTCTGTCAAATGCTTTACCGTTTTTAGTGCAGTTATTAAAATAGGAGACTAGAAAGTAGGTCAAAGACAAGGGAATAGGAGGCTGACAAATGAATGAGAGAAGTAAAAATGGGAGGTCTAGAGAGGCAAGCATAGAAGGTAGAGCATGAAGAGGATGAAAGAGGAATAAAATCTGGCTATAGTGTAATGCAAAGGGTAGAAAAGAGACCTGAAGAAAAAAAGATGAAACAAAAATCAGTTTCAGAGGCAGATGTAGAGATGAAGGAAAGAAGACAGGGAATAAGGAAACAGAAAATGGAAATAAAATCCTGAAAAATGACTTAGAAGAAAGCCAACAATAAGAAGTAGTAAAATGATTATACAAAAAGTACAAAATGTTTTAGAAAATGAAATGTCATCTTCAATTCCTTGCATTTCATCTTATATGGTAAAAATACATTTGTTTGTTCAGTGTTTCACTGCTCAGAGTCTGAGTTTCCCATTTGTCTGTATATCTGTTTCTAATTTGCAGTACCTTGTTCTTTACTAGGTGACAATTTGTGTTTTCTGTCTGTAACTGAAAAGAGTGATTCTTAGAAATATGATGGCAAATAAAGGCCAACTGACCCATCCAGTCTATTCATCCAAAGCATCCACTATCTCTTCCTCTCCCTAGAGATCCCAGGCTTTCTTGAATTCAGACAGTCTTTTAGGGGCATTTTCAAAACACTAAGATGTCCAAAAAATGGCATAAATCATCTCCAAAATGTCCAAGTGCCAATTTTTGAAGTTAACTTTCTGGATCTCTTGCTAGGCTTCTTAGCTGCTGTGCTTCCAAAGTTAGAGAGGTGGGGGGGGGGGGGGGGTGTTAGAGGTGTGTTATGGGCATACTTAGCATTTGGACGACTTGCGGTGATAAACATTTCCCATGATGTCCAGGACAGAACTTAGACGTTCAGAGCTAGACCTATTTAAAAGAATCTAAGTACCAAAAACTCAAACTGACCAGATGACCACTGGAGGGATTAAGTAATGAATTCCCATATACGCACTCTCCCAGTGGTCACTGACCTCCTTCCACCCCACAAAGATCTGAATAAAACAGTACATTCCTGTCTCTAGAACAGCAGCACTTGGTATGGGAAAGTCTAGTAGAGCAACACACAGGTGTCTTAAGTAGCCTGGTGGGTGCACTAGTGAACCATAGAGAGGAGGGCCCAAGCCCATAAGCCACTCTAACCACTACATTTATGGTGGAAAATGTGAGACCACCAAAACCCTACTATACTGCCATATAGGTACCACCTACAGCCATAAGGGCTATTGGGGTAGTAGACAGGTAGGTATAGTAGGATTTGTGGGGAGCTCTTGAGGGCCTTTCATAAATTATAAGGGGGTTTGATGAGATGTACATCTGGCACCCTTTATGTGAAGTTTACAGCAATGCCTTGTAAGCTGCCCTGCTGCTCTGTTGTCATGTCTGTTTGGCTAGTCCATTACTATGCTACCCCCTCCCAATCTCCAAGAGGTCTGGAACTGGACGTTTTGAACTTGGACATTTATGATGAAAAAAGTTAGGCGTCTTAAAGTTGGATGTCCTGACAGCCAGGATTTTTCAAAAAAATTTTTGGGGATGTCTAGCAGTTTCAAAAATGGATATTTCCCCACCCCAACTTTTGGAAATCTTTTGGGAAACATCCAAAGTTGAACAGACATCCTATCGAAAATGCCCCTCTATGCCTCCACCACCTATACTAGGAGACTATTCCAGAAATCTACCACCCTTTCTATAAAAAAATTTCCTTAGATTACTCCTAAGCCTTATCACCTCTTCACTTCATCCTATACCCTCTCATTCTGGAATTTTTCTTCATTTGAAAAAGACTCACCTCCTGTACATTAATTCCATGGAGATATTTAAACGTTGGAGATGGCTAGAAAACTAGCTAAAGGCTGAGATAATCTGTTTTGATAATCTGCTGCTAAAAAGCATGCAGGCTAAACTGTCGGAAATCACTTTAACAACTGCGTTAAATTTTTGAGAATCTGGGCCTAAGTGCACTGTGACAGAATGTATGAAACCCTGCCACTTCCCCGGCTGGGCATTGCTGCTCGAACTCAGAATAAACCTCAGGAAAACCCAGCACTCCCCCTCCTGGCTAAATTGGCTCACAACCACAGCAGCTATGAGATAGAGTTTCTTCCAGGGAGGGGGGAGGGGAGAAAAGTAGGAAACCAGGAAGTGACTCAGGGGAACTTAAAAGGCTGAGCCAGACCCAGGAGGAGAGGTGTGCTAGAGCAGTGGTTCCCAACCCTGTCCTGGAGGACCACCAGCCAGTCAGGTTTTAAGGATAGCCCTAATGAATATGCATGGAGGAGATTTGCATGCCTTTCACCTCCATTATATGCAAATCTCTCTTATGCATATTCATTAGGATTATCCCAAAAACCCGACTGGCTGGTGGTCCTCCAGGACAGGGTTGGGAAACACTGTGCTAGAGGGAACCTAGGAGCTAGATAAGCTGGTTGAAGGGCCTGGCACAGATAGAGTTTGTAAGAGGTAAGACTCTACTGCTTTAAAAAAAAACTAACTTTGTTCTAGTGCCTGCTAAGACCTGGGACCAACTGTTGCCTAACTGTTTCCTTCACATAGAATAAAGACTGTTTGGGGCATGTCACACCCTTTGGAGAACGGGACTTGTGTTTGGGAAAATACTGGGGTAAAGCCTACTGTTTTCTTTTGAAGAGCACAAAGTTAGAGGAGCCTGTGAAGAAACAGGCTCTGCACTACTGTGAAATTAAGAGGTTTTTTCCCTTGAATGCCCAGAGTGTGGTCTGTTTGTGCAACTCTTCTCCTGGACAAGCGGCCCCACTCTATCACATACACATTTGAGGGAAGGGTGAGAAAGTCCCACGCCTGCTACTAATCTGAGCTCTGCATAGCTTGATACCCCCTCTCCAAACAAAGCAGGCAAACTGTACCTATGTCACTGTTCCAAAATAATATCTGTTCAACCCAGTTTCCAAAAAAATGAGGTAGTTCCTCAACACTTATTCCAAAACATAAAATGCAGCTCATACAATCCAAACACATGACTAAAGAAACATATATTTAGAGGTTTACGAAAGAATAAATGCTCTGAGGCTAGTATCATTTTTATTTTGGATTCAGTTCCAAATTGGCTATCCCCCGCTAATTGTTATTTATAGTAATTTCAGCAGCCTCACATTTGGCCTTTATTTTATATGATGACATGGTCTCCCTGTGGATCTGTCTCATTTTCTGTTATTCTTCTGTTTGTTTGTGTACTTTTCAGTGTGTTGCTTTCTAGCAAAGAGTTTTCTCTATTCTCTGGATTCTGATTTATGACATTTTGATGATGTCAGTAAAATCTGCATCCAGGTCAGGTTCTTAAAGTATTTTCATCTACCCTGCCAAAAGAGTAGGGTATAATAATCTAAACAAGTAGGTGGTATATAAAAATTGTAATAAATAAAAAAAATAATAATTCATAGATCTATCTTACAACATTGTCTTCTCACTACAATGATTTTTTTTGTGACTTTTGATCACATTTATGCTTAGGACTCACAATACTTTAGAGTGAGTTTCTCTGCTACTTTAAAGGTTGTTAACTCAATAATTCTTTTTAGAATTTTATATTTATCACAGCTCTTCAGTGTGTGAATCACTCAGGTGTGCTGTGGGTCACTAGACTCTGAACCAAGTAGCTTTTTTGCTTTGTTGTCTGTCTTCTACTAATTCTCTTTCCAGTGACAGCTGCTGTCCATTTATCATTTCTCATCTCTTTTCCTGGCTTGTTTTATTCCCTCACTATACCTGTTTCTGACATATTGATCTTTCCCTTTTAGCTCCTTTCTCTTTTTCTTTCTGTTCTGTGCCTCTGTTTACTCAAATTTCATATTCTCTCACTCTACTCCTTTTTTACTTTTCCCAGCCTCCGTTTCCTTTTTATCTTTCTTCTACTACCTATGATTACATTTCTACCCTCTGTATTCACTATCTCTCTTGCATGCACCCTCCCCCCCCCTGTGATCCAGCATACTTTCAAAGCCCATGCTGTCCTTACCCTCCCATATGATCCAGCATCTCTCCTTCCCCTCAGTGGTCCAGTATCTCTTTTTTCTTCCTCCCTTCCTGTCCCTGTGGTCTAATACCTCATCTTCTTTCTTCCCTCACCCCCTTCTGTCCCTCTTTTTTTCTTCCTTGCTGTTCTATTTTTCACCATCTTTCCCTCCTTCCCTTTCACTGGCAGATCCAACAGTTCTCTCACTACCTTAATCTCCTCTACCCCCAATTCAACATATCTCTTTCTCCCTCCGACTGTCCAGCATCTTTCACTTCCTCCACCACTAGTTCCAATATCTCTTCTTCCTACTTCCTATCCAGCATCTCTGTGATGCGATACATCACAAATTCATACAACACAAATTTAGTGTCAATAAATTTGTACCCATTCTAGGATGTGTTCAGAGCAGAGGGATAGAATGCTTTACTTTACAGCTTGTCATGTAAAAGAACGTATTCAAATTTTGTTATTACCTCTACTGCCACATACTTTGTGGCATTTAAGTTACTCAGAATCTATGGAGCAAAGTAAATCTCTTTAATACAGCACTAACTCTCAGGACATACCATATTTTTCGCTCCTTAAGACGCACCCTAGATTTAGAGTAGAAAAACAAGGAAAAAAACATTCTGAACCAAATTGTATACTAATATATACTAGGCTCTGTACCCAACCCCCCTCACTCCCTGCCAGGCTCTGCACCCTGTCTTCCCTCCCCTCTACATCATTTTGCTAACTGAAATCTATTTAAAATACACATCTTCCAGCATTTTGCACAGGGCCCTGCAGCCAAACACTTCCACTGTGTGCCAACCCTATTAGCAGAAAGGAAGTCAGGCCAGGTAAGATATACAATTTCCAGAGGCTGTAGCCAGCAGCAGTAACCGCTGGCACCAGTAAAAGCATTAATGTTACCCTTTAATTTAAAAGTTAAAAACTTCAAAGCACTTTTTAAAAACCTGTTATTTGATAGCCATCTAGCTGCCGGCTATTCCAAAATGTGCTAATGGCGAGGGAGAAAGGCCCCTGTTCGGCCTGTGAAGTTCAGTTCCCCAGTCCCTTTTGCTGTTCATCTCAATTTGCAGAAGCCATGGAGGGAGTGGAAAGGAGGCCAGTGGCGCACAAGGCGTCAATGCCCTGGCCCATGACACCTCCCGAACTCGCCGACCACCGGCACATCAGGGCCAGCCGGCTCACAACACCTCCTGAACACACTGACCACTGGAACATCAGGGCCTGCCAACCCGCAACACTTTCCGAACTCGCAACCATTTAACATTGACTGTACCATTACATGTGAGTCAGAGGGGGTGATTTATTGTGTGAGGTGCCCTTGTGGGTTAACTTATATAAGTCAAACTTTTTGCCCCTTCAAGATTCACATGAGTGAACATAATTATTGTATTACTAAACAAAAAGAGGAAGCTCCTATGGTTCAACAATATCCAATTTGGACATAAATTTGAAGAGCTTCGATGTACAGTAATAGCTCAGCCTAGATTTATGAGAGGGGGCAATATAAAGAAGAATTGAGCAGCAATGGATTTTTAAAGCAACGCAAGTAAACTATATGGTTTGAAAGGGAAGATTGAAGGGCAAACCTTTTATGGAAAGAAAAGGACTTTAGGCTCTTTAAAAATTTATTTGATTTTGATTGGTTGAGAGCTGTTACTTCGGTTTAAATTTTGGAGCCAATTCGCTTAGAACTTGTTCTCAAACATTTATCTCCTGATGTAGCGGGATACTAGTGCAAAACAAGGCCCTTGTCAAAATTGAAATTTTAGAAAAGAAAAGGATTGGGAACCTGCAATTGATAAAGAAAAGGTCATTTTGATCTGTGAGTATTAATTGGTACTGTGCACGAGAACTATAGAGGAAGTACCTGCCTTCCAGTTGTGAGTGAATAATATCGGTGGTAGCTAAATGCTGGGTCTGAAGGCGTCTTTAGGGGCAGTGAGGTTCACTGTTCCTTTTCAACATCATTTGGAACTATGCTGCAGTTAAGGGCAGTGCAGCAGCTGTTAAATACTCTGTCAGCCTGGAATTGGTGCATAAGATGTGAAAACTGACGGAATTATTCCCCATGACTTATTTGCATATGATAGTCAAACATATGACGAGAAGGGCTGCAACCGAAGCATTGGATGTTTCCTCTCAGATAAGTGGTTGCATTTTGTCTTTTCTTTTTGATTTTTTGCTTTTCTTTTTAGAACTTTTTGAATGATAACATTTTGTTCCTGATTACGGGAGAGAGCATAGCTATGCAGTTCCTCCGTGAAACACTGTATATTTCTCCCACGAGAGACAGTGATCTCACATTTTAACATATAGATCCTTAATCCATTGTGTTATCAGATGATTATTTGTTCATATTGCTTGATCACCATCTATCGGATGTTCATTGCAGCCCTGAAGCAGGCTTTTAAAGCTGAAACACGGATCATGTCGGGTCTGCAAGATAGATTGGTTTTAATACACTATTTCAAGATAACATAGAATACTTGTATTTTATACAGTTTGCTTGAATTAAATAAATTTGACTTTATCTCTGGTTGATGTGTACAGTTCCTTCTCCACTTCTTTTCTATTGCATTTTTACCTTGGGGGTTTGTTTCCTTGTTTTTGGTCTTTGGAGTAATTTGTTTATGAGCCATATGATAGCCACAGATTTTCTGGTGCACCACTAACTTAATCTATTATTCTGTACCCATACCTCTTTGCAGATAGAGTATAAGTTAGCAAGTATGTCAAATGCCATTCATTGCACACTAAGTTTTATTTAGTAGGCCCTGTGTTTCTTGACTGTCTGTCTATAAAGTGTTTTCTAGTGCAATTGTTTTGTCATTCTGGATAGTATGTTATTCTACCCATGCTTGCAAGCCATGCAGAAGGAATCCATTCTAAGTTTTTCATTCCTCCTCCTCCAGAGGGCTCTGCAACCCCCTTCAGCTGGAAGGTGTCTTTCTGATTTTCTATATATATTTCTTTATTATTTCTGGTGGTTTTTACGGCTATCAGTGCACCAGAGCTCCCCACTATGCAGACCTGAGTTTGCAACTGGCAGCTTAATCTCTTGGGGATCTGATTGGCCAGCAGTGGTTAGAGCTACACCTGCAAGCAATTTCTGCGGTGCATGTAGTTGGAGTCAACAATGTCCAGTCCGATTACCTCAGTAGACAGACCTTAGACCTGGGAGAATGGACATTACCTGCAGCAGCATTCCAGTCCATCGTTCTTCGATGGGGGTCAGCCAACTTTTAATCTGATGACTACAGTAAGAAACAAGAAGGAGGTCCAGTTCTTCAATCAAATATCTGAGCCTGGAAGCTGTGGACAGAGAACAAGCTCTTCATGTTTCCTCCTTAGCCCATGATAGGCCGAATATTTCACAGAATAGCAAGCCACCCAGGGAGAGTGATCCTCATAGTACTGGATTGACCATGTAGGCAGTGGTACACGGACCTAGTGCATCTTCAGAGAGTCCAGGGTCTCAGACCACAGGTACAACTTGATCTTCTGTTTCGGGGTCCAGTGGTCATAGAAGATCTGGATCGCTTTGGTTTTATGGCATAGCTCTTGAGTGTCAGTTGTTAGTGCGCAAAGGATACTCTAAGGTAGTCATTGCTACTCTCCTCAGAGCCAAGAATCCTACATCAATCTTTGCTTACGCTAAGGCATTGGAAATATTTCAACACTGGTGCATGAAAGAGAATGTAGAATCATTTAGTGCTCCAATCGTGGTAGTGCTAGCATTCCTCCAAGCGGGTCTCGACAAAGGCCTCGCAGTAGCATCACTCAGAGTCTAAGTGGCGGGCCTCTTATGCTTCAGAGTCCGTGGATGTAAAGCTCCCCTGGCTTCTCATCCAGACATAGCCAGATTCCTAAAGGGGGCACTCGGGCTCAGAGCACAGGTAAAGCAGCCGTTTCCGTCATGGAACCTTGATATGGTTTTGCATGGCCTCAGTCAGGCTCTTTTCCTATTCAAGAGGTGTCCCTGTTG
Source organism: Geotrypetes seraphini (assembly GCF_902459505.1). NCBI lineage: Eukaryota > Metazoa > Chordata > Amphibia > Gymnophiona > Dermophiidae > Geotrypetes > Geotrypetes seraphini. The sequence goes on from NC_047085.1 coordinate 260,174,924, forward strand.
GATCTTACCCTCAAGGTCATTTTCCTAGTGGCCATTATGTTAGCAAGATAAGAACCTAATATCTTTCTTGAAAGTGATTAAGCAACAATGCATTCTAAAATTCAGTAGGAGAAAAGCTCAGATTCCAGTATCTGGTGTTAACTTTTCTTTATTTAATCATCTTCTAGTTATGCTGAAGGATCTGTGCATTGTATATAGGAATTTAAAAAATGGAATTATTGATTTTTTTTTCCCAGTGTTTTCTAGCTTCTTCATTTTTTTCAGAAATATGTTATGCTTATTTGGGGGGGGGGAAATGCCCATTTTCATCATGAGATTCAAAGATGAATTTTGAATGATTTCCTGCCTAATATGATGTTGAAAGACATTGGTCATTGATGTATCTTTTTCTAAGATGCTTTTATTCTAGCATTTTAATGAAGGCTCTATAGGTAACCAGCTTCTTTTAACTGCTTATTCCCAATTAGTGCTGCTAAATCTAAGCCAATCATAGCAGAGCCAGAGATCCACGGTGTGCAGCCATTGGATGGGGTGATTGGATTCTTGGTACTGATGTCAGAAGGACTGTACAAGGCTTTAGAGTGTGCCCATGGCCCTGGGCAGGCAAATCAAGTAAGAATTCTTTAATGTTTTGATGATGGACCTAATTGCTAGGTATTAGCACTGGATGCAGCCGAGCACACAAACCAAGTTGATTTCTTCATTTGTAGTTTGGCTGTGGCTCCTGTGAGTGTTATTAAAGCAGCCCTCTTTCCCCCTAGGACAGGAGAGGGTTGAGTCTTGGACAACACTCCATTAGTGGCACCTCCTGACCATTTGAAAGGTAGCTTTTTCTAGCCTCTGGAGGGGAGCCATATAGAGAGGTGCATGTCATTTGTGTAGCTGTAGGAAAATAACTTCTGTTCTTGAGCTAATATATATTTGGTGCATAGGTGCCAGCTTTGTGGGTATTGGGGCACACCCATATTCTTTCCAGTAGTACACTAGCACCGGAGCTGAAAACTTCAGGATACAGAGCTGCAGGGGAAAGCAGGAAGAAAGGCTGTGTCTCCTCAACTACTGCTTCTGCCTCCCTCTGCAGCCTGTTGGCCAGTTAAAGAATATCTGACCAATGGACTGCAGGTGAATACAGGGAGCAGAGAAGAGCAGCAGGATAGGACAGACAGGCTTGCTGCCTTTGGTTAGTCATAAAGAAGGGGAAAAGTGCTGAACCTATTGAGCAATAGGGAAGGGTAATTAATTAGAATGTGATAGAAAGGAACAGAGGACCTGCGAGTGGTGTGAGAGCTGCTGGCAGAGGAGCTAGGAGAGCGTAGGCTAGCTGTTAACAGAGAGCTGGCTAGGAAATATTACTATAAGGGTCTGGGGTATGATTTCCAAATTTGTGAAGAGAAGAAAGAGGACACATGACCCCACCCACATCCCGCCCCCAACATCAAAGTATTTCAGTCAATAAATTCATTTTTTTTTACCTTTGTTGTCTGAGATTTTATTTTTTCATCAAGTTGGTTCCAGTTTCTCTTTTTTTCTGCTTTCCTTTCTTCTGCAAATTCTTCAAGCTGTTGCTGTCCATTGGTTCGTCCCACCTTGGGTTACCATATTTGTTAAATCAAAAATAGGACACTTGACACCTGACCCGGCCCACCCACAATGCCCTGCCTCCTGCTAGTCTCACCTCTAAACTTCCTTCCCCAGCGCAGTCCCCCCCCCTCTCTCTCTATCTCTTGGGGTGGTATATGTAATCTTTAGTGTTTATGTTTGGCTAGCCTTTTGTGGGTGTGCTAGAGGTCCTGGAACAGTGAGGAACAAGAGGAACAGTGAGAGGGAAAATTAATAACAATGATAGCTAAGTTGTTGCAAAAAGGTATATTTTATCTATCTATTTATGCTTTTACAAATACAGAGTATACAGTTGAATTTAGAGTTGCTTCTATGCTTTTGTGAATGAGAGAGAACATACAGTTTTTCCTTTGTGTCTCTGAATAGGTGAGATGTAGAGGTGCTATGAGAGAGCAGAGAAGGGAGATAAGCAAAGGTCCAACCTGCCCGAATCAGAACAATCCGCCCCCAAACTCCTACAAAATGCCCCCCCCCCCAAACACAGCCCCGCCGATGCCCCACAAAAGGCAGGAGGGTTGCAATTCCCTCCTGCCATGTGAAACTGCATCCTGGTCTATCTCCCTCCCTCCCTGCCTGCCTGCCTGTCTGTAGCTCAACCTGAGCCGGGCCCACCCGCTTCCCCCCTATCTTTAAGAATCGTTGGGAGCAAGAGGGGTGCTCATTCCTTCCTGCTCCAGGCCTCCTTCGAAGCCGGCAGGATGACCGGGCAAGGCCCACCCCCCTCCCTGTACCTTAATATTGTTGGGAGCAGGAGGGGTTCTCAGTCCCTCCTGCTCAATGCCTCCTCCGCCAACGAGTGCGGCCTTAGGTCATGCCCCAATGCATCATCTGATGCGCGGGGAGGGGCCTAAGGCTCTGATTGGCTGAGGCATTCAGTAATGTAAGTCTGTGACAGTAGACTGATGGGTACAGTAGATTTGGGATGCATTTTGGAGGGCTCATCTTACAATATAAGGGGATGTGAAATTCATGGTAGTTTCCCTAGGATGCCCTGCTGTGCTGCTGGGACATCTGTGTGGCCAGTCTGCTAAGAATACTGACTCCTACTACATCCCAATGGCAGGCTGTTTTTTGTGCATTTTCATTTGGACTTCTTTTATTTATTTATTTATTTTTAATGGTTTAAAAAGATAGATGCACGGAAGACAAACACATAAAGGAAATGGCCATTCTTGAAACAAAAAGGAAGACATTTTTCTGGTTTAAAAATGGCCATTTTCTTTTCTGCATTTTTTTTTTACATTTTTCCCAAACCATCCAAATTTGGATTTAGACATCATATTGAAAATGCACCTTATTGTCTCACAAACTCTGTATGTTTCTTGTTTTGGCTCCCTGACTTTCCCCTGCTTAACTGCTGAATCTTTGCGCCCTTCTTTGCTTTTAATAAATCACTGTAGCCACCTCCCAGGTCTCAACAGCTCTCTAAGCTGGAAGCTTGTTCCTTGTCCACTGGAGCAATATTCTGCAGGTAGCCCAGAACATGGTGGCTTAGTATGACTGTATCCTCCTATGTCCTGGCTGCTGGAACATGTTCTCTCACTCAGCATTGGTTTCAAACTGTGATTCTTGCTGAGCTTCCGAGGCACAGGGTGGGCATGAGGCAAATAATCCCTTGTGGACTCTGCAAATAAAGGGTGGTCATTGGTCTGGAATCTGTGAGTACCAGCAGAAGTGCTGCAATGCAAAAGGGGATGGGGAACCAGGAATGTGCGTGGAGTCAAAGCAGATCAGTGAAATGATCCATATCTGTAGTCAATGGGGAGTCATAAATTTAAGTTAATTAAATATATCAATGAAAGGAAGTCTCACCTGTAGGGGAGAGAGATGTGCGAAACAGGGAAGGGATGGTTGAGCTAAACCTGCATGAAATGGGAACTGGCTAGGGAAACGTGCTTTAGAACTTGATAGGAAGCAGAGGGAAATAGAAGGTTAGGCCAAGTAGAAATGAGAAGCACAGCAAACTAAAGAGATGTAAGGAGTGGAGTAGGCAGAGAGCTGTTAAGGTCCTAGCCCCCAAATATAAAACATCAAATATGCCTGTGCAGGGGGAGAAAAATGTAAAAAGTACAGAGGGATAAAAAGCAAGGAGATGAAAGGAAAAAAATCAGAGGAATGTGAACAAAAATGGGGAAAAAGAGTGTGGTGTAGATAGGCTGAGAAAAGAGAGGGTTGGGGGAAAATGCAATGGATGTTCTGAATTGGGGGAAGAGAGTGATTTTGATGCTGATAGCAGCAAAGGGTGGGATGAGGGAGACTGGCAGGACCCTAGCTTTTGATTTGACCACATGAATCTTCTCCGTGTCTACATTATGTGCCCTGCTCATGACATTTAGATACAGACTGGTCAAAAATGTACTTTTGTTTTCCTTTTCCTTTGCTAGGTAAGGGAATTTTTTTGTGTGTGTTAGGAGTTCTGAACTCCCAATCATTTTCAAAACTTGACTTTTAAATTTGGTGTATAAAACCAAAGGGACAGATAAGTACATAAGTACATAAGTACATAAGTAGTCGCCTCCGCCGGGGCAGACCAGAGGTCCATCCAGCCCAGCGGTCCGCTCACGCGGCGGCCCATCAGGCATATTGCCTGGTCAGCGGTCCCTGTCTAAATTTATTGCCTACCTCTACAGTTATCTCTAAACCTTCCACTGCTCTTATCTGTACCCCTCAATCCCTTTGTCTTCCAGGAACCTATCCAGGTCTTCCTTGAAACCCTGTACTGTGCTATTTCCTATCACGGCCTCCGGAAGGGTGTTCCATGTGTCCACCACCCTCTGTGTGAAAAAGTACTTCCTTGCGTTTGTTTTAAACCTGTCCCCCTTCAATTTCATCGAGTGACCCCTTGTTCTTGTGGTTTCTTTCAAATTGAAAAATCTGTCTTTGTCAACCTTTTCGATGCCCCTCAGGATCTTGAAGGTCTCTATCATATCTCCTCTGAGTCTCCGCTTTTCCAGGGAGAACAACCCCAGCTTCTTCAGTCTGTCAGTGTATGTAAGGTTTTCCATACCCTTAATCAGTTTAGTTGCTCTTCTCTGGACTCCCTCAAGCATTGCCATGTCCTTTTTGAGGTACGGTGACCAGTACTGTACACAGTATTCCAGATGCGGGCGCACCATAGCCCGGTACAGTGGCAGGATGACTTCCTTCGTTCTGGTCGAGATACCCTTCTTAATGATACCTAACATTTGGTTTGCTTTCCTCGAGGCTGTGGCGCATTGTGCCGACGCCTTCAATGTCGTGTCTACCATCACTCCCAAGTCTCTTTCCAGATTACTGACCCCTAGCATTGATCCCCCCATTTTGTAAGTGAACATTGGGTTCTTGTTACTGATCGCCTTTTTTACAGCTGCCGTTATCCATGCTGGGTTCTTTATTCGATTTTTCTTGCACTCTTTTCTGAACCTGGGGACGTACAGGTTCTGTGCTTCGTGCACCGTACGCTTGAGCAGGGTCCAGGCGCTTTCTACGGACTCTACCTTCCTTGTGCTGCCGTTGAGTTTCTTCCCCACCATTTTCCTCATTGCATCATAATTTCCTTTTCTGAAGTTGAGCGCTGTTGTTGTGGTTCTTTTCACCCTGGATGATCCCAGTTCTAGTCTGCACTGGATCATGTTGTGATCGCTGTTTCCCAGTGGGTCTAATACCGCTACTTCCTTTGCAGGTCCCCCCAGTCCACTGAAGATTAGATCAAGAGTAGCTTCTCCTCGTGTAGGTTCCATGACCAGCTGTTCCAGGAAGCAGTCCCTCGTGGCTTCCAGGAATTTGGTCTCTCTCTCGCAACTTGAGTGCCCGATACTCCAGTCTATCCCAGGGTAGTTGAAGTCTCCCATCACCAACACAATTCCATTCTTGCATACCTGCCGCAGTTCCGTCTCCAGGTCCCGGTCGATTTCTTCCGATTGGCCAGACACTATGGGGCTCATGATCGAAACATAAAAAGTCTAAAAACCAGCCTAAATCGGCACTTGAACGATCTAAAAGACAAGTCGTCCAAGTGCCAATAATTGAACCGGGTTTTAGACATATTTAAAAATGACCTAGGCCTTCACATTGCTGCTGAACGACCAGAACTAAAAGGGGCGTGTCAGGAGGAGTGTTGAGGGCGGGATTTGGGCGGGATGTGGGCTATCCTAGACTTATGTACACTATATATATATAATCCCGAGTGGTATAGAATACAATATCAAATATAAATAGCAAACTCCACTCAATAGGAGAAGTGCACTATACAGGAAAAGGCCTCAGAGATGGAGCCTACGCACAGTCATAGACTGGGAAATTCAGCGTAGCTTATCATCTCCTAGCTCCAATCATTGGCCTAAAAACCTGTTTTTTATTTTTATTTATACTTTAGTAATCCTATACTTATTACTTATTATTTAAAACATTTTTTTAGGAATTTTTAAGTTTTTGGATTTACCTAACAACACCATTTAAGGTTCAGTCTTAAAACAAGAAAAAGTCTTATATGTGTTCTATCATGCTGTTTCAGTGCACTCATCCATGAAACTGAGAAAAGTTGTTTTAAAGTTGAAATTTCAAAAAAGCGCCACTTATCTGAAGATGATAGTAGCTTGAAAACATGCCAGGGCAACAATAACTCAAGAGAGTGCCTCAAGAGAGTGCCGACGCGGCCAGCGTTTCGTGGGTCAGTATTTTCATCTGCTGCGTCAGGGCCAGTGTCTGCTGCGTCAGGGCCAGTGTCATGGCATTATAGGCTTTTACTAACGACATCGTCAGTAAAAGCCTATAATGCCATGACACTGGCCCTGACGTAGAGGATGAAAATATTGACCTGCGAAACGCTGGCCGCGTCGGCACTCTCTTGAGGCACTCTCTTGAGTTATTGTTGCCCTGGCATGTTTTCAAGCTACTATCATCTTCAGATAAGTGGCACTTTTTTGAAATTTCAACTTTAAAACAACTTTCTCAGTTTCATGGATGAGTGCACTGATACAGCATGATAGAACACATATAAGACTTTTTTTGTTTTAAGAGTGAACCTTCAATGGTGTTAGAACACATATAAGATTTTTCTTGTTTTAAGACTGAACCTTAAATGGTGTTGTTAGGTAAATCAAAAAACTTAAAAAATAAAAAAAAAATGTTTTAAATAATAAGTAATAAGTATAGGATTACTAAAGGGGATAGATTCCGTACAAATGTAAGGAAGTTCTTCTTCACCCAGAGTGATAGAAAACTGAAACGCTCTTCCAGAGTCTGTTATCGGGGGAAAACACCCTCCAGGGATTCAAGACAAAGTTGGACAAGTTCCTGCTAAACTGGAACGTATGCAGGTGAGGCTGGACTCATTTAGAGCACTGGTCTTTGACCTGGGGGCCACCGCATGAGCGGACTGCTGGGCATGATGGACCACTGGTCTGACCCAGCAGCGGCATTTCTTATGTTCTTATGTTCTTAAAGTATAAATAAAAATAAAAAACAGGTTTTTAGGCCAATGATTGGAGCTAGGAGATGATAAGCTAAGCTGAATTTCCCAGTCTATGACTGTACGTAGGCTCTATCTCTGAGGCCTTTTCCTGTATAGTGCACTTCTCCTATTGAGTGGAGTTTGCTATTTATATTTGATATTCTATCCTAGACTTAGTCATACTGCATGTATAACCGAAAGTTTTACAACACTGCCTAGACGGAACCTGGACATTGTAACTTAGACCATCTAAAACCAGGTCTAAGTCATAAGAAGGTGTTCAAAGTGACCAGATAAGCACTGCAGATTCCCCCCCCCCCCACTCCCTTAAAAATCGTAATAACAACTTTATATATCTGCTCCAGGACATCAGCACCTGGCAGCCTGACATAGGAAAGCCTAGTAGAGCTGCATAGAGATGACTTTGGTCTTGGGAGTGGGTTAGTGAACCATAGAGAGGAGGACCCAGGCCCATAAGCCTTAGGCCCATAAGCCTTCTAATCACTGCATTCATGGTGATAAATGTGCACCCCCCGTAACTCTTTTGTACTGCCATATAAGTGGCTCCTGCAGCCATAAGGGCTATTGGGGTCGTAGATAAGTGGGTCTAGTAGATTCTGGGGGTGTTTTGGGGGCTCACCATGACCTATAAGGGAGCTGTAGTGAGATGTTTATGTGGGATCCTTTTTGTGAAGTTTGCAGCAGTGCCCTGTAAGGTACCCCACTACTCTGGTGGTGCCATGTCTGCTGCGCCCAAAAGGTCTTTTTCTATCCGTTTGTGACTTGGATGAATTTATGGACGAAAATGGGGTATAAAGATGGATGACTTAGTGGTCTTGATGATCAGACGGCTGGACGTACAGTTATACGATTTTTGGAAAAAAAATATGTTGGACGTATTTTGTTGAAAATGGACCTTTTCCCATGACCAACTTTGGATAACTTGTGACTTAGGCCCAAAACGGACTACTGAAGCTCCTCCTTAAAAGGGGCGGAGCCAACGAGCGAAGTTAACTTACAGCTTGGGCAGGCAAGCAAGAGAAAGAAACAGCAGGAGAGAGAGAAAGTTAGAGGGAAGCAAAGCAAGAACAGAAAAGCGCACGAGGGGAAGAAGAAGCAGGAGACTACAGGGGGGAATCAGCGTGAGTTAGCTCCGCCCACCCCCGACATTGAGCACCGAAGCTCACTGAGAAGGGACACTAAAGGAGGGCAGAAGGACACCACAGCATGCGCAGAGGACACAGCCAGGCAGACACAGAGAACATCCACAGCAGACCAGCAAGCAGGCAGCAATGGAAGCAGCAGACAGAAGCAAGATGTTGAGCTATCCAGTTTTCTGCACTATCTACCATATGTATGACTACCTCCCCTCTGGGAGGCGGTCTTACGTATGCGCTCGATGCGGAGAACTGGAGAGCCTGAAGAAACAAGTCAGACTCCTGGAGGGTAGAATACTGGAACTGGAGGCACTTCAAGCAATGGAGGAGGAAGACAGAGACACAGCAAACATCGAGACCGAGGACACAACGAACATCAAGACAGAGGACACCATCGAGGAAAAAGTCAGAGAGCTGGAGAAGTTCATAGAGGAGGCCATGGAAAATCACCAGCAACAGTGGAACTGCCGAAAGATACCTACAGAGAGTGTGGACCATCTGACAGACAACCACCACGAAGAAATGGGTGACACAGCAGCGACAGGAGAGATGGACATACACCAGGGACAAGGACCTGCGTCTGGAGAAGCTAGAGAGGACAGCAATTGTCGTGGGGGACTCCATCATCAGATAAGTTGACAGCCACATAGTGGGAGGAAGACTGGATTGGCTGGTGACCTGCCTACTGGGAGCCAAGGTAGAAGACATAATGAGCCGCATCAACTGGATCATCCACAGTATGGAAGAAGAAGATATGAGGGTGGTGATCCATGTGGGGATGAACAATATGAGCAACAGAAACTACAAGAGGGAAGTACTGAAGGACCAGCTCCGGATGCTAGGAAGGAAGCTGAAGACCAGAACACAGAGGATAGCATTCTTGGAGATCCTGCTGGTACACAGGGCAGATGAGAAGAGACAAATGGAGCTGCAAGCAATCAACGCGTGAATGTGGCGCTGGTGTGAGGAAGAAGGATTTCACTTCGTGCACAACTGGATGGCGTTCTGGGGGAAGAGCAAGCTATACAGGAAGGATGGACTCCACCTCAGCAGAGATGAAATGAGGCTACTTGCAAGCAACATCAAGAGAGAAGTTGAGAAGTTTTTAAACTAGGAAGAAGGGGAAAGCCGACAGTCGACCGAGAGAGAGAGTCGATGGTTCGGGAACCGGTATTCCCGGAGGATACCATGCAGGAAGATAGAGGGGAAGATTCACCAGAAGATACCGTGCAGGAAGATATAGGGGAAGGCCCACTAGACCACAAGTAAGACAGATTGAAAGGGACACAAGAGGGAAGGAAATGCAAGAAAGGAACGGGTCGTAAACTCAAGTGTATGTACATGAACGCAAGGAGCCTAAGGAATAAAATGGGTGAATTAGAAGCTATGGCACAAAAAGATAATGTTGACATCATCGGCATTACAGAAAGATGGTGGACTGAGGAAACTGTCTGGGACACTGTGCTACCAAGATACAAACTATACCGCAGAGACAGAGTGGATCAAAAAGGTGGGGGCATTGCCATATATGTCAAAGAGGGAATTGAATCTACTGGAGAGAACACAACACAACTGACGGATAAGTTAGAGTCTCTATGGATCAAAATTCCAGGAACAAATGGACTGGAAACAAATATTGGCATCTACTACCGACCCCCAGGGCAGTCCGAAGAAAATGATGGGGAAATGACAAGACGAGATTAAGCGCAACTGCAAGGGAGGCAACATAGTTATCATGGGTGACTTCAGGGATAGACTGGAACCTAGGCACCTCCGGCTGCGCTAGGGAGACCAAGTTCCTGGATACTGTAGGTGATTGCTTCTTGGAACAACTCGTTAAGGAAAATACAAGAGGAAATGCAATTCTGGACTTAATTCTAAATGGACTACGAGGACCGGCGCAACATGTAGAAGTGGAAGGGATGCTGGGAAGCAGCGATCACAATATGATCCACTTCAACCTAGATGCAGGTGAGAAACATAGGTCCAAAACAACAGCCACAGCGTTGAACTTCTGAAAAAGGAATTACGAAGGGATGAGACGCATTGGGGGGGGAAGAAGATTAAGAAGAGGATAAGCACTGTAAAAACGCTAGCGCAAGCTTGGTCCCTTTTTAAGGACACAGTCACTGAGGCACAAAATCTATATATACTGCGTATCAACAAAGGATCCAAGAGGAAAAAGAACAAAGAACCGGCATGGCTCACTGTAGAGGTGAAGGAAGCGAACAAAGACAAGAAAACTTCGTTTAAGGAATGGAAAATGTCAAAAATGGATGAAAACTGGAATAAGCACAAACAACATCAACGCAAATGCCATAAGGCGGTAAAAGGGGCCAAAAGAGATTACGAGGAAAAAATAGCCAAGGAGGTGAAAAACTTCAAGCCGTTCTTTCGATATATTAAGGGGAAACGACCCGCGAGGGAAGCAGTGGGGCCATTGGATGACCGTGGAATAAAGGGAGTGCTAAAGGAGGACAAAGAAATCGCCGACAAACTGAACACATTTTTTGCATCTGTATGTGCCAAAGAGGATATACACAGCAGGCTACATGCTGGAAAAGAAGATGGGAAACTGACACGGTTGACGGTCAGTCTAGAAGAGATATGCAAGCAGATTGATAGGCGTAAGAGCGACATATCACCATGACTGGATGGCATCCATCTGAGGGTCATCAAGGAACTGAAAGGGACTATAGCTGAACTGCTTCAGCTAATAGTCAATCTGTCAATCAAATCGGGAAAGATTCCGGAAGACTAGAAGGTGGCGAATGTTACACCGATCTTCAAAAAAGGTTTGAGGGGAGATCAAGGAAACAACAGACCGTTGAGTCTGACCTCGGTACCGGGAGAGATGGTAGAGGCGCTGGTAAAGGACCGCATCATTGATCACCTTGACGAACACGATCTGATGAGGACCAGCCAGCACGGTTTCAGTAAAGGCAGATCTTGCCTGACGAACTTACTGCACTTCTTCGAGGGAGTAAACAGGCAGATAGACAAGGGCGACCCAGTTGACATTATACATCTGGATTTTCAGAAGGCGTTCAACAAAGTTCCACATGAACAACTACTTCGGAAAATTGCATGCCATGGAATCGAGGGTGAAATACTCACGTGGATTAAAAACTGACTGAAGCATAGGAAACAAAGAGTGGGGGTAAATGGACAATTATCAGACTGGAAGAGCGTCACTAGCGGGGTGCCGTAGAGCTCAGTGCTTGGACCTGTGCTCTTCAACATCTTTATAAGCGATCTGGATATTGGTATGACGAGCGAGGTGATTAAATTTGCGGACGATACGAAGTTTTTCAGAGTAGTGAAGACACAGGGGGATTGCAAAGATCTGCAACATAATCAAACTCGAGAAATGGGCATCGACATGGCAAATGAGGTTCAACGTGGATAAGTGTAAAGTGATGCATGTCGGTAATAAAAATCTCATGCACAAATACAGGATGTCCAGGACGGTACTTGCAGAGACCTCCCAGGAAAGGAACTTGGGAGTTCTGATCGACAAGTCCATGAAGCCATCTGCACAATGTGCTACGGCGGCGAAAAGGGCGAACAGAATGCTAGGAATAATCAAGAAGGGGATCATGAACAGATTCGAGAAGGTTATCATACCACTGTACCGGGCCATGGTGCACCCTCACCTGGAGTACTGCGTCCAGCACTGGTCGCCATACATGAAGAAGGATACGGTTACTACTCGAAAGGGTCCAGAGAAGAGCGACTAAAATGGTTAAGGAGCTGGAGAAGTTGCCATACAGCGAGAGATTATAGAAACTGGGCCTCTTCTCCTTTGAAAAGAGGAGACTGCGAGGGGACATGATCGAAGCATTCAAAATACTGAAGGGAATAGACTTAGTAGAGAAATACAGACTGTTCACCCTCTCCAAGGTAGGGAGAACGAGAGGACACTCTCTAAAGTTGAAAGGGGATAGATTCCGTACAAATGTAAGGAAATTCTTCTTCACCCAGACAGTGGTAGAAAACTGGAACGCTCTTCTGGAGTCTGTTATAGGGGAAAACATCCTCCAGGGTTTGAAGACAAAGTTGGACAAGTTCATGTTAAACTGGTGAGACTGGACTCATTTGGAGCACTGGTCTTGACCTTGGGGCTGCCGCGTGAGCAGACTGATGGGCAAGATGGACCATTGGTCTGACCCAGCAGCAGCAATTCTTATGTTCTTATGTTCTTGGTTAAGCCCCTCCACGAATAAATGGAGAGCATGTTTGATCTTGAGTGACTGTATTAGACTATCCTTTAAGAATGGAGTTCCTCTTTTATTTTGGCTTATTAATGTGTAGTTTATTTTATGATATGATAAAATTAGTATAATTGATTGTAAACTGCCTTGATCTGTGCATGTTATACTGCATATCAAATACAATTAAACAACATAAATCTTTACGCTTTGAGTGTAAGCATTTATTGGGTCTGTGCCTGCATAGATGACACATAATCCAGAACAAATTTCATTCCAAGCTGTAGGAATACAAATCATGCATGAACATTGTCCTTATGTATTATTTCTTAATTAGGTATTGGTAATTTCATAACTGTTATCTCTACCAGCTGATCAATTGCTCTATAATATTCAGAAACCCTGGAGTCTTTCAGACATATAACATCTTGGCTCTGTCCCTCTCTCCTTTTTCACTTCAGGAGATTGCTGCCATGATTGCCACAGAATTTGCAAAGCAGATGGCGCTGGATGCAGTGGCTCAGGCTGTTGTAGACCGCGTGAAACGGATCCACCGGGACACATATGCTAGTGGAGGGGAGCGCTCCCAGTTCTGCCTTAAGCATGAGGATATGACACTGCTCATCAGGAATTTTGGGTATCCACTAGGAGAGATGAGCCAGCCCAACCTAACCCCTACTTCCGGTATGAGTTTGTATTGGCAAGCCAATGTGTGCTGACATTTTGCCTAGGTGTGGCTTTAAGCTGTTGGCTAATGTCATCCTTGGCATGCTATCACATCTGAATGTGTGTGTGTGAACCAACTGGTCTTCACTAGTACTTTTTCTGATTTAATGGTATCCCAGCCTTCATGTGTTTTATCTTTTTGGTTCTGTTTTCAGGAGGACGCATTTACCCAGTCTCTGTTCCATACTCCACACAAAGCACCAGTAAAACCAGTGTCACCCTCTCCCTTGTAATGCCTTCGCAGGGTCAGATGGTCAATGGAAGCCACGGTAGCTCCACTGCAGATGAAGTCACACCCACCCTCACCAAGTAAGCACTGCTGTGTTTTAATAGTGATATTCTTTATTGGAAATGTGACTGAACTGACAGTATTCAGAGTCCCAGGAGAGCTACAACTTCTACTGTTACAGCGAAGGATCAGGAATAGAGTTAGTTTGTGAAGAATAAACATAAAGCTAGCACAAGACGAATGAAGCCATCTCTTGGTGTCTTGCTTTTAATCAAACTCATTTGTAAATTCAAGGTGCAGAATTATTAAAAAAAGTCAATAGAGGCCATTTTATTCTGACCTCAGAAGACTATGGGGACAATTCCATAACTGAATGTTTTAATTTAGAGGCCAAAATTACATGAGCTATTAGCCTATTCTGTAAGAGCACTTGTGCACAATTCTAGCATAAGTTGGCAACATTGTACACTAAATCATACTGCATTTTGGACTCCTGTCCCCCAGAAATTATGAAAACAGCTCCATTAGAATTTAAACTAACTTTATTAAATTACTTGACCGATAAGTTAAAAATTTGAAAATTTCTTACTAATAATGGTCACATTATAATAACCCCAATTCCCAAAAATTGTAGAGATTCATTAGCATTGGTAACCAACTATAGATCAGTAGCATCCATTCCATTTTTTGTAAAAATCATGGAAGGCTTGGTACATAACCAACTGATGGAATATCTTGACCAGTTCTCTCTTTTATATGAAACCCAATCCGGATTCAGACCTATGTTTAGCACTGAGACAGTAATTGCGGCCATCTTAGATAATTTACGTTTCTTGTTTAGTAGAGGCCTTAATTCACTGATTATGCAATTTGACATGAGCTCTACTTTTGATCTAGTGGACCATGGGAAATTGTTACGATGCTTAGATGCAATTGGTATCAGAGAAGAGGTGCTAGACTGGTTCCGAGGTTTCCTTATGTCCCGCACATATCAAGTACGTTTTAACTACAATCTCTCCAACACCTGGCGTAATCCATCTGGCATTCTGCAGGGGTCACCACTATCCCCATTGCTTTTCAACATTTACATGTCATCATTAGGTGCGCAGCTGACCCAGCTGGGGATAAAAGTATTTAGCTACGCAGACGACTTTACGATCATTTTCCCATTCGCTACCTCTCTCTCTGAAGTTACTCCAATGGCAACAGAAGTACTAGACTTGATGGAACAATGGATGACTGAATTCAGACTGAAGCTTAACTCAGAAAAAACAAAATTCTTTGTAGCTTCATCTCACCCGCTTGATACAAAAACATCACTGTGCATCAATAATCTTAGCTACCCTATTCAACCGACTATGAAGGTTTTGGGTGTAATACTGGACCAGGGTGTAATACTGGATCAGGGCCTAACCATGAAAGACCAGGTAGACTCTTTGGTTAGAAAGGGTTTCTTTACTCTCTGGAAGTTTCGGTCCATCAGAGCATATTTTGGTGCTTCATCATTCAGAATTCTAGTTCAATCCCTTATACTGAGCCAATTTGACTACTGTAATTTCGCCTATCTGGCAATTACCCAAAAGAATATGCAGCAATTACAACTGGTGCAAAATGCAACAGTCAAAGTGATCTTTGGGTTGAAGAAGTTTGACCATATGACTCCTTCCTTCTGACTCCTACATTGGCTGCCGATGGAGGCACGTGTGAAGTTTAAGTTCAAATGTTTCTGTTTTAAAGTACTGTTCAGTTTAGCCCCTAAATATATAACTGACCTTTCCTCCTTCCCAACCAACAGACATAAGAGAAACTCACACCTGAACTTTGTATCTCCACCGGCTAGAGGATGTAAATTCAAAAGTCATCATCAACATCTTCTCTCATATCAAGCAGCATTATGGGGTAAAAACCTGGAAAAATTACTTATGCTTGCTAATACTTATGGGGAATTCAGGAGACACCTAAAAACATATCTGTTCCTGAAGTACTTAGGCAGTTGATTTGAACAATCTTTCCCACAATAACTGATCTCTAGAACCGCTATTCACTAGTTCTAACCTGCCAGTTCTACTCAATTTGTAGCATTTTTAATCATTGTGAACCGCATAGAACTTCATGGTCCTGCAGTATATAAACTGTTTATTATTATTATGTCAAGTGTAAATATGGCTTTTTAATGCATAACTTACCATATTACTACTACCATTAATTATTTCTATGGCGCTTCCAGACATACACAGCACTGTACAGAGTCACAAAGAAGACAGTCCCTGCTCGAAAGAGCTTACAATCTAAACAGACAAACAGGATGTCATGGATACAGTATGTTAAGCAAGTGAATGTTAGACATACTCATGCTCTATCCATGCTGCTCCCCTTGTGATTGCTGCCTTGTATTTACATGCTAAGGCAATTGTGCATGTAAGTTGTAGAATGCCACTGAGTCTACGGTTTGATCACATGTGTAGGTGCTGGTATTCTATAATCAAGTGCATAGTTGGCGCTTAACTTTAGGTGACTTTGTAGAATGAGAGAATGTGGCTGGTTGGGATGTCCTTGGAGAGCAGAAAGCTGCATAGCTCCAAGGCTTGAATATAAACCTAGCTACCAGGAGCAAATCTAAAACAAGGGAAGGCACAAGAACAAGATGTGACCAACTAGATATATTTAATCCATTTCATAGATGGTCTTTACACCAGAGGTACTAAAGATCACTTGCAGACAGTTCTGAACGGAGATCTGCTGCCAGTGTTGTAAATTCACCCTGGAGCCCTTTCATTGCGTTCCGAATTTCCCGGAACAGGGACCACACTTCAGCCAGCGGGTCCGATGGCAGCAAGTCAGAGAGATCTCCACCCACAGGTTATTCAGTGAGTGGTGGTGCAGGCCCTACCGCGAGTGGTGGTGGAGGCTCCTCCTCACCCTTTGGCGACATCTTAGCTGCGTCAGTCTGCAAAGGGCTGAAGGCAAAATCCTTCAGCGTCCGATGGACCGATTGTGCCATAAAAACACAGGCACTCTCCAGAAGAAATCTGCTCGAAGATCTGCAGTTTGCAGGGTTGGGATCGCTAATTAGGAAGGGAAATCAATACAAATTAGGCTCGAGGCACACAGAGCTGAGTAGTCACCCGTCCATGCAGCCCGGTGACGTCACTTCCCCCCCAATAATCATCATTTTAATGGTTGGGCTATGTGATTTGGAAGTGGATGCAAAACAAGAATGGGGGAGGGGGGAATCCCTACGTAGCTAATAATACAGATAACAGCACTAGCTTCCACTGAGTTAGACAATGGACATTCAAAGAAGCAGGAAAAAACTTCCAGGCTCAAAAGCAACCTAAAGTATGGACTGATTGTGTTAAGTATAGTAGTTTTCATTAAGCAACTGTGCCAACAGTTTCCAGATTCATCCTCTCTCTTTCTCATCTCTCCATGTACATTAAACTAAATCTGTACTCTTCGGTAAAAACAGACGCAAAAAATGTGTTCATTTTGTTGGCGATTGCTTTGTCCTTCTTTAGCACTCCCTTTATTCCTTGGTCATCCAACGGTCCCACCACTTCCTTCGCGGGTCTTTTACCTTTAATATATTAAAAGAACAGCTTGAAGTTTTTCACCTCCTTGGCTATTTTTTCCTCGTAGTCTCTTTTGGCCCCTTTTACCGCCTTATGGCATCTGCATTGATGTTGTTTGTGCTTGTTACAGTTTTCGTCTGTTTTTTTATCTTTTCCATTCCTTAAACAAGGCTTTTTTGTCTCTGATCGCTTCCTTTATTTGTACAGTGAGCCATGCTGGTTATTTTTTCTCTTTGATCCCTTGTTGATATGCGGTAGATATAGATTTTGTGCCTTGGTGACCGTATCCTTAAAAAGAGACCAAGCTTGCTCTAGCGTCTTTACAGTGTTTATCCTCTTCTTAATCTTCTTCCCCACCATGCATCTCATCCCTTCATAATTCCCTTTTCGGGAGTTTAACACCATGGCCGTCATTCTGGACCGATGTTTCACCCCTGTTTCCAGGTTGAAGCGGATCGTATTGTGATTGCTGTTTCACAGCGTCCCTTCTACTTTTACATCTTGTGCCGGTCCTCGCAGTCCATTTACAATTAGGTTCAGAATTGCGTTTCCTCTTGTATTTCCCTTGACAAGTTGTTCCAGGAAACAATCATCTACAGTTTCCAGGAACTTGGTCTCTCTAGCACAGCTGGAGGTGCCTAGGTTCCATTCTATCCCCGGATAGTTGAAGTTGCCCATGATAACTCCATGTGTTGCCTCCTTTGCAGTTGCATTTAATCTCTTCCGTAATTTCTCCATCAATTTCTTCGGATTGCCCTGGGGGTCGGTAGTAGATGCCTATCCTCGTTTCCATTCCATTTGTTCCCGGAATTTTGACCCATAGAGACTCTAACTTATCTATCTGTTGTGGCATGTTCTCTCCAGTAGATTCAATTCCCTCTTTGACGTATATGGCAATGCCTTTTCCTTTTTGAGTCACTCTGTCTCTGCGGTATAGTTTGTATCCCGGTAGTACCATGTCCCAGACATTTTCATCAGTCCACCATGTTTCTGTGATGCCGATGATGTCAACGTTATCCTTTTGTGCCTCCCATTTACCCATCTTATTGCTAAGGCTCCTTGCGTTTGTGTACATACACTTGAGTTTGCAACCTGTTCTCTTCTTGCGTGTCCTTCCCGCTTGTGTCCCTTTTGGTCATCTTGTCTGTGATCTGGTAAGTCTTCCCCTCCATCTTCCTGCACGGTATCATCCAGGTATACCGGTTCCCGAACCATCGACTCTCTCTCTTGGTCGACTGTCGGATTTCCCCTTCTTCCTAGTTTAAAAACTTCTCAACTTATCTCTTGATGTTGCTTTCAAGTAGCCTCATCCCGTCTCTGCTGAGGTGGAGTCTGTCCTTCCTGAATAGCTTGCTCTTCCTCCAGAACGTTGTCCAGTTGTGCACGAAGTAAACATGATTAAATCAGAGATCTTAAATCTTATTTTGGAGGATCGTATGGTCCATAGCCTGCGTTCTGCTCTCCCTTTTGCTTGGGCTTCTAATTTTATCACTTACCTGGGTGTTAACTTAGTAGCAGATTATAAGCAATTATACAAATTTAATTTCCCCGAGCACTTGCGAGTCTTATTTCTTGAGTTGGAACGTTGGAAGGGTTTGCAGCTTAGTTGAATAGGCTAGATTTCGGCTGTCAAAATTATGATACTACCTAAATTATTGTATGTTTTTCTGGCTCTTCCTATAGATTTGCCAGATGTTTTTTTCCGTCTTCTATCTTGTAAGGTTTTTGCCTTTATCTTGCGAAAGAAACCACTGCAGGTTCGCTGGAATATTTTATATAGATCTAAGCTGGAAGGGGGTATGGGGATTCCCAATTTTCATTTGTATTATCAAGCTGCCCTCTTACAGGAAATAGTGAAGTTGATTACCTATGAAGACCGCCCGTGGATTCATATTGAACAACGTTTTAGCCCCTAGGTGTCTCTTTGGATGTTACCTTGGGTTCCAGGAGACTGTTTGCGCGCAGCGTTAAAAACATCTAATCCTTTTCTGCAGGTGGTTCTTCGGAATTGGTATGTCCTTCGCAGGCGTATATTCCAGGAACGTATGTTTTTCTCCCAAATGGTAATTGTGACGTTACCAGCTGCCTTGCCAGGTAGGGAGAGGGTGATTCGCAGTCAGTGGATTCCTGCGGGCCTCCAGACCTTGGGTCAACTTTGGGAAGGTATGCAGATGTGTCCCTTTCAGGAATTACAAGAGGAATTTGGCTTGAAGAATAGAGATTCTTTTCTCTATACGCGCCTCCGTATCTTCCTATCTCAGTAGGCTTTTTGGGAGTTATCTTTGAGGGAGACTTGGCTTGAACAGGCTTTTCGGGCAGGAGTGGGGAGAGGGAGAGTTTCTAGAGTCTACCGGGCTTTATTAAAAAAAGAATCACCTCTAGATCCCTACAAAGCACAAAGGGAGAGGGATGTTTCAGGGGGGAGAGGGCTACCTCATTGAGATCATATATATAAGAGGTTATTTAAATCAACATTGTCCCTTAACTATATAGAAAATGATTTTAAAATGTGTTATAGGTGGTATTATACCCTGAGTGTCTTTTTTTCCATTTTTCATGTGGGTTCCAATCGTTGTTGGCGAAACTGTGGGGAGCGGGGAGATTTTTTACATATGTGGTGGACCTGTCCTGGAGTGAAAACTTATTGGTAGCGTGTAGATTGTTTTTTAATTCAGATCTTTCATAAGTATTGTTGCCTGTTGCTAGAATGTTATTTGCTTAATATGAGAGTTTCTAGTTAGTCACCTCCTGAACAGAAATTGGCAGCCTATGCTGTTACAGCTGCCATACTTGCTTTGGCACAGTGTTGGCGTACTCCCAGGATGCCTCCACTTCAAATGGTTTACTCTTGTTTGGATTATTTACATTTAATGTCTCACCTTACTGCATTGAAGCATAATACACTCTTAGCTTATCGTAAGATTTGGGACCCATATCTCCAATGGAGGCAATACTCTACCTAGTTTTGCTTTGTGAAATGGTCTTATAGGGGTTTTGGATGGGAGGAGAGGTATTGGGGGGAAGGGAAGCTCTGTATCTCTTACTGTTTTGATTGTTGCATTTTGTATTGCCTTTGATTGTGTTCTGTTGTGAAAATTTCAAAAATAAAGTTCTGAAAAAAATGATGATTATGGGCCAGATGTCCCATATTACATGGGCAACTGGAACTTTCTGCAAGACCAGATTAGGTACTTCCAAAGAAATAAAGTCTACAAAAAATTAACTGTATGAAGAAGCATTTCCAGCTTCCTTTTCATCCATATGAGACAAGTCCATACAAGTGGATTGTGAATTGTTGCCGCTACTAGAGATGGAGACAGAAAAAAAGTAGTTCCAGGCAGTTCACCCCTTAAGGGTATCATGCTGTTGGAATGCTCAGTATTTTCTCTGTCTCTAGGAAGATCGTATATCTTGATCAGATTATTATTGTTCTATTCCCATTTGTATGAACACAGTTTATATTATATATGAGTATATTAGACTAGTGGTATTCAACCCAGTAATCAGGGACCACCTGGCCAGTCAGGTTTTCAAAATTTGTCATCTATATTCATTGTGGATATCCTGAAAACCCGACTGGCCTGGTGGTCCCTGAGGACTGGGTTGAATACCACTGTATTAGACACTTTGTATTATGTACTACAAGTCCCTATAATTTTGTAGTTTTCTGTCATTGGCTCTTCCTGAGCACATGTGCTGTGCTCCCAGTGCCTTGTGGGCATTCCCTATTGGCTTACCCTGCCTCCAAATATGGTGGGTAAAGTTTCAAGTTTTTATTAAAATTTGATAATGTTGCTTATCCAGCTTCTAAGTGAGATACAGATTAAAATATGAGGAAAACAGATAAAAACAAAAGAGCGCCAATAACAAACAATTAAAAAGAGTAAAAAACAACATTAACCAAATGGCGTAACTAGTCAAGAATATCTAATACATGACTTACAGGAAACAAAAGGGAAGTGATGTCAGGAGAGCTGAGGCTGGCACAAGTGCAGGTAAGAGATGCTGATGATTTGAAGAGGTGGGAGGGAGGAGAGATGCTGACTCTCTCACCAGAATGGTACCTAGAGAAGCTACAACACAGATGTCTCCTCTACGTATATTTTGGGTTTAGCAGCTGCTTCCATGACAGCAGAGCCACCATTTATGGCTTCAGGTGCAGAAGGCATTGAGATGATACAGAAGTTCTGAGACAGTATCAGCATATATGATCTTGCTGCTGCATTTATGGGCCTGCTTTCAGAGGCAGTATCCATGAATGAATCATATACAGTAGTCTCTTATACTGTATGTACCACCTGTCTCACCTATGGCTGTATGGCATCTCCTCCTATAGCCGTGTGTTGGTCGTCAACTACTGCATGCACCGGACTGGCAATGGCCTCCTATCTGGCTCCTATCTCTGCAGACATCAACAATTGCCATAGTCAACAGCAGTGATCAATATGGCTTCCATTTTGCATACAGTGGTTCTCGGTTACCACTATCGCCTATGGGATATTGCCGCAGGCCAGTCTGTTTCTCAACATATCTGTTTTTAGACAGTGAAGCTCCTATTCCTGCCTCTGCTGCTGGGCAACTGCTTCAGGTGGTTTCCATATAATTCAGGAGGTTATCGTGATTCCTGGCCTCTTTTATGTCATCACACATACCACTGTTCAGTCCAGTTGCTTGGACCTTTTGGCAGCCTCAGAAGAACATAAGGGTTGCTATACTGGAACAGAACAAAGGTCCATCAGGTCCAGTATCCTTTTTCTAATAGTGGCCAATCCAGGACACAAGTACCTGGCAAAATCCCAAAAGAGTAAAACAGATTTTATACTGCTTATCCTAGAAATAAGCAATGGATTTTGGATCAGTTTGCTTGCTAATGCAGAAGCTTTAGCTAACTATAGTTTGCTCTTTGCAGAGGTAGCTGTGGTTGCTGGAACTTATTTTTCTTTCTGTTCATAGTTGGCTTATCCTGGGTGTGTGCCTCTTCTCTCAGCTTTTCTTTTTGTATCTTGTGTATACAGATATGATTGCTTCTTTTTCATGGTCTCAAATCCATTTCTTGTACTCTTCCTTTGTTGCTGGTAGACTCCCTTCATGGGATTTACTTGGTCTTTGTTAAGACCTGTTCTCTCAGGCCTCATGTTCTGGCTCTGTTTGGTTTTCTCAGGTTAGGATACCATTCACCCTTGACCTTTCTTTAATCCTTAGGCATTTTTAGGCTGGAAGTAATTATTGGTTACTTCTGAACTTCACCTCCTTTATTGTTCTCACATTTTGGTCCCACACTCATTTGGGGACACTATTTTGCTACATCCCACTTATCTGGACTGTCCTGATCATGCCTTACCTGATCATTTTATTTCCTTTAGTCCTACCAGACCAGTTCAGAGCCCTCCCTGATGGATTAAGTTTGATTGGATATTCTGTGCTATGTTTCAAAGGCTGTCACTTACTTTTCAGCTATCCCTAACCTATAGAGTTCCATGCCTCCTGACTTGAAGGAATTATTGCATATTAGCATTTATTAAATTTTTTAGCCCGCCTTTATCCAAAGCTTGTTAAAACCAAACATACATAATTAAAACAGACTTCAAAGACATATCAACCTATTTTAAAAAATATGTGCATAAATGTACATTAAAAAGTCCATAATACAATCTACAAGATTGTCCAAATGCTAAATATTAGTGTGGTATCTGCCTCAACAGTTGCATAGGTTATGCATTCTGTGATGCCTTTCTTCTTGACCTTTTTAGGGTGGACTCCCCAATGAGATACGAGCACCATTGTTTATCTATTCAACAAACTGAGCATTCCAGGCAACATGATACTCATAAGGGTTGAATTGCTTGGAACTACATTTTCATTTGTTTTATCCACTGGTAGAAGGAAACAACACACTGATCTGGTAAGACTAAAGGAAAGAAAATTGTCAAATTAGAAATACTTTTTCCTTCTGATACACTGAAGTTTCAAGTTTATTAAGGTTTCGATAAACTTCTTATCTAAGAAAATCTAGGTGGTGTACAATCTACTATAATAAAACCCTTAGCGCGCATGCCACACATGCGCGAGCCAGCGGTGGTTTCTCCATCGCCCTCCCTCTGTGATGCTGGCTCCTTCTACTGCACATGCAGAGGCACCTTAAGCATGGATGCAGGGAGGTGGCGGCAACTCTTCCCTCCCGCCCTCACTCCGTCTAACACAGTGGTCTCAAACTCGCAGCCCCCCCAGGTACTATTCTGCGGACCGCGGTCTGGCCGGCTCCCTTACTGAAGTTATTCTTCAGTCCCTTGCCAAAGTTATTTTTGAGTTCAAAGCCACCGCGGCTCCTCTCACAAGCTGCACCTGCGTCGCAAGCCTCTCTAACGTCACGTCAGAGAGAAGGCTTCCGATGCTGGCGCGGATCGTGAGAGGAGCCGCGGTGGCTTTGAACTCAAAAATAACTTCAGCAAGAGAACCGGTCAGAAATGATAAAGACAAATGCTGCTGCTCTGCTTCACAGGGAAGTGGGGGGAGGGAAATACCGTTGCTGCTGCAGCACAGGGAAGTGGAGGGGGAGGGAAATGCTACTGCTGCACAGGGAGGGAGAGGAAAATGCTGCTGCACAGGGAAGTGGAGTGGGAGGGAATGCTGCTGCTGCTGCACAGGGAAGGGTGGGAGGGAAATGCTGCTGCTGCACAAGGAAGTGGGGGGAGAGGGAAAGGGGGCCTGGGAGCAAACTTGCTTTGCGTTGGGGGGAGGGATGTGCTGAGGGCAGGGAGTAAACTTGGTTTGCTTTGGGGGAGACAGAAGGGAGCCACGGAGAGATGAAGAAAGGCAGGCAGAGGCCACAGAGAGAGACAGAAAGACAGGCAGGCAGCACACGAGAATGAAAGAGAGACACACAGAAAGACAGTAGGCAGGGAGAGAGAAAAAAAGAAAGCAAGAAAGACAGACAAAGGGGATCAGGGAGAGAGACAGATAGACAGGGAGCCAGGGAGAGAGACAGAAAGAAAGAAAGACAGACAGAAGAAGGGAGAGAGAAAAAGAAAGAAAGATAGATAGCGGGAAGGAGAGAGACAGAAAGAAAGGAAGAAAGAGACAGGGGCAGGGAGAGAGACAGACAGTCATATATTCTAGCACCCATTAATGTAACGGGCTTAAACACTAGTAAAATCTAAAAGGAAAATAATAAAGTAGTAATAAGAAACATAATTACATAAGAAATATAACATTACATGTGAGAAGGAAAGGAAGAAGGGGAGGAAATACAATGTATGTATAGCAGAAACATAGCAAGGAATTGCTCCTTTCAAACTGCCTCTCCCTTCTCTTGGCCACACATCGAAAGCTAATACAGTACTCCCCCCAAATTTGCAGGGGTTATGTTCTTGGAGTGACCGCGAATGTAGAAAAACCATGAATATCGGACAGTACTATAATCGGCACTCCCCCTCCTCCTCCTCTCTTGCTCTGGCCCCGCCCTCTCACCGGCACAAAGACTCAACAGCTCCCTCAGGTCACAGCAGCAATAGCTGTTTTGTCCCAGCCCCCTCTCCTGCCATGTCCTCCTGTCTGAAGCCTCCCCAAGTTCTTTCTTTCCCAAGTAACCTCTTTACAGCAGAATACCCAATCCTTCCACCAGGACTCGCTGGTAAACTGCGCGAACCCCCATAGCAGCCTGCGTCATGGAAGGCGGAGCAGCTGGAGATGAGCGTCTAATAGACAGGCGCAGGGAGGAATGTTTTAAAGGGACCTCCAAACCCCCCCCCCCCTGCAAATTACTGAATTTGTGAATGCGGAACCGCAAATTTGCAAAAGTATACTGTACACACATGGGGGGAGTGCTAATCTGAATATCGAATTGCTTCTTCCTGGATGCAGTGAAGAAGTCTGCTCAATATTGGGGGTGCTAAAGCACACATAGCACTGAATGAGCTAGTACCTGTGTGCACACATACTTGCACAAAATAGATATACCCAATCACGTAAACAAAACATACATACTCATGCATGCACACACAAAGATCTAATCTAATCTTCCATTTGTGAGTCGCACATACCTATACAGGCTCAAGGTGACAGATCAAAGAGTTAGGGGAAAGAAGGCGGGGAAGAGGACATGGAGAGATAAGAGGAGGGACTTAGACGTAAGGGATGCTATACAGAAACTGAGATAGATAGTTGTCAAAAAGGTTTTTTCTGAATGTAGTGTAGTTTGTCTCTTTCCTGATAGCTTCTGGTAGGTCATTCCAGATTTTTACCCCCAGGTAGGTTAGCTTAGAGTGGAAAACTCATTTGTAGTGGAGGTGTTTTGTGGATGGCAGGTTTAGTTGGACTCTGTTAAAGATTCTTTTTGATGAATTGGAAATAATTCTATAACACATGCACATGCTTTTCCTACCATGCTTTTCCTACCCTTCCTTCACTGCTGTCACACTGCTATCCCTGCTGGATTGGATCTTAGTGATTCAGATGCATATTTCGTTTTGTTTGTTCTAAACCCTACTTGGAAACTTAGTGACTGAACCATATGGCTTTCTTAGGTTTAAATGTATTTTAACATCTAGTGCTGTGTATTGCAAACTGTCTGCTATGGCAAGATTCTGGGTGTGCTGTCAGCTGGCACATCTTCTCAGGCCCCCCCACCACGCACACACACACTGGCGTAATTTCAGGGTTAGCAAGCTCGGGGCTCCATCTGGAGGGCCTCTGCATATGCATAGATGTTGACATGATGACGTCACATAAACACGTGATGATGTCATTGTGTCGATGTCTGCACATGCCGGGGGCTTGAAAAAGTTTGTGAGACACTGATCTAGTGACTGAACCATGTAGCTTGCTAGTCATTAGTATGTGTACAGTGGTGGAGAAGCTCTGCAATACCTGTTGCCTTGGGATAGTGATGCCCTGTGGTAATTGTAAAATATATCATTTCTAATAATACATTGACATCTAATGTTTTGATATTTTATCATACTTTGTTTCATTTATTATTTTCAGATCAGTGGTATGTTTGGGTATCTGTTTATTCACTCCACCTCTCTCCTCTCCAGGTCAAAGACACATACATAGTCAACACAGACAACATACATACACATCAAGAAGAAGATTCAGAAAACAGTTCACGAATCACTTTTTACTGTATCCAACAGTGATGCTGGAAAGAAATTATACTCTGAAATTTGGACTTTCCTGCTAATTTCCTTTCTTGAGTCATGCTAGATGCATATGTTATACTCTTCAACCAACAGATAGAGGCAGAGAAACAACAGCTTTCAGTGACATCATCTGTATAGGGAGTAGTGCGGTACTGAAACTTGCCCGTAGTCTACTGACAAAACAAAATTGAAAAACATCTTAGATTTTACAAACAGAACAAGAGGACAAAACAATTTCCTAGCTTGGAGGTGGTACTCCAGATTTCAAATCAGTCCCCACCACCACTCCAGAGCCCACTCCATCCAGAACTATGCTGCAACATGTCAGCTTTATAAAGTGGACTCATCCTAAGCCTTAGCCAGATGGATGAGCTCCTTAGGAATTTCCTAGCAATATACCACATGGCAAGTTTAACATGGCCAATCAGAAGTTAACTTTAGTGCATCCTTTAGTCAAACTAGCCATTAATGTAGATACACCAACAGTTTTACCTCTCTTCCAGAAGATTTTGTTCATACTCAGGCCAGTGTTTGGAATACTAAGTTAGAAAAGATATTTAAAAAGGTGCCATTGTAGAAAAATTGCACTGCAGATAGTATACACAGTCTTTCATATCATGATGACTTTAAATTATTGAAAAGGCAAGTAAGGCCAGCCAAGCAACTCTGGCAGAAACATTGCATCTCAGAATGAAGGCTTTGTTGTGGGCAACTGCAGAGATTCTATAATGCCCAAGTAAAATTAGCAAAGACTGCCCCACTGATATTTATAATGCTGTAAATCTGGCTTAAATTTTTTTTTCGATAGCTTGTGAATTTTTAAATGGCACATTGATTTAAAAAGGCATTAATTCAATGCCATACTCATTTTACTAAAACATACAACTTGAAAGCTTCACTTATAAATTCAATTTCTGATATGCATGGAGGAGACTCCTTAAGGGAAGGACCAGATACAGTATTTGTTAGTAGCATCAAATGGAAGTCTTTTCAGTTATATTTGACCTTATCTAAATTCTTTTCTTCTTCTCTGAATGCAAATTATTGTGAGTTGGACCCTTTTCCATCCAAAAGGCTTAATTTAAGCACTAAAGGTTTATGATTGTGCTGCTGATGGGTAATTAAAGCCTCTCCTCTTGATTTGCTAGATCATTCTAATTATAAGCCTATTTCAAAAAATTTTGACCTTTTTGAATCAGTCATGTACTGCACCCATGACAACTGGATTTTTGCAATGGTCATAGTACTAAAACTTTATCATTTGCTTTCTTAAGTGAGATTTATAGTACTTAGATAAGGGCAAGTAATTCTGGCAGTATCCCAGGATCTAACCTTAGCCTTTGATTTAGTCATCAATTATTATGGACAAGATTGCAGTTGGTAGGACTTAGGGATACAATCTTATATAGGTTTAGATCATTTCTAACTGAACATTCTTTTCTGGTTTCTACAGATATCTAAGTCTATTTCTTACTCACTAGACTGATATCCCGCAAGATTCCGCTTTATTACCCATTCTATTCAATATTTTTCTGAGTCTATTAGCCACTATTTTTCAGAATGCAGAGATGAGTTTGCATTTTTATGCCGATATTCTTTTGTTGACTAAAATATCATCTTTGCCATCTTCCTTCTTAGATTTTACAGCACTGCAGTATTGATTAGACTTAATACTAAATGACTGCATAAAAAGAGCCAGGACTTTTTCATATGCTGGCGGCCCTGGCCTTTGGAATCAGTTGTTTAATAACCTTCACAGTGATCACTCTTATCCAGTTTTTCAAAAAATGATTGTCCATTCTATTTCAACAGCATTTTGGAGTGAATCATTGACCATCAAGTCATATTTTTCAGTCATATTGGATTCTGCAGGGAATGCTTTTTTTTAATGTATTGTAAGTTATTCTATTGGTTTGTAATAGATTTTATAGGTCAGTTTCAATTTTGCTTATGGTATATTATGCCATTTAATATATAATCATTTAATACTGACTTATGAATTATAATATGTTGTAATATGTGTTGTAATTGTCTAAACTATGACCCGGATTCTCTAAGCGTCGAGTTTGGCGCAGTGGTTAGAGCTACAGCCTCGGCACCCTGAGGTTGTGGATTCAAACCCTGTGCTGCTTCTTGTGACCCTGAGCAAGTCACTTAATCCTCTACTGCCTCAGGTATATTACACTTTCCCCTCCCAATTTACGTTTTTAGTAACATAGTAGATGACGGCAGATAAAGACCCAAATGGTCCATCCAGTCTGCCCAACCTGATTCAATTTAAATTTTTTTAATTTTTTCTTCTTAGCTATTTCTGGGCAAGAATCCAAACCCTCTACCCGGTACCGTGCTTGGGTTCCAACTGCCAAAATCTCCATCAAAACTCACTCCAGCCCATCTACACCCTCCCAGTCATTGAAGCCCTCCCTAGCCCATCCTCCCCCAAACGGCCATATACAGACACAGACCATGCAAGTCTACCCAGTACTGGCCTTAGTTCAATATTTACTATTATTTTCTGATTCTAGATCCTCTATGTTCATCCCACGCTTCTTTGAAATCTGTCACCGTTTTCCTCTTCACCACCTCTCTCAGGAGCGCATTCCAGGCATCCACCACCCTCTCCGTAAAGTAGAATTTATGTTGCTGACACATTGTATGATCTTATGCGGGTTTTGGCAAAAGTGTCAGCATACTCCATTTCTGCCCACAGGATGCTCTGGATCAAACAATGGGCTGGTGATTCCACTTCCAAGGCTACTTTGGCTAGACTTCCCTTTAAAGAGGCAGGTACTATTTGGCAAGAGCCTGAATGACCTCATGAATTCTTTGGTGGACCATCGCCCTAAAATCCTGCCAGATAGCAGACCCAGGACCTCTTATGGTTCTGGTCGCTCTAATTTTTGTGGCTCCTGGCAATCCTGCCCGTATGTGAGTGCCACTTCACAGAGATTTTCCCAGGGTTCCTGGCAACAATAAGATGGCTAGAGGTGATCCCAGCCCTCTGCCTCCCATTCAGCGCCATCTGCCAAAAAGACACAAACTCCAGGCCAAGAAATGCCCTTCTTCAGATTGGGGGGCAGACTCTCAGCATTTCTGCCTGCCTGGGTTCACATTTCATCCAACTAGTGGGTCTTCGACATTATTCAGTCGGGCTACAAGCTGAAATTTGCCTGGCCTTTGTCATATTGGTTTGTGGACTCTCCCGCAGGTTTACCAGACAAAGCACTCAAAGTTCAGGCCACAATTCAGCGCTTGCTTGATATTCAAGCTATAGAGCTGGTGCCTCTGACTTCTCAGGCTCAGGCAGATACTCTATATACTTTATTATGCCAAAGAAAGGCTCTGAAGATTGGAGACTTATTCTGGATCTTAAGTACGTGAATGCGGCTCTCAATGTCCCATGCTTTTGCATGGAGACAGTGTAATCGGTCATTGCAGTGGTGGCCACGGGAGAGTTCCTTGCCTCTCTGGATCTCACGGAACCTTACTTGCACATTCCAATATTTCCGACCCACCACAAATACTTGCGGTTTCATGTGTTGGAAAATCATTACCAGTTCTCAGCTCCTCATACCTTCACCAAGGTGATGGCTTGTTGTGGCAGCTTACTTATGGAAAATGAGTCTGCAGGTACACCCTTACTTGGATGACTGGCTGATCAAGTCTCCCTCATTGACCGAGGGTCAGCACACAGTGGATCAGATGATCCAGGTGCTAGAGGACCTGGGCTGGATTGTGAACTACAGAAAGAGCACTCTGATGTCCACGCAGTTGCTGGAATCTGTGCGTTCTTTGATATGGCTGCAGGCCACATCTATCTGTGTGGCTAGATTTCTTATTTTCTGAAATAACCAGCTCCTTCGGCTTGGGACTATCTTCAGGTCCTGGGGTCTATGGGATACATGGTTCCTTGGGCACATGCGTCCTCTCCAGCATGCATTGATCTCTCACTGGGTTCTGCACAGAGATGCTTTACAGACCTGTCTTCCTTGGACTCTGGGTGCTCGGGCCAGCATCGATGGGTGGCTCCTCCTGTAGTCACTCTACAAGTGAATGCCGCTGTTGATTGCCTCCTGGATAGTGGTGATGGAGGAGTGGTAGACCCTGATCAATTTTCAGAGGGTTGTGTTCATGAGGAACTAGCTAAATTAAAGGTAGACAAAACGATAGGGCCGGATGGTGTACATCTGAGGGTGCTGAAGGAACTTAGGGAAGTTCTGGTGGCTCCACTGACTGACCTTTTCAATGCTTTTCTAGAGTTGGGAGTGGTACCAAAGGACTGGAAAAGGGCAGATGTGGTCTCTACACAAAAGTGGAAGTAAGGAAGAAGTAGGGAATTACAAGCCAGTAAGTCTGACTTCTGTGGTAAGCAAATTAATGGAAATGCTTTTAAAACAGAGAATGGTGGTTTCTGGAATCTGGTGGATTACAGGACCAGAGGCAACATGGATTCACTAGAGGTATGTCTTGTCAGACAAATCTGATCAATTTCTTTGACTGGGTGACCAGAGAAATGGATAGAGGGGTGTGCGCTAGATGTGGTATATTTACATTTTAGCAAAGCCTTTGACAGTGTTCCATACAGACGCCTAATAAATAAACCAAGTGCCCTTGGGATGGGCCCCAAAGTGACAGGCTGGGTCAAAAACTGGTTGAGTGGAAGACGAAAGAAAGTAGTGGTTAATGGAAATCGCTTTGAGGAAAGGAATGTTACCAGTGATGTGTCTCAAGGTTTTGTTCTTGAGCCTGTTCTTTTTAACATTTTTATAAGCGATATTACTGAAGGGCTGCCAGGTAAGATTTGCCTCTTTGCAGATGATGCCAAAATCTGCAAAAGAGTAGACACCCTAGATAGTGTGAATAACATGAAGAAAGACCTAACGAAGCTTAAAGAATGGTCTGAAATTTGGCAGCTAAAATTATACAAGGTTATACATTTGGGCTGCAAAAACCCAAAGGAACGGTACAGTTTAGGGGGTGAAGAACTTTTATGCACAACAGAATAACTGGACTTGGGTGTGATTGTATGTGATGATCTTAAGGGACATTGAGAGCCATCAGACATCATCAGTGATACAGCAAAGGAAAGCCACACAGCAGAGGGAAGGCCCTGGCAGGAAAGGCAGCGAAGTAGCCTGTTCAGAGTGCTGCCTCCGCTGCTATTTTGGATTCTTTTGGATTGAAGGTATGTCAGGCTCACGGTGGGTTTCAGCTGCATAGAGGGATGGGAGGGAGGCATAGAAAGACGCTGCAGAGGGGAAGGCCCAGCCCTGCCAGGGAAGGCTTCGAAGCCGCCCGTTCAGAAGCTGCTGCTGTTTTAGGAACCCTCGGGAGCTGCTGCACAAGGGGATGGGTGAGAGGCGAGGAAAGATGCTGCACATGGAGTTCGGGGAGAGAATGGAAAGAGGAAGAATTGGGTGAAAGAGTAGAAGGGGGAGATGATTGTTGTACATGAAAAAAATAAGACATTCCCCGAAAATAACACGGTAATCTTGGTAACAAGAAAACCATGCTGGAAGAAGCAGAAGGTCTACTGTTGATGCTGTGTGAGCTCCTACTTGATAACAGGCTCCAGGTTTGTATGTGTTCATATGCTTTTTTTCTGGGGAAGAGGCCCATAACTTTCATCAGATTTTAAAAGAAGTTTTGGATCCAAAAAAGAACCACTGCCTAGCTAGAGATGGCTGAAAGTATGAGATGCTAATATTTTATTCATTATGGGCTAGATTCACTAAGGCCACGGATCGGATCTGATCCATGAGCAATCCGATCTGATCCATGGCCGGAGGGCTAATTAACGAATCGCCCTCATACAAATGAGTGCGACTGGAATCCCGTCCCCAACCAACCGCATGGATCACTCTCCAGCGATCCAGACGCATGCGCAGAACATCTGTAGATGGTCTGCGCATGCGCTAGCTTTCCATGCCTGGCAGAGCTGGAAAGAAAACTTTTGTTTTTTTACTTTTTTATGAGCCCGTGGTTTTAAAGGCAAGGTGAGTCGGGGCAGAAGCAGGGCGGCGATCGGGGCAGAGAGCCATAAATGTGGTTTCAGGGGCATGCATGCTTTATCTGGTGACTGAAAGACAGAATGGCCAAGCTGTAGTATGCATTTGTTTTTTCATCAGGATCTGAAAATCAACACTAACATCCATAGAAATCAACTTTTCAAAAGTATTCGGGTGCTGAATCCAAAGGAAATCACTTCTCCCTAGACATAGATGTTTGCTCAATATTGGGGGTGCTTAAGCAGGGCGGCGAGTCAGGGCACAGAGCAGGAGATGCAGTCGGAAATGACATGAGCGATTGGTCCCCAGAAGTTGCTTGTTTCTTGATCAGCCAGCCCAGTCAGTGTTCCAGTGTTTTGTTAGAGAATCGCTGCCTGCCTACTTTACATGCCGTTTCCCCTCATTTGCATGATCAGATCGGATTGGAGGATAATTGGCCACGAGGTCAGTGAATCGGGTTGGAGGAAAATCAGGTTGCAAAGTGGTCAGGACACAATCGGTGTCCTTAGTGAATCTAGCCCTGTGTGCTCTAATAGGGTTATCAACTTTTTGAAAGAAAAAATATGCTACAATAAGTGTCGTGCCTGCAGGCCACATCAAGTAAGGAGAGTATAAGAAGTTACATTCTTCAACTACTGTATTATTGAGCCATAGTCTCCTAATACACATGTATTGCCCCAAATGGTGATAAGTCCAAACATATAATCTACATCCACGGAACTCTGTGGCCTCTCCCTCAACAATGGATGGAAAAGAATTGGAACACTTCCCCAAAGAACTTGCCATACAAAAATATTTGTAATTCTAGTGCCATCTCTAAAACATCATCATAAACTACTAATACTACTACTATTTATTATTTCTATAGCACCGAAAGGCGTAAGCAGCGCTGTACGTTTTAACATACAATAGACAGATAAACTCTCTGTATCAAGCATATTGTGAAGTAGTACAAACCTCTACAAAAAAAAAATCACTCAGATCCTAGAACAAATTGCAAATTTAATACATAATCTTAGTAATACCACCATTCTTTACAAAATTTAATTCTTGTTAAGAATTTAAAATAAAAAATCATATTAGATAATTCCTTTCCGTAGCAAGGAACAAAGATTTGGAATAGTCTACCAGTTAAGGTTAGAATAGTTCAACATCACTTTGAATTTACAAAATTATTAAAATCATTTTTCTTTTCCTTAAATGAGTTTGTTTCTATTCAGGATAGGTTTTAGTAAGAACTCATTCTATTGGACACAATTGGAATTGTATGTATGTTGCTCTATTTCTAGTGACGCATGTAATTAGCCTAACTTGTAGACTTTCTTTTATTATAATCCTCTTTGAATCACTACTGAGAACCATATGGATAATAAATCAGAATAGAAGTCTATCATGCCAGCTGTAATGAACAAAACTCTTGCCACAAGGACTCTACCTGAAAGGCAAGGCCATAAATACTGCAATGGGTCCTGAAACATTAGTACAGTCTTACCACGTCCAGCACCTCCATCCTTTTCCTGCCTGAGCCTGACACTATCTGGGAACTCCAAACCATCAGTAAAAAAAAGGAAGGCCTCTTTAAGAATCTGATGGCAGCTTGCCTGGCCATTGAAAAAAATAGCTAGGCCAGCTGAAAACCAGTAATTAGTTGGCAGCCCTAGACGGTGACAGAGTTCAAACGAGCGTAGGATGAACACAGAGGATCTCTAATCAGAAAATAATGGATATATCAAAGGAACTAGGGTTGGTACTGTGCAGTCTAGTATCAGATATTCAGTTGAGGACGGACTGGGGAGGACTTTGATGGCTGAAATGGTTAAGATGGGCTGGGGTGAGCTTTGATGGAAACTCCAGTAGATAGAACCTAAGCACACTACCGGGCAGGGTTCTGGGTCTCTGAACCAGAAATATCTATAAAAAAGGACAATTTTAATTAAATGATTGATTTTTATGGAGCATGTAGGGTTGGGCAGACTGGATGGACTATTCGGGTTTTTATCTGCCTTCATTTACTATGTTACTATGATCATCAGGAGAGGAATTTAGGGGATGGCAGTTTGAAAGGTGCAATTCCTTAATCACAATGTTATAGTGAATCAGCCATTTTGACAGCAGAAAATACCATGGATCCCTCGTGCCCCAGTTATACTACTAAACCATTAGAGCTTCTAATGTGGGTGGCTTTCTATTTGGGGTGTTTTTGATTGAACTGAAAGTGAAAATGCCCAATGGTTTAAGGCAGGGGTGCCCACACTTTTTTGGCTTGCGAGCTACTTTTAAAATGACCAAGTCAAAATGATCTACCAACAATAAAATTTTAAAAACACAAAGCACACTGTACGCAGAGAAAATGTTAATTATCATTTGTATTCGGGGGTTTTATCAGAGGTCAAGGCAGATGACTTTAAAATATGCAATGTCACCTCAGTAACAACTATACAAAAATAGACAAATATACCCCCTTCCCTTTTACTAAACCGCGATAGCGTTTTTTAGCGCAGGAAGCTGCGCTGAATGCTCTACGCTGCTCTCGATGCTCATAGGCTCCCTGCGCTAAAAACCGCTATTGCAGTTTAGTAAAAGAGGGCCATAGTGCAAAATATAAACAGCAGATATAAATTCTCAAAACGGACACGTTTTGATCACTAAATTGATAAAATCATTTTTCCTACCTTTTTGTCTGGTGATTTCATGAGTCTCTGGTTGCACTTCCTTCTTCTGTAAAGCCAATATTTCTTTCTTTCTGCCTTTCTTTCTCTCTCCTCCTGCCTCCTCCTTTCTTTCTGCCTTTCTTTCTCTCTCCCCCTGTCCCCCCCAAGCCATCGTTCAGATTTCTCTACTTCCCCGATTCTTTCCCTACCCCCATCCCCAAGCCACAACATGATTTCTCCCTGCTGCTTCCCCTAGCCATGCCTGGTACGTACAAGTGCAGGGCCCACAAGACTTCACTTCCGAAGTCAATTCTAATGTTGGGGAGGAAATTCCATGCCAGCCAGGCAGCGATTAGCTGGTCCAGAACTTCCTCTCCGACGTCGGAGGTGAAGTTTTGTAAGTCCGGCGCTTGTACACGCCAGGCCTGGCTTGGGGAAGCAGCAGGGAAAAAAAGATCGCAAAGGCAACGCGATCGACTCGCGTTGCCTTAGTGATCTACTGGTCAATCGCGATCGACCTTTGGGCACTCCTGGTGTAAGAGATATTAGTGCAAAATGCCAAATGTATATTTTGCTTAAGTTTTTTCGCACATCATTTTGGTCCTCACAACATTTGGCATTTTGCACAAATCTCTCTTACACCACTGAACATTTTCACTGTCAGTTCACTATTCACAGGTGGCCCACACTCTACAGCCACCACATGTCACACCTTGCTTACCTTAATTAATTTTTTTAATAGGACCCCTGAGGAAGGAGTATGTCTGTAAAAGTGTTTTTTGGGGGTTCTGGGGTATAAGAGCCAGGGTCCCCTACCCCTATAATTTGACCCTTAGTGTAGCTCCCACAGACTGTTTTTAGTGCTAAAATCACTGTCATAATAGCCATCTTGGATTTCCTGATTTGGAAATAAAAGCCTGTAACTGCCTAAAACACCCCCAATCTTTAGGTTCCTGCCCCACAACTGCTCCCAAGTTATGACGCCAAGACAGGAGCTGGACCTCCAAGAATTGGAGGGAGGTTAATGGCTTATTGGGAAGAGTGGGTGGGGATTACTTCAGGACCTTTTTGTGGATTCTTCAGCAGGAAAACCAGAGAAAGCGGTCAGAATCAGAGCCACTGTACAGAGGCTACTAGATCTAGTGACCATAGAAGCCATACCGGATGAAGAATCGGGCTCAGGCAGATACTCCATATACTTCATAGTGACTAAAAGAGGCTTAGAAGACTGGAGGCCAATTCTAGACCTCAAGGTGGTCAGCGTGGCCCTTAAGATACTCCGTTTCCCCATGGAGATAGTGCAGTTGATCATTGCGAGGGGAATTTCTTGCCTCATTGGATTTGACAAGAGGCCTATCTTCATGTTCCCATATTTCCAGAGCACTGGAAATTCTTGCATTTCCATGTTCTAGAGCAGCATTTCCAGTTTACGGCCTTGCTGTTTGGGTTAGTCATGGCGCCTCGCACCTTCAACAAGGGTGGTGGTGGTGGTAGTAGCGGCATGCCTCCACAAGGCGGGGATTCAGGTGCATCCATATCTGGCCGATTGTCTGATAAGAGCCCTATCTGAATCCGAGGGCAGGGCATCAGTGCAAAGAGTGATTCAGCTCCTGCAGAATCTGGGCTGGGTTGTCAACTCTTGGAAAAGTCACCTAGAGCCGATGCAGTGTCTGTAGTATCTCGTCATTCTGTTCAACACAAAGAAGAACATGGTCTATCTGCCAGAGATCCTCAGATCGTGGATATTTGGAATAGTCTAGCCCCCACAGCTTGGCATTATTTCCAGGTGCTGGAGTCAATGGTAGTGACTATAGATGTGGTTCCCTGGGTAAGGGCGCATCTATGTCCTCTCCAGGATGCAGTCCTATCCCAATAATGCCCACAATGGGATGCATTGCAAATGCTGCAACCGCAATCTCTAGCCAGAGGAGTCCCACTCTGCATCTCCACATGAGTGATTCTGACTATGGACACCAGCCATTACAGATGGGGAGCACGCTGTGAAGGGCGTCTGGCTCATGGATGCTTGTCCCCCTCCCAGAGAAAGTGATCGAATAACCGATTGAAGCTGATAGCCATCCACCTTGCATTGTAGATGTTCGGAGGCGCACTACAGGGCAGAGCAGTGTGAGTTTTCTCACAGTGCAATGGTGGTGGCCTATGTCAATTTGCAAGGGGGCACCAAGAGTGCTTCTCTTCACCTGGAAGCTCAAATGTTTCAGTGAGCAGAAACTCACCTCAGGACACTCTTGGCAACACATGTAGCAGGAGTGGACAATGTGCAAGCAGATTTTCTCATTTGGAAGACTTTAGATCCTGGAGAATGGGCACTGTCTCACGAGGCGTTCAGCTGCATTGTGAGCTGGCGGGGACACCCCACATTCAATTTGATGACTTCAGCAACCAACAAGAAGGTGGCTTGATTCTTCAGTTGAAGATGTAAGTCAGGAAGCAAAGGCTTGGGTACCCTGGTGCAGCAGCCGTGGTCAATGGCAGACCTCCATGTGTGTTCCCTTCTTGGCCCATGATAGGCAGGGTCCTAATGAGAATAATGTCGCACCCAGGGCTGGTAGTTCTAGTCTGACTGACTGAGATGTCCATAGTATGCAGAACACGTCCATCTACAGAGAGTGCAAGGCTTCAGACTAGAGAATGACACGGTGGCGGTTTACCCGCGGCTACTGTGTTTAGCCGCGGGTAACCCGCCAAAAACAGGGAATGAAAATTAGCAGCCTCTGCGGGGACGGGGACAAGGCCATCACCGCCGCGTGGAGCGGTGAATGATCTTGTCACCGCAGTGAGGCGTAAAGGATTGTGCGGTCCCCGCAGCCCCCACCTGCCCACCCGCACGCCGGTTCGATCGTTTAACCAGCTTCCTCTCTCCACCTCACCTTAGTTTGCCGGCTTTCTTTTTCGGCGACCGGAACGCTTTCAAAAGAGCCGCGCACGCGCGGCTGCTCAGTATTCAATCTTCTGCTCTGACCCAACCGGAAACAGGAAGTTGCAGCAGAGCAGAAGATTGAACTTTGAGCAGCCGCGCATGCGCGGCTCTTTGAAAGCGTGTCGGTCGCCGAAAAAGAAAACCAGCAAACTAAGGAGAGCTGGAGAGCAGTAGCGTACCAAGGGGGGGGCGGGAGGGGTGAAAAAGGTAATGGCGCCAGGCCTTGGAGCACCGAGGCAGACCGCTTCTCTCCCCTCCCAGCCGAACTCCCGCTGACCCTCCTATCTCTCCCCCCCAAGTGAACCTTTCCGACCCTCCCAGCAAAAGCAGCAAACCTCCCTCCAGTAGCGTCGGCTTTCTCCTCCATCTGCCGCATCACTGATGACGTCATCAGTGATGCGGCAGAGGGAGGAGAAAGCCGCAAATGTTACTGAGGTGACATTGCATAAAGTCATCTGCCTTGACCTCTTTGAAAACCTGCAGAATATAAATGATAATTAACATTTTCTCTGCGTACAGCGTGCTTTGTGTTTTTAAAATTTTATTGTTGGTAGATCATTTTGACTTGGCCACAAAGGTAAGGGGGAGGGAGGGAGGGGAGATGCTGAAAGACATCTAGTAATCCTTGCAGGCTTGACTGTGCAGGGAATTATTTTTGTAAAATCATGTTTTGTTATGTGACTGGCATTATCTAGACTTTAATTTCTATGAATGAATAGAATGAAAATGATATAAAATTACTTGCTTGCGGGGACCGCGTGTTCCGGCTCACACAAGGAAGGAGGGGGTGAAAGGGAAAAAGTTTTTCTTCCTTGGAAATAGATTCTGAAGTGACCTCATCAAAGAAGACCAGCACCAAATGTACAAGAAATCCCTTAAACAATGTCAAAAGAGCCCAAAATAGAAAACTGCTACTGCCTTGAGACTCCATTATTGAAGGAATCAACTTGAAATCACAGAAGAGACAAGAAAAGGTTAAATGCCTCATGGAATCCTCAGGTACAAAACACAAACCAAATTGTGAATGAAATCAGAGCAGACAGTAAGAATTATAAAATTGATGTCATTATCCATCTGGAAAAAAAGGCGTACTAGAAATAATGCCTCAGCAATACAATTTTCAGAAGTTCTATTTGCTCATGGTAATGGAGAAGAGAGACTGCTAGTGATGGTGGAGGGACTGATAGAAGATATGAAAGAAGGGTGGTAGAAAGGAACAGATGGTAAAGGAGGGAGGGAAGGGTGGTGGTGGAAAGGAATGGAACAGACCCTGAAAGGAAATGTGGAAGGCAGAGTGGGGAGAAGACGCTGGAAGGGAAGAAGACAGATGCTAGACTATGGGGGAGCGGAGGGAAGATGATGGGTGCTAGACGGGGACGGGGCGGTGAATGGGATGGCAGTGGCGGTGACGAGAACGGCGGTGACGGGGCGGTGCAGAGGATGGTGGGCCGGGGACGGTGCAGTGACGGGGACAGATTTTTTCCCCGTGTCATTCTCTACTTCAGACTTCCAAGTCTCCCGAGGTTGCTCATGCAAGGCCCGATTGCCCTAGAGCAGGGGTGTCAAAGGCCCTCCTCGAGGGCTGCAATCCAGTTGGGTTTTCAGGATTTCCCCAATGAATATACATGAGATCTATTAGCATACAATGAGAGCAGTACATGCAAATAGATCTCATGCATATTCATTGGGGAAATCCTGAAAACCCGACTGGATTGCGGCCCTCGAGGTGGGACTTTGACACCCCTGCCCTAGAGGATCCAGACTGCTTTGGTCTTAAGGGCATGGCTCTTGAAGCGTGCAGCCTTAACACATAAAGGCTATTCAGACCTTGTGATCGCCACTCTTTTAAGATCCAAGAAACAGTCAACCTTAGCCACCTATGCAAAGACAACAGCAACAACAATTTATTATTTCTATGGCACTACAGTGTTACCAGGTCAGGTGTGCACGGAGGAGCTCGGATCCAGTCATGGCCCCAATCTCTGTAATACCAGTATTCCTGCAAGAAAGGCTAGAAAAAGGCTTAGCAGTTGGCTTCTTGATAGTTCAGTTAGTGGGTATTTTGTGTTTCTGACCCAAGATTAACAAATATGCTCTGGCTGCACATCCAGATGTGGCTAGATTCATAAAAGGAGCATTACGCCTGCATCCGCCAGTTGGGCAGCCTTTTCCTACATGGAATGTTAACCTGGTCCTGCGGAAGCTCACCAGAGCTCCATATGAGCCTCTAGAGCAGGGATCTCAAAGTCCCTCCTTGAGGGCCACAATTCAGTCGGGTTTTCAGGATTTCCCTAATGAATATGCATTGAAAGCAGTACATGCACATAGATCTCATGCATATTCATTGGGGAAATCCTGAAAACCCGACTGGATTATGGCCCTCAAGGAGGGACTTTGAGATTCCTTTTCTAGAGCAAGCATCAGTGATGGATCTCACAGTCAAAATGGTATTTTCAATGGCGATCACTTCAGCTCAGCATGTGTCTGAACTCCAGACATTATCATAGAGAGAACCCTTTCTCAGAATTTCAGAGTCAGGAGTAATACTGCGTACAGTACCTTCTTTCTTGCCTAAGGTAGTCTTGTCCTTTCACATCAGTCAGGAAGTACGGTTGCCTGCCTTCACACCCTCAGGGTCCAATAAGAGTGACAAGGTCCTGAGATTGCTAGATGTTCGCAGAGAATTGCTACATTATCTGGAAGATGACAAATGAGTTTCGCCTGTCAAATCACCTAACAGTTTTGTGCCAGCAGATTTGGCCCTTAAGGGCTACCCAGCTTCAAAGGTGACCATTTCCAGATGGATCCGTATGGCCATTTTTTTCAGCCTATATCGGAAGTGGGCAGCATCTGCCGGTATCCTCGAAAAGTGTATTCTACTACAGGTTGGCTTCCTCAGGGGCAGAATCAAGAACAGTGTTTCCTGAAGAAATTTGTAGAGCAGCCACTTGGTCCTCCCTCCATACATTCACAAAGTTTTACAGGGTTGATGTAGCATCTGGATTGGATTCCGCTTTTGGATCATCCATACTTTCAGCAGGCTCATCTGTCCCGCCCTAGATTTTGGGTTCAGGAATGATGTGTCTGTTGCACTAGAAGAGAAGATTAGGTACTTACCTTGATAATCTTTCTAGTAGACAGGTACATCATTTCTGAAGCCCACCCTGTTAGATGTTCATTAGCTTGCTTTCTGCCTCAGACATGCCAGGATGATTGGATATCTTATTTCTCCCCTTTATCCATTAAGGACATGAATGGGGAATGCCACTGCTATTGCAATGAATCCAGGGAGTATTCCTTTTACTTCAAAACGGTTAGTGCAGGTTGCATTGAAGTAGGTGACTCATTTGTTTTCACCTGGTTATGTGTTATAATGGGATCATGGAGGGTTTTTTTTCAGTTTCAATTGTTATATATTTTTGTGATATGAGCAGAACAGACATGTCTCTCAGGGAGTATCCTTGTACCCTCCCTCTTATGTTTCCTCTTTAGTGTTTTTTCACTTCAGTTTTGTGGCTTGCTCACCAGGCTCCAAGTGCTCCTTCACCTAACATTCTATATACTTTGTTGACCAACATCCATGTCCCCCTGATGAAGGCATCTGTCGATGCCGAAACTTGGATCCTTGTTATGACATTTTAATAAAACATCTTGGGACTTTTTTTTACCAATATCCTGCTTTGGTTGTTTAAGATATCTCCCTTGCCTATGTTTTTTTTTCTGTTTGCTGTACTCTTATGAGGCAAGTACTCTTTGCTTGTTTTTTCCTCTCTAGGGCTGACCATCTGCTTTGATACAAACTGAGGACTTGGAGCACAGGCCAGAGAGACGAGAGGTGGAGCAAAAAATTCTAATGAGGCTCTCTACACAAATTCTGGTGAGAATAGATTGACTACCTGTCTACTAGAAAGAAGATTATTGATGTAAGTACCTAATCTTCCCATAAAAGAAAGAGAAACCATTATCATTTAATAGGAAAGGAACACAACTAGAAAATTAAAGAAAATGTAGAAGGCTATCATCCCTATCCACAATTGCTTATCCCTCATCAAAGCTATATTAAATAAATAATTTTTTCCAACATACTATAACAGGTGGGAAAAATAAAAAGCTTGGAATATTACAAAGTCACAGATTATAGTGGAGACCTTTGTAAAAAAAAAAAAAAAAAATGTATGATCATTTTTTTCTTCTGATCATGAGCATTTTCTCTCTCTCTACAAACCCCTCATACCTTGATCTCCTCGAACCCAGAACTCCAACTCATGGTTGTTCTAAATCCCTCAGACACTCATTACCCTTAGATCTCCAATCAATTAATACGTAACTTTCGCATCTAAACTATTGTATTGCATTTAGACTCTTTGTACGATATTGTATTTAGACTTAATGTATAGTATTGTATTTAGACTTAATGTATAGTATTGTTATTCAGTCTCACGGTATTGTATAGTATCGTATTGTATGTGGATCTATTGTTTTGTTTTGTATTGTTTTAAAACCTTTAATATTCGCTGAATGTCCAGCCTTCTTACTATGTAAACCGCCTAGAAGTCGTCTGACTATGGCGGTATAGAAAAATAAAGTTATTATTATTATTATTATTATTAAAAATTCAGCCAGTAATATGTGGCATTGTAGCTTGCAGTCATGGACTCCGTAGTATTTGCAACCATCACTGCTTATTGTGTAGGTCATTTTGCAGCAGAGGTACTTGGTCTCAGAAATGTTTTAAGCAAATTACATGTTGATTCACCTTCACATTTTGATGAAGATTAGGGTTATGAGCTGAGGATGATCTCCTCTTGGCTGTAATTGAGAACCAGTACGATATGGGTGTTAACACCTTGCTAACTGACTCCAAAGTATTGCTAAAAATGTTTTCTAAATTGATATCAGT
This sequence comes from Geotrypetes seraphini, assembly GCF_902459505.1. Classification (NCBI taxonomy): domain Eukaryota; kingdom Metazoa; phylum Chordata; class Amphibia; order Gymnophiona; family Dermophiidae; genus Geotrypetes; species Geotrypetes seraphini. The sequence continues at coordinate 260,217,510 of NC_047085.1, forward strand.
TCTGTTTTAGCCTGATTACACATTACACAGTAGAGAACAGCACATGCAGAAAAATGTTCAGGTTGACAGAACTATTGCTATACTGCAGGGGTGCCCAAAAGGTCGATCACGATCTACCAGTAGATTGCGAAGGCAACGCAAGTCGATCACGGAGCCCATCCCCCGGGCTCCATGATAGACTCACATTGCCTTCCGTTCTACCTGCTTCCCGACCTTGTAAAGAGGACGCAGAAGCGCCAGGTCAACCAACCTTCCTCACCCGACGCCAATTCTGACATTGGAGAGGAAGTTCCGTGCTGCCAATCGCTGCCTGGCTGACCCGGAACTTCCTCTCGGAGATTAGAATTGACGTTGGGTGGGGAAGGTTGGTTGGCCCGGCGCTTCAGTGTCCTCTTTTCGGCGGTGGCCTGTTCTCCAATGGCGGCGACGGTGGCTTGGGGAGGGTATGGAGAAAGAAAGAAAGAAAGAAAGACAGGGAGACAGACAGAAAGGGGGCATGGAGAGAGAAAAACAGGTAGACAGAAAGAAAGGGACATGGAGAGAGAAAAAAAAGTGGGCATGGAGAGAGAAAGCCAGAAATACAGAAAGAAAGGGGGCCAGGGAAAGAGGAAGAAAAAGTTGGGGGAGGGAATGAGATCTGGAGGAGAGGAAGCATACAGGAGGCTGAAAGAAGGTAAGAAATATTGGATGAACAGTCAGAAGAAAAGAGTGGAACCAGAGATTCATGAAATCAGCAGACAACAAAGGTAGGAAAAATTATTTTATTTTCAATTTAGTGATCAAAATGTGTCCGTTTTGAGAATTTATATTTGCTGTCTATATTTTGCGCTATGGCCCCCTTTTACTAAACTGCAATAGCGGTTTTTAGCGCAGAAGCCTATGAGCATTGAGAGCAGCGCAGGGCATTCAGCGCAGCTCCCTGCGCTAAAAAACGCTATTGCGGTTTAGTAAATAGGGAGGGGATATATTTGTCTATTTTTGTATAGTTGTTACTGAGGTGACATTGCATAAAGTCATCTGCTTTGACCTCTTTGAAAACCCGCGGAATATAAATGATAATTAACATTTTCTCTGCGTACAGTGTGCTTTGTGTTTGTTTTTTTAATATTCTTTATTCCTTTTCAAGCCAACATAAAGTACAACAGATAATGAACAAATATTTCAATAAACAGCACTCATTACATTCAAATATAATAATAAGTATATATTACCACCTCCTTCCCTCCCCCCCTTCCTGGATGTGTTCAACACTCATAGAGAAATTAAAGGGTAATACTAATGATCAAATCAAACAAAATTTTGTTAATGGGTCCCAAATTTTTTTTAAATTACTGTAGTGTCCCAATTGTGTTGCATGTGTATGTTCAAATTTATAAACTTGGCATAAAGATTCCCACCAGAAATTGTAATTTAGCCTATCCCAATTCTTCCAATTTTTCGTGATAAGTTGCATTGCAACTCCTGTCATGGTAAGGAATAATTTGTGTTTTATAAAAATTATATTGTTGGTAGATCATTTTGACTTTGTTATTTTAAAAGTAGCTCACAAGCCTTAAAATTTGTGGGCACCCCTGCTATACTGAGTCAGACCAAAGAACCATCATCAGTGGCCAATCCAGATCACAAATAGCAGGCAGAATCTCAAAAGGCAGCTACTGTAGATTCTATGCTGCTCATCCAAAGTCTACCTTTAGATTCTACCTTTAACAGTTTATGGACTGAGGTTGTGGGTTCAAACTAGAGGTCTGCATGGGAACGGGGATCGCGGGGATCCCGCGGGTTCCCCCCCTGGCCCACGGGACTCCCACGGGGATGAAATCAGCCTACCTAAATTCTGGCGATGCAGGCATGCAGCTTACAAGTCCGGCGTCGCGGCAGGAAATAGCCATGCTGAGCAGTGAGCTCAGCACGTACACAGATGAAAGCCTTGCTTGCTGATTGGTCCGGCGGCCCCGCCCCACCGTGCCGCCGGACCAATCAGCAAGCAAGGCTTTCATCTGTGTACGTGCTGAGCTCACTGCTCAGCATGGCTAATTCCCGACGCGGGCATTAGGCTGTTTTTGTCATTTCGGGTGGGGGGTGGCAGCGGCAGCAGCAGCAGCAGCCTGAAAAAGAAATCATCCTGGCCCGGGTCGGTATCATACTCCGGAACTTCTACCTCTTCCAGCAGCCCTCTCCCTTCCGGCCTGCTTCCAGCCACACCCCCTGCTCCGCGGCTCTCTTCGGCAACTCAGCAGCAGCGATCGACACAAGCTTCTGACGTCGGGGCCTACCCTCTGCAAGTCCCGCTTGTTTCAACTTCCTTTTTCCACAAAGGCGGGACTCGTAGAGGGAAGGCCTCGATGTCGGCAGCTTGTCTTGATCACTGCTGCTGACGAGTTGCTTAAGAGAGCCGCAGAGCAGGGGGGTGTTGCCAGGTGCAGGTAGAAGGGAGAGGGCCAGATGCAGGACTCGTGGGTGAGGGAGGAGAAGAGAGAGAGAAAGAGAGAGGGGAGGGAAACAAAAGGAAATATTTCAATCTGGGCTGGGCCGGAGTGGAGGGAGGGTGGAAAGATTCTGGCTACCGGGTGCAGTAACAAAGGAAAAGGGGGGAAAGCTGAAAATGTAGATAGTGACACAAAGAAGAGAAAGGGTAAGCAGGACCTACTGAATAAGGATAGAGATACAGAGGGGACATGAAGAGGAGGTGAAATAGAGACATAGAAGTAATGCTGAAAAAGTGTGTGGGTGGGAGGGAGATAAAGACATTGAAAGGGCAAATGGTGAACATGGGGTAAAGACAAGGACAGAGACAAATGAAGATTCTGAAAAAGTGGTGAGATAGGGATATAGGTGAGATGGACACAAAGAAGGGTGATGCTGGAAAATAGGTGGAATGGTAATTCTGGCAAACACAGAAGGGAAATGCTGGATCAAGGAGAGATGGGGCTCAGGCTGGATGGAATGAGGAGAAATGCCTTGTTGGCCCGGAACTTCCTCTCCTACATCAGAATTGACGTCAGGGAGCGGAATGCTGGTCAGCACGACGCTTCTGCAGGGAAAGCTTGGGACAGCGGTGGCTTGGGGGCTATTCCCCGATGGCGGTGGCAGCAAACCGAGTGGCTTGGGGGAGGGCACGGAGAAAGAAAGAAAGGGGGCAGACAGAGACAGAAAGAAGGGGAAACAGGGAGACAGAAAGAAAAAGTTGGGGGAGAGAATGAGGTCTGGAGGAGAGGAAACATACAGGAGGCTGAAAGAAAGGAAGAAAAATTGGATGCAAGTCAGAAGAAGAAAGTGCAACCAGAGACTCATGAAATCACCAAACAGCAAAGGTAGGAAAAATGATTTTATTTTCAATTTAGTGATCAAAATGTGTCTGTTTTGAGAATTTATATCTGCTGTCTATATTTTGCACTATGGCTCCCTTTTACTAAACCGCAATATCGTTTTTTAGCGCAGGGAGCCTATGAGCATTGAGAGCAGCGCGAGGCATTCAGCGTAACTCCCTGTGCTAAAACCTACTATTATGGTTTAGTAAAAAGGGAGGGGGTGTATTTATCTATTTTTGTATTTTGTTACTGAGGTGACATTGCATAGAGTCATCTGCCTTGGGAAATGTATATGGCAGATATCTTTGTTTTGTGTTCAAAAGAAAAGGAAATGCATTTCTGGTTTTATTTCTACAGTGTTGAAGTACTTGTTGGCCCTTGCTGTGACTGGTGGGGATCCCCAAGCACCGCCAGCAGAGGACCTCCTCTAGAGATGATCAGAACTCCCCTCCACCAAGCGCAGCAGTCGCTGGCAGCATCCATGAGCCACTGAGGTGCCAGCATCTGTGACTCAGGGACGCTACTGCTGCCTGTCAAGCTTGGCAAAAGGGACCTCAGGCCAACTGCAAAGGAAGTCCTCAGCTGACAGTTTGTGGGCTCTCATCAGCTGAGTATTTATATTTTATATTTACATTAGAGGTTCTGGTAGAAACCCATTTACAAAGTATGTATTCTTCCCAATTAATATTTCCAAATTAATAAAGTCTCTTTGCTTATTTGTAAATGGGTCTCTACCAGAGCCTTTAATTCAGTAGCATAATTAAATAAAATAACTATTTCTGAAGTTTATAGGGAAGGATGGTGACGGAGGGGATTCCTCACGGGGACGGGTGGGGACGGAGGGGATTCCTCGCGGGGACGGGTGGGGACGGAGGGATTCCTCACGGGGACGGGTGGGGACGGGTGGGATTTTGGCGGGGACGGGTGGGATTTCTGTCCCCGCGCAACTCTCTAGTTCAAACCCCATACTGCTCCTTGTGACCCTCGGTAAGTCACTTAATCCTCCATTGCTCCATTGTGAGCTCACCAGGATAGATAGGGAAAAAGCTTGAGTACCTGATATGTAACACATTCTGAGCTCCTTTGGTTGGATGGGCTAAAAAAATCAAGAAAAGAAAGAAATAACATTAACAGCTTTTACTGTCCTCTGGCAACATATTCCAGAGCTGAATTACGTACTTAGTGAAAATATTTTCTCCAATTTGTTTTAAATATGTATTCTTTGGTAAGTTCATGTCCTGTCCCTCAGTCTTTGCACTTCTTAAAGCAAAAACAACCAGTCTGCATTTACCCATTCCACTCTGCAGATTAAACTTCCATCTTTATTGGCTTTTCATATGATTATATAATTTATTATTTCTTTCAGTCAGAGTCCCACAGTGACACTACAGTCTACAAACACGCACACCCAAAGCAGCAGCTCCAGCTCCGATGGTGGACTCTTCCGGTCTCGCCCTTCACACTCTCTCCAGCCTGACGAGGATGGGCGCGTGGAACCCTATGTGGACTTCTCTGAGTTTTACCGACTCTGGAATATGGATCATGGGGAGCAAGGGTCTCTCTTAGCAGCACAGTGAGAGTGGAGACAACAGTGAAAAGTGCAAGAAGCTGCAGGAGAAGTTTCCAACCATTGGGGAAGAAAAATGCCAGTGTGCGACAGGGACATTTGAAAGCTGGTCTGAGGGCACCAAAAGATCATGAGCTGCACTTCACCAAGGATACAGACAACTTCTGTTTTGTGTCCGTTATTTATTTATGCAAATCAAAATTGCAGCAAAATGGATGTGTTCATTTATTAATTAAATCGCTTTTTCAATTAAGCAAATGTTAAAAAAAAAAACCAAAACATAATAGCACAAATGTATAAATTAAAAAGAATGTTAAATCAATGTTTAGTTTTTATTTTGGAAAATCACTTTGGTTTACAAATGTATTTTAGTTTTCTTTGTAGTGTTGCTGAAATCAAAATGTGTTTACCTCATTTGGCACATGCTTTGTGAAAGAATGTTCCCTCTCATACACACTCGCCTTCTCTCGTTTTCAGTGCTGTTCATTTTAATGTGTCTGACAGGAGCTTGGATGTTGTCAAAGCCACTGAAGTTACTACTCAACTGCATATTTTTGTTGTGAAACTAATTTCACGGCTTTAATTTATGACAATGTCTCAGGAACAGTTTGTTCAAAACCAGCAGCTAGAGGTTTGATTAAAGAGGAACACCATCTGATTAAACTTCACTTATGTACTCCTTACCTTTTGCAAAAGTTGCAAAGGGCAAGATTATTTTTTTCTGTTGTAGAGTTCATGTGAGAAAAGCGCTGCCCATGGCAGAGAAAGACTCTGCAGAAACTTTGGGTGAAGTGATGCAATTTAGTTTATTTGCTTTTTGGCCAAAAAGGGTATCCAGTCTGCACAAAAAATTGGTAGTTTTCATGATCATACAGAAGTTTTCATGATCATACAGTATATAGTTAGTTCTTATCTTTATTAATCCCTCCTGCCTGTCTCTCATTGGATAGAGCAAAGACAGTTCACAACCTATCAGATTCTTTCACACCTACTTCCTGTCTCTCCGCCCCTATTTACTTTCTCCCATTCCCCTTTTTCTCTCGACCTCTGATCATATTTACAGTGGCCCTTATTTGAGCACTGTCCCCTCCTCATACTTAAGCTCATGATCTGAACAATTGCCCTTATGGCTAGTTCTGCTGACTCGTCTTTCTACATGTTAACTTGCCTAAGGGCATTGTAGTCAATAACAATATTTTGTTTCCAGGAATACTTCCCCCTTCCCTATCCTTATTCAGCAAATGTTTCTTACTTGTATATGCACACAGTGTTAGACAAATTCCCTCTGCTGGAATTCATGTGTTATAACCTCCATTAGTATCTTTAATTCTTGTACTTTCCTTGTTCTAAACTAAACTAAACTAAACCTTAAGTTTATATACCACATCATCTCCACGGATGATTATCACACTTGATTTGATGTAATATATGCAAGTATTACATTCTTTAATGTGTTCACACCTTTGCATCATCTTGCAACAATTAACATTATTAGAAAATATATTAGTATTTTCATTTTTCACAGTTAAGAAAAAAAAGTTTCTAAACTTTTTAAATGCTGCAATCAGCATGCTGCCTTCTATTTCTTGATGCCCTGATATATAACCCAAGTTGCACCTGTCTGGGTGTGTCCGTGCTCTTTCCTCTACACTCAGAGCACTGCTTGTGCTACTCTGTTCTTTTGTTACATTATAAAGGCTGCACTTCCTACCTTATCGTACACTGACTCCTCAGGGGCACCCCACACAGGTTCTCATACAAAACAGCAATTACAGTCTAAAAGAGCTTTAGGGTCTGCTTTACAGTACTGCTGCTTGATTCACCAATTTGAATCGAATCACTTTCTAAAAAAAATCAGACTCCACTGATTGAGTCCTGACATACCTCCAGGCATCCTAAAGTAGCAACAGCAGTGGCAGTGACCGATTTGGCAGAAGCAGTGGGGTAGACAGGATTCTCCTGGCCTGCCCCACCAGGACTTCCGTCTGCCGTGTGACTGATGTGGCAGAGGGCAGCCTTGGCGAGCAGGCCACAAGCAGTCTGTTCACTGTACTGCTGAAGGGATATTGGGGGGGGGGGGGGTTCGGGAGGTGCTGCACAAGGGAATAGGAGGAATGGAAGGCTGCCGCACAGGGGGATGAGGGAAGGTGAAAAGCTGCTTCATTGGGGGATAGGGATGGAAAGCTGCTGCACATGGGGGGGAGAGAGGAAGAATTGGTAGAGATAGGATGGAGAAAAAGAGAGAGAAAGGGGTGAGAGGGCAATATCCTGCATATGGTGGAGGGGAGGGAGACATGCATGGAAAAGAGAGAAGGATAAATGTTGGACATAGGGTAGAGAGCAGGGAGCAGTGGTGCATAGAGGGGAATAGAGAGGTTTGACCCAGGGCACAAGGCAGGGAGAGAGAGATGGTAGACAGTGGGAAAGAAACAAATGTTGGATAAGGCAATGGAAGGGAAGGTATGGAGATGGAAGATGTATGGTGAGCACAGAGAAAGAAGAAAATGTCAAATGGGCAGGAGATCCTGGTGAGTGAATTAATAGAAGACAAACAGAAACCAGAGCCTGGGACCAACATGATTTGAATAATAAAGCGACCAGACAACAAAAGGTAGAAAAAATGATTTTATTTTCTATTTTAAGAACATAAGAACATAAGCAGTGCCTCCGCCGGGTCAGACCATAGGTCCATCCTGCCCGGCAGTCCGCTCCCGCGGCGGCCCAAACAGGTCACGACCTGTCTGAATCACCAGAAGGGGCTCCCTTGCCACCTTGGTTTCTCATTGAAGTCCTATCTTCCCATCGAAGTCCTAACCCTCCAGTCTTGCACATGCACGACCTGGTTGGGTTTCTATACTTATTACCTGGTTAGCTTTCTATACTTGTGTTACATCCCAGCTCCTCCCTCAGTATCCCACGATCCCTTTATCCCTCAGGAATCCGTCCAATCCCTGTTTGAATCCCTGTACCGTACTCTGCCTGATCACTTCCTCCGGTATCGCATTCCAAGTGTCCACGACCCTTTGGGTGAAAAAAAAACTTCCTTGCATTTGTTTTGAACCAGATTTGAAATGTGTGTCCTCCCAGAGCTGGTGTTAGACAGCAAGTGTGAGCTAGGACCTAACAGAGAGAGGGAAAGTCCGGCATGGGGCTGGAGAGGGCAAAAGGGACTGGGGTGAGTGAAGAGTCTACAAAATAAACCCGCCAAGACATTTTGAAAAAAAAAAAAAAACACCCTATTGGGTGGGAAAAGTGAATCGAATCGAATCGAAAAATCAATTCAATAGGCCAAATCAAATCAAAACTTTTCTGTAAATCGGGCAGCACTACTTTATAATTACAATCATTTTATTTTATATACAGCAATTATTAACATTAAACCAAAACAGTTTACAGTTATAAAAGCTTTTCTCCTATTTCTTGTCTTTGGGAGCAATCCTCTAGGACCCTAAGTGAGGAAGGTTTCACATAGCAGCATTAAATCTCTCTATCAGCCTTTGTGTCTCTTGGGACTCAGTATCAATTCTTCTGGCTTTCCCTTATAATGCTACATTCAGCACTCCTTAGTGCAGTGGTGAGAACCAGATTCAGTTCCCACTGCAGCTCCTTGTGACTCTGGGCAAGTCACTTAACCCTGCATTGCCCAAGGTATACAATAAGTACCTGTTTATTATATGTAAAACTACTTTGATTGTAACCATAGAAAACAGTAATATCAAATACTATCCTCTTTCCCTTTCCCATCTGTTGTTTTCCAAAGAATGGTTTACATTGTTTAGAAACCAGGATCTTTTTTTTTGGTTTTGCTGTTTGACTTCTACTGCAGACTTGGATTTCTCTTTGTTTCGTATCCACAATGAATATGCATGGAACAGATTTGCATACAATGGAGGCAGCATATGCAAATCAATCTCATCCATATTCATTCTGGATATTGTGAAAACCTGACAGGCAAGGGGGTAATCCAGGACCGACTAAGGAAACACTGGTCTACAGAACATGTCAAACTCTTATTTTTAAATGTATTATGTGGAAGGGTCACACTAGTAGTTCCTTCTGACCACTTTTTCTCAAGGCACTGGCTTCTATTCTGCTGGTGCCTCTGATTTCTTTCTGCATTACAGCCAGTCCTCCATCCAGTGGCGTAGTAAGGGTAGGTGGCGCGCCCCCACTCCACACTCACGCGCTCTCTCCCCTATACCTCTCAATCTTCGCCAGCGTGAGTGACTTATGCAGCATGCCCCTCATGCTAGTGTTGGATTTCCCTCTGATGTCACTTCCTGGCTCCATGACTCAGAAGTGATTCATAGAGGAACCAGTCTGGTGCAAGCAATATGCAGAAGTTGCTCATGCTAGTGAAGATCCACAGAAGTACGGGGTGAGGGGAGGGATAGAAACTTGATGGCAAATAAAGGCTAAATGGATCATCTAATCCAGTGTTTTTCAACCTTTTTTGGGCAAAGGCACACTTGTTTCATGAAAAAAATCACGAGGCACACCACCATTAGAAAATGTTAAAAAATTTAACTCTGTGCCTATATTGACTATATATAAAGTAATTATCTTGAATAGGAATCAAATAAACACAAAGAAAGTATTTTATAATGCTGCCACCGCCATCAACACCGTTGGCGGCGGTGTCACTCAATGGCTAAAGAGCCGCAGTTTGCCGGCCTAGGGACAACACTGGAGGGTGGCCAGCTGTGCACCCCCTTGGGACGTAAACCCGGGGTGGGGCAGACCGCCCCCCCCCTCACCCTGGTATGCCACTATCTGTACCTCACTCCCTCCCTATGACCAAAAGTTCTCCTTTCTTCTATTCCCCGTGTACACAACCATCTCTTTCCCTCCCTTCCTCTCTCCAAAGTCCATGCCTTCTGTGTCCAAACACTCATTCCCTCCCCCACCTCAGCATCTCTTTCCCTCCCTTCCTCTCTCCCAAGTCCATTTCTTCTGTGTCCAAAAACGCATTCCCTCCCCCACCTCAGCATCTCTTTCCCAAGTCCATTTCTTCTGTGTCCAAAAACGCATTCCCTCCCCCACCTCAGCATCTCTTTCCCTCCCTTCCTCTCTCCCAAGTCCATTTCTTCTGTGTCCAAAAACGCATTCCCTCCCCCACCTCAGCATCTCTTTCCCTCCCTTCCTCTCTCCCAAGTCCATGCCTTCTGTGTCCAAAAACCCATTCCCTCCCCCACCTCAGCATCTCTTTCCCTCCCTTCTTCTCTCCCAAGTTCATGCCTTGTGTCCAAAACGCACTCCCTCCCCCCTTTTGTGTTCCGTGTTTGCCTCCCAGCCCATCTTTGCAACTTTCTCAGCAAAACGAAGCTCAAGCCGCGAGGCTTGTCTTCTGCTTCCTGCCTGCCCTGCCGCGCACAAATAGCCGAACGGAAGTATTCTCCGACGTCAGCGCTGACGTCGGAGGGCAGGCTTTGCTTAAGCCCTCCCTCCAACGTCAGCGCTGACATCGGGGAACGCTTGCGATCGGCTATATGTTAGCTGCAGGGCAGGCAGGAACAGAAGACGAGCCTCGCGGCTCGAGATGTATTGAACTCCGCGGGTCCCCCGTCCAGCTCTCTCCTGTCCACGTGGGGCGGACCGCCCCTCTCCCTAGACTGGTGGTACTGCCCTGATGGCGGCCCCGACAGTACGGCACACCAGGCAACATCTCGCGGCACACTAGTGTGCCGCGGAACAGCGGTTGAAAAACACTGATCTAATCTGTCCATCCACAGTAACCATTATCTCTTTCTCTTGAGAGATTCCACACCTTCTTAGTAACATAGTAAATGACAGAAGATAAAGACCTAAACAGTTCATCCAGTCTGCCCATAAGTTATAGCCATTAAAAAATACATGATTAGATTAACTTGTCTCTTCTTTGATATTTCTGGGCCGTAGACTGTAAGGTCTAGTATTATCTTAGGTTCCAAATACTGAAGTTGCCGTCCAAGCTCACTCCAGCCTATTCAACCATCCTGTTTTTTTGCAGGATATCTACTGTAAAGTCTGGCCAGTAACATCCTCATGTTCCATATTAGTAGTGTTTCCATTGATGCCCACCACAGCCCATCCTACACCGAATCACCATATATGGAACACAGAGCATGGAGGTCTGCCCAATACCGGCCTTAGTTCTTTAATTTACATCCTTCAATTTCTAATAATTTACATCCTTCATTTTCTATTTTTATCCTACGCTTTTTTTGAATTCCATCACCGTTTTTCTCTCCACCACTTCCCTCGGGAGGGCATTCCAGGTATCTACCCCCTCTCTGTGAAGAATTCAGACATAGTCTCTGTCTCCACCACATCTTCTGGGACACTGTTCCATGCATCTACCACCCTTCTGTAAAAAAGTATTTCCTATGATTATTCTGGAGTCTATCACCTCTTAACTTCATCCTATGCCCTCTCATTCCAAAGCTTCCTCTCAATTGAAAGAGACTCGACTCATGCGCATTTACGCCACGTAGGTATTTACACGTCTCTATCATATCTCCCCTCTGCTGCCTTTCCTCTAAAGTATACAGATTGAAATCTTTAAGTCTGTCCCCATACACCAGTGGTCTCAAACACGCGGCCCGGGGGCCACATGCGGCCCGCTAGGTACTATTTTGAGGCCCTCGGTATGTTTATCATAATCACAAAAGTAAAATAAAACAGTTTTTTTAATCATATGTCTTTTTAACCATAAATGACAATATTATTATTAAGACTTAGCCAAAAGGAAAGATCTATAAACTATAAAGAGTTTCACCTCATGCAAAATTGTCATTTCTTTAATAAGACATTAACTATTTTTTTCTGAGCCCTCCAAGTACCTACAAATCCAAAATGTGGCCCTGCAAAGGGTTTGAGTTTGAGAGCACTTATCACGAAGACCACATACCATTTTAGTAGCCTTCCTCTGGACCGACTCCATCCTTTTTATATATTTTTGAAGGTGCCTTCTCCAGAATTGTACACAATATTCTAGATGAGGTCTCACCAGAGTCTTATACAGGGGCATCAATACCTCCTTTTTCCTAATGGCCATATCTTTTCCTATGCACCCTAGTATCCTTTTAATTTTTGCTGTCACCTTTTCAACCTGTTTGGCCACCTTAAGATCAAGCCCATGCAATCACACCCAAGTTCCGCTGTTCTGTCATGCACAAAAGTTCTACACCCCCTAAACTGTACCATTCCTTCAGGTTTTTGCAGCCCAAATGCAGGACCTTGCATTTCTTAGCATACCATTATGTCATTCACACCATCCTGGGTGTCTATTGCAGATTTTAGTATCATCCGCAAAGAGGCAAATCTTACCTGACAGTCCTTCAGCTATATTGAAAGGTCACTTGGACACACAAAGTCAGAGGCGTGAAGAAGTACAAGTTTTATTCACAGCATGCATGCTGGACCCCTGAGCTCCAAGCTGGCTCAGAAGTGCCGAAACCAGGAAGTTACAGAGATATTTATTCATTTTTCTGGCTATACAACTGAATTCTAGAAAAAGCTTTTCACGTGTTACTTTTCTTAACACTCATTGGTTTTAAGCTCACACTAGCAGGTCACTAGCAGGACACTTATCTAACTCTTACAATAAATGTACAGAAGGGCAGGGTACATCATGGCTCAAACTCTTATCTATTCAGCTTACAATGTGGTAAGGTAGGGACATACATTTTAGGCAGATGCAGTCAATAGATTATACACTCTTTTCAGCTATGTAGGCCAGAGCAATATTTTAAACATCAGTTAACTATTTCATGACCCTACATTCCCCCCTTTCAGGCTGGCGTACCTAAGGAGCCAAGCCTGACAAAATAAAGTTAGGGGTCAGGAAAGTCGGAGTTCCCAGTAGGTAAGTGGGAGAGGGCAAGGGCCAATGCAGCAGTGGAACGTTTGACAGCAGAGTCCATAGTTCAGTGGAGCAGCTTTATGGCTATGGGGACCATACAGGGCAGGCAGCAAAGGAGCAGAGAAGACAGGGCAGCAACCAGCAAGATGATATTCAGTGCTGAACCAGAGGGCAACCAGGAGCTGAAGGTACCAGAGATCCAGTCTGCAGTAAGGTCACGCCAGGTCTGGTCAGGAACATGAGCCAGTTTGGTGATACGATCCACAATGTCCTCGATCATTTTACTCAAGTTCAAGGCAGCAGTTGGAGAGGTTGAATTTATCACAGGCACAGCAGCTAGTAAATAGTCCAAAGCTAGACGATTCTGATAAATAGCAGTGCACATTTTAGCATTCTCTCTGCCAATGGTACTCAAAGCTCGGGAGGTCTCATTGGTTATCAGTTCAAGTACAGCTTATAGACAAATAATGCAGTTCAGCATATAGATTGGGGTCCGATAGCCCCAGATGTCATCCTCGGTCCATGTGGCAGGTTCATAAGCAGCAATGATTCGTTCTGCAGGCCAGTCATCACCCCATTCACCTATTTTAAGGGAATTGGTGGAAGTAGACCGCTTTTGGCGACCTCTGGTGTTGAATACAGGGGCTCCCAGGTGTTCACCATCGGCCAGCGGTAATAGGAAGAAGCTGGGACGGATCATGCAAAGCACACATGTACCAGTCTAGTTAGCAGGCAATCAAGAGTAGGCAAACGGATCACAGAGCCAATATCAACTATCAGGAGCTGACCATCATTCATAGGAAGTTCCATTAAGCAGTGTCTGAAGGGCTGAAGACAGTGGGAAGCAACAATGGAGGTTCACAAGGCCCATCGTGAAGGTCGTGGACCTGACGTAAAAGTGAGGGTCTGTGAAGTCAGGTTTAACATGTCCAGATGCTTTGCCTCCCATAGCCACTGTTCTCCCATACCAGTCCCTCCTCATACAAAATAATTGCTAACATTAAGAGTCTGACCTATAGTTTCAGCAAACTATATAAACAGATTTCTAGTGATTACAGGATATTAGTATCTACTTTCATAATTTCATAAAACTGGGGAAACACCACAGAGTGATAGACAGGAGCACATGAGTGGGATACAATTCAGACATATACATCAGTACCTGGGTCTCACCTTTTACCATCAATATACAATGCCATGCAGTCTCTGGCCTTCTGGACTTGGACATTGGCATTCCAGTTATATGGGTCAGTGATAGTGAAATAAATGGGGAGATATTATGTTTTATACTGTGACTTTTCACGTTAATAATGCACTCCAGTTAATCACAGTTATATCTTCTAAATATATTATTTCTTAAAACTAATAAGATAATATGAATATATATCATAAGGTGATGTGCTCAGACCTTTTACCCAATAAATAGTGCAGTCACTATAATGGGTTTAACAAGGGGACCATCATTGCAACCACCTGTCCCCGCCCTCCCTCAATATTCTTAGCCTTTTATAACACTAAGATAGTACTTATCTGAATGGGGAGGCTTAGTGTAGATGAACTTGTCTTTGTTAAACCTCATCAGTGATCAAATTAAAGTGTTAACGTGCAGTGTTAAAATCCACAACCATGATTTCAAATATCTTTCCCGTCCCCCCGACTCGAGTTTCGTTTCCTTCGTCGGGGAGGGACACTGAAACCGGCAAACAGAGGTCAAACTGCTTCAAAATCTGGGAACCGAGTACCTCAGTGATAGTGATAGTGATAGTTTCAGTGATAGTGAAAACCATGGGATTACAGTAGCCTGTAGTACACAAGGGGCCGGAGCTAGGACCTATAGTAAGGGAGGCAGACGGGGTATTCTTTCTCATAAAGGACAGGCTCCACCATTAGTGAAGGTTTCCTCATAGGGGCAGTTCTTAAAGGCATCAGGTTATACAGACCTATATACTTAGCACATTTGGTATAATAACGCTGTCAATCTAGGGAGCCACACAAAACTGAATTAGGGGTAGTACCATGACCTTGAGAAACATCAAATAGCACACATGTATCACAATACAAAGACACCAGGCGAGTGGGGTCTACAATAAGAGTCTAGTTGATAAGTGGACCCTCAACATTATAAATGCAGATTTCCGTCCACTTTTAAACTTCATCACCAGTAGGTTGGAAACAGAAAATACTCTCTGATGTTTGACACTTTCTGTACTTAACTCCTTCATGCAAACAAACATCAGGCAAAGGGGCTGCACTTGTTAAGTACAAAATACAGAAGAAAGAAACATAAGTAAGGGCAACACAAATATCAGATATATATATACTAACATAGGAAACTCATTTTTCTTTCAGGCACAACTTAGAAAACTTCAAACAGTTATACTCAAGACACTTGCTAAAGGCAGTGGTGAACCAAAGGCAGTCAATTAAACTCAAACACTTATAAAGAATTATATTCAGAACACCTGCTAAGTACAGTGGTAAATATTCAGAACTTTTGAGGTCTTAGAAAGCTTCAGCTGAAGATCCGTATTGTAGTGGAACCAAGTTTCATGTCCGGACACCTTTGACAACTGTAAGAGAAGAAATTATTACAGTAAAAGGACCTATCCACCTAAGTTTCAGGGGGTCTGACTTCCAAGTTTTAGCCATACTGTATTTACAGGGACATACCCATGGACTTGTGTAGCTATCGATAGTGGGGCCCTTTCCAGGACCCATTTGTGGAGCTCTTAAAGGGCTTTAGCTAAAGACTGGACCTGACTCTGGAGGATATCTGATCCCAGAGTAGCAAAGGAACCAGGATCTGGGTTCACAATGGGTGGTGGCCGGCCAGACATGAGCTCAAATGGGGCTTAGATGGGATGCATCTAATCTGAAAAAGAACAGAAGGCAGCAGGACAGGCCAGGACAGATTAGTTTCTTCAATTCATTTTGTGAGAAGGGTCTTAAGAGTTCTGTTTATTCTTTCGACCTGACCAGAGCTCTCAGGATTGTAAGCAGCATATAATTTCTAATCAATTTGGAGGGCCTGAGCAATTTGTTGGACAACATCGGCAATGAAAGCAGGGCCATTGTCACTGCCTATAAAAACAAGGAGATCAAGGCACGGAATTATTCAGGAGGTGCTTGGTTACGTCTCTGGCGCGTTCAGTGCAAGTAAGGAAGGCTTTGACCCATCTAGTCAGGGTGTCTGTGAAGACTAGGAAGTGACTGAGGGAACGGGAAATGGGCATGTGGGTAAAATCTACAGACAGAACCTGCATCGGATATGTTCCAATAGGTTGGTATCCAAGAGGTGGCAGTCATCTGATTGGGAATTTTATTCTAGAACTGACAACACACTGTCAGACCATATTCCGGACTAGCTGATCAAGGTGATTGATAAAGAAATGTCTCTTGAGAGTCAATTTTCATAGCGGGTTCTCCAGAGTGTGCCAGATCATGGCATCTTTTGACAATCATGAGGGCCAGGTGTTGAGGAATAACTATGAGGGTACCCGCTGTGCTTGCGTTTGAAGTATCAGTGTGTGGGTCTGGATTGGCACTTGAATTGGCGCATTTTGTATCCACCCCCCTTTCAGGACAGACTGGCCCAAAATAATGCATGCCCAAGTCTGTTCCTGAGAAGCGTACTGGGGTGTAAGGGAATCCAGAAAAGGAATGTTTGTATACAGAGGAGCCGAAAGAGGGGGCAGAGACTGGCAGCTCGGGCTGTGCGGTCGGCAAGGGCATTGCCACGAGAGACAAGGTCCGTCACGCATCTGTAAGCATGGCAGTGCATAACAGAAACACGTGAGGGTAGTTGTACGGCCTCAAGAAGGTCAAGAATGAGGGGAGCATGATGGATCAGGCGGCCGGAGGCTGTAATGAAACCTCAATATTTCCAGATGGCCCTATGGGAATGCAAGGTAAAGAAAGCATATTTGGAGTCAGTATATATATATTGCAAGACTGAGAGGCAGAGTGGCGCAGGGCATAAAGCTCAGCTTCTTGGGCAGAAGGGCCAGAAGGCAGGGGCCTGAGTCAGAAGTTTTTGGAGGCAGCGAAAAGACCGCTCCTGAAGTTGGGTCCAGACAAAAGGGGCTGAGTCAGCGCCTTTGGTGGAATCATACAGAGGACGAGCAATAGTAGAGAAATCAGGGATCCAGATGGGACAGTATCCTGCAATACTGAGAAAGGTGCTCAGAGCCTTGCAGTTATCAGGGACAGGGAGACTACAGACAGCCTGGACACGGGTGTAGGAAGGGACCTGGTACCCTTGGAGATTTGAAAGCCAAGGTAGGTGACACGAGGAAGGCATACTTGAAATCAATGTAAATATGGCCACAGGAAAATTTAAAAGGCAGACCCACTATCTGAAAGACTCAGATAAATAATAATAATAACAGTTTATATACCGCAATACCGTGAAGAGCGATGTGGTTTACAAAAGATTAGAGAAGGTACAAAATAATTGAACTTAAGATGTGTACTAACACATAAGAATTGTTCTCAATCCCTATTCTATATCAGGTTCCTATCCCAAAGAGCTGACTTGTAAAAATTAAGTAAAATGCAGTTCTGGATCCACCCACTAAGCAGGGTAGTCTGACACAAGCGCTCTCTAAAGCAGCAGTCCCTTCACTATCAGCTGACTGGCAAAAATATTTACTTCAATACAAAAGCATTCCTAAAAATTACATTGTTATACCTAAACTTACATTTTTTATATACAGAAATACAAAACAAAGATTGGAATATACAGTAAAACTTTGGATTGCAAATAACTTGGTTTGCAAGTGTTCTATAAGACAAGCAATGATTAAATTTTAACTTGCTATACCAGCAACGTCTTGCAATACACGTACATACAGTATAGAAGCATCACATTTTCACAACTGAGCCAATGGTTCCTCTCTATATGACGCTGCAGGAATGCAGTAACTGTTCCAAACGAGCAAGGGCTTACAATACAAGTATGTATATTTTTGTACACTAGTGCCCTGGAATACAAGCATGCTTCTGGAACAAATTATGCTCCCAAACCAAGGTTTTACTGTACTCACAAGTTTAAACACTGTTCATTTTTTTCTTTTTTTGTTACAATCAACATGGGTCTCAGTAGAGACTTACTCCCCCTTCCTACAGAATTTCACAAAGGAGAGAGAGAAGTGCATAAAGATCAAAGAGATCAAATTACAGATGTAGTCCTTTTCAGAATTTTTAAATTTAGACAAATAACGTCTAAATTTAGACAAAGAACTTCTTTTTAGCATGGAATATAAGTTCCAGAAATCATATTTTTCGTTTACATACATTTCTAAATATATATAAACATTTTATAACATAGCCAAAAACTTTAAATCTAAAACTACTTATCTGTTTCAGGAGAAACCGCATTTGAAGTGCTAAACACTTCATGGCCCTTATCAGCACAAAAGGAAAAGTACTCTCCTCTCATGCTGTGAACAACTGACAGTTTAAACTTCACTAATACATTTGGACAGACAGAACTCATAAAAAACCCGGGATACTGCAGGACTTGGGAATCAGATGAAGGGAAGAATTTGGCAAGGTCTGAAGCAAGGACGGTGAAGGATTTTCCAATTGGAATGCAAAATAGGCTGACTGGAAGAGGAACCGACAGCAAACGAATGCATAAAAACTTGACGGGTTATGTCCTCTTCCAGGGAGCCAGAGGGGGCCAGCCCACACCAAATATCGGCCATTCTAACTGGCACAGACAAATAAGGGTTGATTTGTTAAGTATAATCAAAGACAAATTCCTTTTTTTTAAAATTAGCTAACATATCAAGGGATCCCCACAGGTAGACAGACATCCCCCCATTGTGCAATGGAGGACAAAAACACTTCCCTGTATTCCTGGCCCCGCCCGTCTCCGGGCTAGGGAAACGCAGTACTAACAGGTCCACACTCGCTTCGTCCTCAAGGACGTCTCAGACACTCTCAAACACACAAAACACAACAGATTTCAGTTCAGTTACTCAACCAGAAAATAACAGTTCCTAGAATCCCTTTCCCACAACTTTTCAGCGACAGATCACGTGGCTTACTAGGCAGGAGACGAGAGACAGGATAGGGATGATCAATCCCCACTTACCAGATAGTGGCCACTCCAGGTACAGATACAGATACAGATACAGATTCTTGTACTTTAAACTGAGACTAGATAAGTCAGTTGAAGCGGTCCAACGTCCTGAGGTCTGCCAACCCCCCAAAAGGAAGGCAGCCGGCTAAGCAGACATATCAGCCGTAGGACCAGAAACAAGTGACCAATCGAGTAACCAGTGGTCAAGAGACCTTCAAGTCCCTGTTCAGGCGCCAAATGAAAGGTCACTTGGACACACAAAGTCAGAGGCGTGAAGAAGTACAAGTTTTATTCACAGCATGCATGCTGGACCCCTGAGCTCCAAGCTGGCTCAGAAGTGCCGAAACCAGGAAGTTACAGAGATATTTATTCATTTTTCTGGCTATACAACTGAATTCTAGAAAAAGCTTTTCACGTGTTACTTTTCTTAACACTCATTGGTTTTAAGCTCACACTAGCAGGTCACTAACAGGACACTTATCTAACTCTTACAATAAATGTACAGAAGGGCAGGGTACATCATGGCTCAAACTCTTATCTATTCAGCTTACAATGTGGTAAGGTAGGGACATACATTTTAGGCAGATGCAGTCAATAGATTATACACTCTTTTCAGCTATGTAGGCCAGAGCAATATTTTAAACATCAGTTAACTATTTCATGACCCTACAATATTGCTTATAAAAATGTTAAAAAGAACAGGCCCAAGAACAGAACCTTGAGGCACACCACTGGTAACATCCCTTTCCTTAGAGCGATCTCCATTGACTACTACCTTCTGTCATCTTCCGCTTAACCAGTGCCTGACCCAGCCCATCATTTTGGGACCCATCCCAAGAGCACTCTATTTATTAGGCATATGTGTGATACACTGTCAAAAGCTTTGCTAAAATCTAAATACAACACATCTAGCGCACTCCCTCTATCCAATTCTCTGGTCACCCAATCAAAGAAATTGATCAGATTTGTCTGAAAAGGCCTACTTCTAGTCAATCCGTGTTGTCTCTGGTCCTGTAATTCACCAGATTCCAGAAACTTCACCATTCTCTGTTTTAAAAGCATTTCCATTAATTTGCTTACCACAGAAGTCAGACTTACTGGCCTGTAATTCCTTACTTCCACTTTTGTGTAGAGGGACCACATCTGCCCTTCTACAGTCCTCCGGAACCACTACCAACTGTAGAGAAGCATTGAAAAGGTCAGTCAGCGGAGCAACAAGAATTTCCCTAAGTTCAGCACCCTTGGAAGTTGGCTCTGAGTCTGAACGGGCAACTGAAATGTGTGCAGGGTAGTGGAGGAGGGTCATCTCTGGAGAGAGCTAGTACAACCCCTTGTACAAATCAAGAGCAGGGGGTCAGGCAGAAAGGACTGAAAGACCAAATAGTTTTGGCAACATTTTAAAGAACATTTTATTTTCTAGTACATGTATATACCTACATATAATCTGGAGTGAAAGTCCAAATTATATACACTGCACCTGGAGTATGATCTCATCTATAATGTCTGCTAGCTAAAACCCCTGCATGAAGCATGCACACACTCACGCTATTACATTGTGATAGTGACAGAGGCTCAGCTTTTGCTGTTGTACCAATTCTTACTCTTTATTTCTGTCCCTATTCATCAGAATTTGAACCATGCCATCTTTTTGACTTAAATCGTCTGTTCTAAATTCTCTGAGGTGAGAAGTGTCCTTGAACTACCTCCCAGGAAATAGCTGTCCTTTCTTCCTGCCTGATTCCCTGCTGTTTGATTTGTACAAGGGATTGTGCTGGCTGTCTCCAAAGGTGACCCTCCCCCACTACCCTGCACACATCTCAGCCTCCCGTTCAGAGCCCACTTCCTGAAATGTTTTTCCACTGGCTTCAGGCCAAAACCTTCCAAGGAATTTTCTGTGTTTAAGCTGCACTTGGAGAATTTAAATCTTTCATTCTATACACTGAAGCAGATTGGGGGTTGGGAAGACATTTAATCTTACATAATCCCCAGAGAGCAGAGAAAGCACTGCATTGACATCACACCTCTTCCTGGCGTTGACCTGTGTTCTTGTCTGATTGTCATGAGATGTCTTTCTGTTCTGTTGTTTTTTTAATGGAAGTAGGGGGGGGGGGATCTCTATAGGCTGTTTTAAGAATTTTTGAAAGAAGTTTTTGGATTTGAATTATTGAGACCAGCATGTAGATACCTCTTCCCTTACCCACTTACCCACATAAACTCCGATAATTAATAAAAATCCAAAATTTGTAAATAATTTAATTTCTGTTGCTGTATATTCTTGCAAGATTTTGTGCTGTAGCAGCATGAGACAAGCACAGATTATAAATAATAGAAAATAAGGAAAACTAAAAATCCAGACAGATGAAACCAGATGCCTCTGTGTGACATATTTTAGTTACTGGCATACTGTTATGAGATACTAAGCTAAAAAGCCAGAAGAAGAGCAGGAAATATGAAAATGGCATTGAAAAGGCAAAAAAAGGAAAACAGAAAAAGATATTGGCGCCATTCAATGGAAATATGAATGTAAACCAAAAAAAGTGTATGTGGGGGGAGGGGGGTGATTGATGAGGATTATACAGGACAGAAAAAACAGAGGTAAAATGAGGACATGGTGTACATATCTGGTTATAGAAAGAAAGAGATGTGTGAAGGCTTTGTTATGAAACACAGAATAGCATAAATAGGAGCAGAAGAATATATGCTATGTGTGATAAACACCTAGAGAAAAGCACCTGTATTACACAAAAGATAAATTGTCCATAGTAAAACCATAAACGATATAATGCCCATCATAAAAACAAATATAGATGTACAATTGTACAGATAAAATAATGCATTATTATACTCTATCAAATAGGGTGGATATGGATACAAGTTTAAATATCTTAGAGATGGAACATAAATAGGGATAACCATGAAAAAAGTGATGTAGATGTAGTATCTTCAAGGAATACTCTGTAGTCAACCTTGGTATTGAGGCCTTAGAGATGTAAAGTATTCAAGTCATGAATGATGTGTTCTGTTTGCAATAAGACAATATCGATATTTCCTCCTCTTGGGTTGGGTTTAATGATTCTGTAAACAAAAATTTTTAAATCATTGTATGATTGTTGATTTCCCAGTGTGTAACCAGAAGTGTGGACATAATGCCTCTTCTAATGCTGCTATGATATTCTATTATCCAGGTCCTCATCAATCTCTTTTTTTTTTTCCCTACGTAGAGTAAATGGCATGGGCACTGAATGGCATAAATGACTCCAGAAAAGTTGCAATCAGAGGAATGATATAGAGTATGTGTAAAATTATTCCTAAGATTTATAAATTCTTTGATTTCAAGATAATGTGTCCACACTGAACATTTGCCACACTTTGTATGTCCAAAGTTAATGCTGGAATGTGTGGAGCATGATATCAATTGTTCAGTTAGTGGTAGCCTTGAGGGAATAAGTTTCTCCTTTAAATTTTTGTCCCTGGAATAGACTATTACTAGGTTTTTGTTTCTAAAGCATTGATTTCTTTCAAGGATCTTCCAATTCGCTCTGATAATTTTCTGAATGTAGAGAGATGCGTGTATCATAAAGTACACTCGATGTCAGGAGTTATGCAGTCTGTGGGTAGTAGAAGTTCCTTTTTGTATCTATCCTTGATGGTGGCAGCTGGGTAGCCACGTTCTATGATTCTCATTGCCATTCGATGTGCGTTCTCAAAATCTGAATTATAAGTGCAGATTTTCTTAAGTCTTAAAAACTGCAAAAAAGTTAAGTTCTTTTTGAGAGGATTGTGCTAACTGGAATAATGTAAATATGCATTTCGAGCTATAGGCTTGTGATAAGATGATAATCGTCCTTCCAAATGAGCAGATCCAAAAAATTAATCTCTTTTGAGCTGGAATTCATCTGGAAATGTCAAATTAGGGTCCCTGGTGTTTAACCACGCAAAGAAAACATCTAATTGTAATTGATCGCCATGCCAGAAAATGAATATATCATCTATGTAGCGTTTGTGCATACGGATATTTTCTTTGAACATGTGTTCCTTTAGATATGTTGCCTCAAAATCAGCCTAAAAAATAATAAAATGAGTTTATAATTACTGAATTGCTGGTAGCTCTATACAACCAAAACAAAAATTCCCAGCCTCTTCATAAATACTGAAAATAAATATTAAATAAATCTAATATAATAAAACGGTAAGCCGCGCATGCGCACTTCCTATGCGTGCGTCCGTTTTGCGTGAGCTGCAGCTGGGAAGTGCGCATGCGCGGCTTACGGTCTGGCCTCACGCGCACCCTTCCCTGCTCTCCAACAAGTTGGGACCGCAGCCAGCCGCCGATCTCTGTTCCTCCAGCGGGCGGGCGGGCGAGCAAGCGGTCAGGCAGGCAGGCGGGGGGGTTGTCTCGGAGGAGAGGGATCACCGCCGCCGCTCAGCACCCCCCACCGAGGAGCCTAGCAACTTTCCGCACCGGCTCTTAAACTCACCCGAGTCCTTTGCCGCCCCCCCTTCCCTTCCCGCGGGTCCGACTACCTACCCGGCGATTCAAGCAGCGTGTGCAGCAGTCTTCACACGCTGCTTCGGGGCCTTCTACTGCCCTAATTTGCTCTGCCGCGTCTCTGATGATGTCATCAGAGATGTGCCAGAGTAAATCAGGCCAGTAGAAGGACCCGAAGCAGCGTGTGAAGACTGCTGCACACGCTGCTGGAATCACCAGCTTTGTAGTCGGGACCACGGGAAGGGAAAGGGGGGTAGAGGAAACACTAATGCTGCTGCACAGGGAACTGGTGTGGGGGGTGGGAAATGGAGGGGGAGGGAATGCTGCTTCGACAGACAGACAGAGGGAGGAAGGGAGTTAGAAAGAAAAGAAGAAAGACACAGGGGCAGGGAGATACACAGAAAGACAAAGGGGACCAGGGACAGAGACAGACAGAAAGAAAGACAGCGGGAGTCGTGTCAGGAGGGGTGCGGGATGCGGCAGAGGGAACTTTTCCAATGGGTGCAACTGGGCGGCTGTCGGGAACCTCTGATCAGGGGCAGAGCAAGGTAAGTGTATCATAGGGATAAGAAGGAGGGGGGGAGAAAAAGGAAGGGTCGCCTACTGCTGGACAGGGGGAGAAGGAAAGAGGTGCTGATGGACAGGGGGGCTGAAGAAAAAGGAACGGAGGCCTAATGTTGGACAGGTGGAGAAGGAAAGAGGTGCTGCTGGACAGGGGGGAGGTAAAACAAAGGGAGAAGGGCTGCTGCAGCATAAGGAGAGCAGCGAAGGGGTGGTGGTGGACACAGGGGAGGTAAAAGGAAGGGAGAATGGACGGGGGAGCAGGCAAGGGGTGGTGATGGACAGCCAAGGAAAAAGAAAGACAAAGAAAGAAAGCGGCTAAGGAGAGAGAGAGAAAGAAATAAAGACAGACACACTCATATATATTCTAGCACCCGTTAATGTACTGCTGGACAGGGGGAGGTAAACGGAAGAGAAAAGGGCTACTGCTGGACAGGGGGAGCAGGAAAGGGGTGCTGCTGGACAGAGGTGAGGTAAAAGGAAGGGAGAAGGGCTACTGCTGGACAGGGGGGAGAGACAGAAAGAAAGGGGGGCAGGGAGAAAGAAAGAAAGACATATACAGAAAGAGAGAAAGAAATGCCTAAGTCTACACATCTATTCTAGCACCCGTTAATGTAACGGGCTAAAAAACTAGTTATATATAAAAGTGTATGTTAAATATATAATTTATATAAATAATGAAAAGTGCTCAGTGTCATATCTCTTACATGTGAGCCACATAAAGATCATCAACGGACCATCATTTCACTTTTCAATCCCTATTCACTAATTTGTTATATGTTACTAGCTGATCACCCGGCGTTGCCCGGATATAAATTCCCTTCAGGAACATTCACTTGAGGATTAACATCACACAAATTTTCAGTTTCGGCTTAACCACACCACACCACAGCGGCACTTCCTTATATACTGTTGACTGTGACATCATTCTGACTGTGTGACATCATTCCCCAAGCTTCACACCATTGGTCAAAGCAATATCTGTCTTTTTCGATGAGTCTTTACATGTCATCCCCTTCCCACCCCCACAGTATTTTTTTCCCAGATAGCAATTGATATGTATACCAAGTTTGGTTGAAATCTGTCCATGCGTTTCGGAGTTATGCTGGAACATACATACATACATCCGATTTTATATATATATAGCTGATGCCCCGGCGTTGCACGGGTATTTAATTATAGCAATAAAACAGTAAATGGATTCAAATAAAGATACTTTATAGTGGTGAATGAAATTATTTTTTTACAGCTTAATAAAAAGTACAATATTCAAATTATAATGTGAAATATTTGACAAAATGAATACAATACAACTAACGCAAAACGTGATTATAAACAACATTTTTAGTTTCACCTCCAGGAGCAAGAACATATAAATTGTTGGGTGAACCCACCCTTGAGCAAGCAACATAGAGCTGTGGGCCAAGAGACCCCCAGAACATATCACACCAGGTAGTGAGGGATCTGCATACCAAGTTTTGTTCAAATCGGTCAAGCCGTTTTTGATGTACTATGAGAATGGCAGCTGTTTACATTTTTTCCATTGACATGAATGGGTGAAATCTGATTTTCTGTTTGTAGCTCCGCCCATGTGTGCAGGTGGGCCGCGAGACCCCCAGAACATATCACCCCAGGTAGTGAGGGATCTGCATACCAAGTTTCGTTCAAATCGGTCAAGCCGTTTTTGAATTACTGTGAGAATGGCAGCTTTTTACTTTTTTTCCATTGACATGAATGGGTGAAATCTGATGTTCTGTTTGTAGCTCCGCCCACGTGTGCAGGTGGGCCGTGAGACCCCCAGAACATATCACCCCAGGTAGTTGGAATTACTGTGAGAATGGCAGCTTTTTACATTTTTTCCATTGACATGAATGGGTGAAATCTGATGTTCTGTTTGTAGCTCCGCCCACATGTGCAGGTGGGCCGCGAGACCCCCAGAACATATCACCCCAGGTAGTTGGAATTACTGTGAGAATGGCAGCTTTTTACATTTTTTCCATTGACATGAATGGGTGAACTCTGATGTTATGTTTGTAGCTCCGCCCACGTGTGCAGGTGGGCTGCGAGACCCCCAGAACATATCACCCCAGGTAGTGAGGGATCTGCATACCAAGGTTCGTTCAAATCGGTCAAGCCGTTTTTGAATTACTGTGAGAATGGCAGCTTTTTACATTTTTTCCATTGACATGAATGGGTGAAATCTGATGTTCAGGTTGAAGCTCCGCCCACGTGTGCAGGTGGGCCGCGAGACCCCCAGAACATATCACCCCAGGTAGTGAGGGATCTGCATACCAAGTTTCGTTAACATCGGTCAAGCCGTTTGTGAATTACTGTGAGAATGGCAGCTTTTTACATTTTTTCCATTGACATGAATGGGTGAAATCTGATGTTCTGTTTGTAGCTCCGCCCACGTGTGCAGGTGGGCCGCGAGACCCCCAGAACATATCACCCCAGGTAGTGAGGGATCTGCATACCAAGTTTCGTTCACATCGGTCAAGCCGTTTGTGAATTACTGTGAGAATGGCAGCTTTTTACATTTTTTCCATTGACATGAATGGGTGAAATCTGATGTTCTGTTTGTAGCTCCGCCCACGTGTGCAGGTGGGCCGCGAGACCCCCAGAACATATCACCCCAGGTAGTTGGAATTACTGTGAGAATGGCAGCTTTTTACATTTTTTCCATTGACATGAATGGGTGAAATCTGATGTTCTGTTTGTAGCTCCGCCCACATGTGCAGGTGGGCCGCGAGACCCCCAGAACATATCACCCCAGGTAGTGAGGGATCTGCATACCAAGTTTCGTTCACATCGGTCAAGCCGTTTGTGAATTACTGTGAGAATGGCAGCTTTTTACATTTTTTCCATTGACATGAATGGGTGAAATCTGATGTTCTGTTTGTAGCTCCGCCCACGTGTGCAGGTGGGCCGCGAGACCCCCAGAACATATCACCCCAGGTAGTTGGAATTACTGTGAGAATGGCAGCTTTTTACATTTTTTCCATTGACATGAATGGGTGAAATCTGATGTTCTGTTTGTAGCTCCGCCCACGTGTGCAGGTGGGCCGCGAGACCCCCAGAACATATCACCCCAGGTAGTTGGAATTACTGTGAGAATGGCAGCTTTTTACATTTTTTCCATTGACATGAATGGGTGAACTCTGATGTTATGTTTGTAGCTCCGCCCACGTGTGCAGGTGGGCTGCGAGACCCCCAGAACATATCACCCCAGGTAGTGAGGGATCTGCATACCAAGGTTCGTTCAAATCGGTCAAGCCGTTTTTGAATTACTGTGAGAATGGCAGCTTTTTACATTTTTTCCATTGACATGAATGGGTGAAATCTGATTTTCTGTTTGTAGCTCCGCCCACGTGTGCAGGTGGGCCGCGAGACCCCCAGAACATATCACCCCAGGTAGTGAGGTATCTGCATACCAAGTTTCGTTCAAATCGGTCAAGCCGTTTGTGAATTACTGTGAGAATGGCAGCTTTTTACATTTTTTCCATTGACATGAATGGGTGAAATCTGATTTTCTGTTTGTAGCTCCGCCCACGTGAGCAGGTGGGCCGCGAGACCCCCAGAACATATCACCCCAGGTAGTGAGGGATCTGTATACCAAGTTTCGTTCAAATCGGTCAAGCCGTTTTTGAATTACTGTGAGAATGGCAGCTTTTTACATTTTTTCCATTGACATGAATGGGTGAAATCTGATTTTATGTTTGTAGCTCCGCCCACGTATGCAGGTGGGCCGCGAGACCCCCAGAACATATCATCCCAGGTAGTGAGGGATCTGCATACCAAGTTTCGTTCAAATCGGTCAAGCCGTTTTTGTGTGATCGTGGCACATACTCACATACACACATACATACCTCCGATTTTATATATATAGATACAAAAGATGAAAAAATATTGCACTTATCTTGTGAAGTAATCTGCTTCTGTGGCTCTGCAGATAATCTTGTCAGGTGGTATATTGTGATAATTTCTAAATTGGTGCAAAACAGTGCAGCAGTGCAAAACTGGGAGTATATCCCACTCCCAAAGTGGAAAACTAAATTCATCTTTTGTATAACATATAACAAATTAGTGAATAGGGAATGAAAAGTGAAATGATGGTCCCTTGATGATCTCTATGTGGCTCGCATGTAAGAGATATGACACTGAGCACTTTTCATTATTTATATAAATTATATATTTAACATACACTTTTATAAATCATTTATTTAATATTTATTTAAATCTTCATTTTCAGTATTTATGAAGAGGCTGGCCTCAAAATCAGCTACATATAAATTGGCTACATCTGGGGCCATGGTGGCACTCATGGTTGTGCCAGTGATGTTGATAAATTGGTTTTGAAATTCAAAATAGTTCTCTAAGTGCAATCGTGGCTAGTATTAGAGTGAAATGGTTTGGTATCCTTCTATCAAAATCTCTATTATGTAATGTTTTCTCAATAATTGATAAAGCGGAAATCTGTGGTATGTTAATATACAATGTGTACAGTCTAAAGTTACAAAAATAATGTCATTAAGATCTCCTTCGAAAGTGTAAGAAAAAAAGATCATATGACTTGAATCTCTAACGTAACATTCCATCTTTTGTATATATGGTGCCAGAAAATGATCCACAAAGATGGAAAGATTCTAAAACAGATCCATTGGCAGATGCTATAGGTCTTCCAGGGAGATTGGTCATAGATTTGTGCACCTTTGGCACTAGTCTCTACTGTGGTGGAAAGTATGGAGTGGAGTCCGGAGCAGAAACCAGCGAAGCAACAAGGAGTTATACAGCATGGAGCAGTGCTGCAGCAGAAGCAACAGCAGAAACTGCAAGTGGTGACTCATTTAAAAGACTTGAACTTGTGGCATTTGAGGCAGAACAGAAGGTTCCTAAGGATGTGAATGAGGGAAATCTTCTCGGTTAGCACTCCCTCTCTTTGGAATAATATTCTGTCTTATTTACGGGAAGAATCAATTCTTAATAATTTTAAAATGAAGTTAGAAACATTCCTCTTTCTTGATGCCTTCAAGACCTAAATGTCCTATTCAGGGCAACATAGCTTGATTTTATATTTAGCTACCCTTCCTTTTGTTTTGTTCCCTATATGGTTCCTTTCAACTTGATTATTGTAGTTCTTGCCCTTTTACCTTTTGTTCCCGTTTGTCTTTGTTTTAAATGTGGGTTTTTTTTAAAATTATCGTTACTTTTAATGCTGTTTTGTCATCTTAAATATGTATTTTAGTCAAAGTATGTTTATATGACTTTGTACACCACCTAGAAGGTTGATTGGGCGGTATAAGAAATTTTAAATAAACTTGAAAGAGGGGGAGGGGGATGGGGGATTTGGTGGTGGTGGGCATAGTGTTCAGCAAGGGGGTAAAAGGGGTATGTCTTTTGCAGATGTGGTGGCTGGGGTTTGGGGCAGGGGGTGGGGTGGGCTTCATTCCTGAGGACCTGTATGCCTGTATCCACCCGATAATGGTTCCGGAATATGACATCAGTTTCCAGAGACAGAGGGGTTTGGAGTTATTTTGGGAAAAATATGAGGGGGTGAGGGGGAGGGAGCAGTGGCTAGAATTTAAAGCCATACCTGTGAGTAAACCTGACCTTGTGCAAGTAACAGTATTGATGAGGAATAAGTCCATCCCAAGTTCAGAACTGACATACTGGTTGAATCGGTATGGTGTGCTTCGGACTCAATTAGTGAAGATCATGGACCCGAGTAGGGTCTGGGCTGGTGGATAGATGGCCAGCATGAAGCTAAATCAAGTGGATAGTGTGATACAGCATGTTCCACCGGTGGCATACACTGGGAGAGAGCGCATCCAATGTTTTTACAAGGGGCAGCCCAGGGTATGTTTTCGATGTGGATCATTTAGGAATCTAAGTATGGTATGTCCTACCCTGATGTGTGTAAAATGTGGAGGGAAGGGGCATATTGGGGAAGAGTGTGACCTCATTCGTTGCAACTTGTGTAGATGTCTGGAGCACCCGTTCAGCAAGTATCCGAGGGCTGCACATAATGGGGGGAGGGAGGAAGATGATGGGGAGGGGAGGAACCTCAGGAGCGGGCCCAGGAGGAGGAACGGGATCAGGAGAGTGATCAGGAAGATATACAGGAAAGGGTGAGGCTGGTGTGGGAAACAGGGGGGAGATGGGAGGGGGGGGGAGAGGGTGGGGGTGGAGATGAGGGAATATGGGAAATGGTATGTAGTAAGAAGGCGAGGAAACACCAGAGGAAAAGAAGGGGGGATAGGGTTGAGGATACTAATAGGTTTAGTGTATTGGCACTGGAGGAAGAGGATGGTAGGTGGGGTGTCCCTGGAGAGGAAAGGGGAAAAAAGGCTGGGAGGGAGGGCAGCAGGAATACCCAGTGGTAGTTCTAGAGGGGTTGCAGGTTAGGAAAGAGGGTGCTTTTCTAAATACAGAGAAGGGGTGGTAGGGAGGGTATGGAAGTAGATGGGGACATTTTGATGGTGGGGGAGGGATGTGATTAAGGAAGAAGATAAGGGAAGGAATTGGGGAAGAGTTGATTCTGGTGGAGGGTGAGGTGGTCCCGCCAGGTGTGGTGTTGAGGGGAATGGAGAGAAGGGGGGAAGAAATCTAAATTAGTGTTATGATGGGGGGTTCCGGTTTGAATATTGCAACTTTGAATGTTGCTAGTGTCCGGATGGAGAGAAATTGGTTTCTGGTTTATGAGTTCTTGGCTTCCAAAAAAACTGGATGTTATCATGTTGCAAGAGACAAGGGTTGACCACCCAAATTTATTGTGGAAAGCTAAAATGGACTAGAAATGGGGGCCGTCGTACTGGGTGTTGGCCCAGGAGGCATATGGGAGGCAATGCTGTTTAACTCCAGGGTGGTGGAAGTTTGTAGTGTGGTAAAATTAGGGGGGGGAAGGGGTCAGATATTGGGTAGAAGGGGAGGAGTTACAATTGGTGAATATCTATGGTCCACAGAGGAAGTGAGAGTGTAAAACTCTCATTTCCATAGTAAGGCCATATTTATACAAGGCTAGGAGGGTGGTGTGGGGGAACTTCAATGCAGTGGTGAGGCAGGATTTTCTTTAGGATATGATGAATTATTTTTGAAGCAGGTGGGGGAGGAGGCAGGGCTGGTTGATTTCTATACAGTTTTTGGGAAGCAGGGGGGTATGTATGGCAGGGGGAAATGCCACAGTTGTATCGACAGGTTTTTCGTAAGAAGGGAAGACTGTCAGGCCTCTCCCCAAGTACAGCATGTTGAATTTATGGTTCATGCTTTGGTGAGCATACAGGTGGGGGGAGGCAGGGCAGGATTAATTCATCGAGGGCCCCTAGGCACACAAGTACACTGGGCCCCCTGCCCCACCCCACCTTGCGCCCAGGCAGAAACAGGAAGCTGCGTCAAGGAAGCTTTGGGCAAGCAGCACTGCTTGCACAATTACAGTTCCTGTTGCCTTTCTTACCCACATTGCTTGCTTGTCTTACTTTCCGTCAATGGGGAGCCGCGTTGCTGATCATGGTGGGGCCCACGTTGCCGATCGAGGGGGGCCCGCGTTACCAATCGATGCTGGAGGGGCCCATCGCCGTTTGGAAAAAACAGTGTTGATGCCCTCCTTCATCAGGCCCCCCTGACCATTTTGGGCCCTAGGCACGTGCCTACTTGGCCTATTGGTTAATCCTGCCCTGGGGAAGGGAAGAACCTGGTTATGGAGAGGGGTCTGTGGAGGCTCAATAATGCGTGGCTCCATGAGGAGACTGTACAGGAGGTCTTTTGGGGAGTTCTGTCTACTGTCAGCTATCTACTGTGAGTGCGTACGGGTCATTGGGGAGATGGTGGGAGGTTGTGAAGGGTAGGATCGAAGGTTTTTTCAAGAAAATAAGTGGGAGGGCATCACAAAACAGGGAGGGGAGGCTGATAGCTCTGAGGAAAGAATTAAATTGGAGGGTGACAGGATGAAAAGGGAGAGGGGATTCAGGTACTCAAGGGAAAAGTTGAAGCACTACAGTATGATAGTTATAGGTCCTTAGTGTGGGAAAGGCATTTCATTTCGCTAGATCCTTTCAGGGCATGCAAAGAGAGGGTCAGGCAGCAGAAGGTGGGGAATTTGTGGGACAATGAGGAGATAGAGCAGGAGTCACAAGAAGGGATGTTGAGGGTGGATGGGAGAGCATTTGGGGAGGCTCTATGCAATTGGGCAATAGGGAAGGGAGGGGTGGGAGGAAAATATAGAGGGGACCCTGGGGGTGGGGGAAGGTTAACAGAGGAGGAGGCAGAAGCGCTGAATGGCCTATGGACGTTGGAGGAGGTAAGGCTGGCAATAGCTGGCCTGACCAGAGGGAAATCGCCCGGTCCAGATGGGTTGACAGCCAAGTTTTTAAAGACAATTTGTGAGCAGATGATACCTTTCTTGGTGCGGCTGTTTACAGAGCTTAGCTGTCAGCCTGTCCTGCCGAGGTCCATGAGGAAGGTGGTATTGATTTTGATTGCGAAGCCAGGGAAGGAAGGGTCAAGGGTGGGAAACTGGAGGCCGATTTCTTTGTTTAATATGGATAGGAAAATTTTTGCAAAGATGATGTGTGCAATATTGGGAGGGGTGGTGGCAGCAGTACTGGCACCGGCACAGATGTGTGGTGTGCAAGGGAGGGTGGTGATAAAAGCAGCAGTAACAGTAGGAGAGGCAGTTGAGAGGAGTTTGTGGATCCAGGGGGGGGGGGGTGTTAGTTTGGACCAAGCCACAGCCTTTGACAGGGTGTTCTTACAAAGTATGGGGTTCCTGTGCAGTTTGTAGAGGGGTTGAAGACTCTGTATAGGGAGGCAGCAACCTTTCCCTTGGTGGAGGGGGGAGAGTTTCTCCATTGGGAAAGGGACGAGTCAGGGATGTCCGTTGCTATACGTGTTTGCCATCGATCCATTGCTGCAGCGGCTGGAGAAGGATGGGGTTTTAACAGGGATAGATATGGGGGAAGGCACAAAGGTCAGGGTAGAAACATAGAAGATGATGGCAGATAAGGGCCATAGCCTATCAGGTCTGCCCGCTCTACTGACCCACCCCCAAGTCTATTCTAGGGATCCCACTCCTAGTGACAGGTTCCTTTGGCTTAATCCTCTAAGGGATCCCACATGGGTAGTGGCATATGCCAATGACATCTCTGTGTTTGTGTCTTCAAAGAGAGTTTGGGTGGATGGAGGAAAAACTGGGGGAGTAATCAGGAGCCACAGGGACGTGCATTAATCAGAAGAGTCATTTGTTGAAACTCGAGGATCTGGGCATGGGAAGTGGAGAGTACGAGTGGGTTCTTGCCTCCAGAGGGAAGGGGGAGGGTGCTGGGGGTTGTCTTCAGTGGAGATGAGGCATATCAAATGGAAAATTGGGAGACAAAAATCCAGGAAGGGCAGCAGAAGGTAGAAGCCTGGAAGTAGTGGAAACTGACATTTCAGGAAAGGGTGCATCTAATGAAAGTATATTTGGTTCCTTTGTTCCTATTCCTTAGTTACATATGTCTGCTTCTGCAGGGATTGCATGCTACGATGTACAGTCTTTTTTTTCAGTGCCTCTTGGGTAACCGCTTAAATCCAGTAAAGAGGGGGGTAATGTATTTGACAAAAGAACAAGGGGGCTTGGGGATAATGAACCCCATTCTTTTTTTCTCCTCCCTTTTTCTCCAGTTCCATTGGGATGGGGGGGGGGGTTTGGTGAGGAGACTGAGGAAGGGCCCTCTGTTCCCCAAGGGCCCTCTGTCCCACATGAAGTGGAACTCTTATTAACTAACTGATGTCAAGACTCGATATGCAGGCCTGCCCTGCATTTCATTTTCAACCTGCTTAAGTTTCATTTATTAAACCAGTGGTTCCCAACCCTGTCCTGGAGGAACACCAGGCCAATCGGGTTTTCAGGCTAGCCCTAATGAATATGCATGAAGCAAATTTGCATGCCTATCACTTCCATCATATGCAAATCTCTCTCATGCATATTCATTAGGGCTAGCCTGAAAACCCAATTGGCCTGGTGTTCCTCCAGGACAGGGTTGGGAATCACTGTATTAAACAATCATGTGAGCAAGAAAATATATGGTTCCTATTACAGAGAAGCACAAGCAAAACAAGCCTATATGTAAAGATATAGGTGTCAGATCTTAGGAATGTACTGAACTTTTTACCTGACACCAACTAACACAAAAAACAACTGTAATTTGCCAAATAAGGAAAAGACAGAACTATAGAAAAAACTGGAATTGTGTACGGATTGGTCATTTATAGATAAGCACAGCTATGTTATGTTATGTTATTTATTTCTTATATACCGCTAAATCCGTTAAGTTCTAAGCAGTTTACAGAGAAATATACATTAAATATACAATAAAGGATACAATAAAATAAGATAAATAAATAAAGAATGGGTACTTTGAAATTCCCTTACTGTCCCGAAGGCTCACAATCTAACTAAAGTACCAAGGACAAACAAATTAGCAAGTAGTAGATAGGAAAATAAAGATAGCGGAAATGAGATATAAAGCTTCTAACAAGAATACATAAAACTCTCAATATCATACTGTTAAAAACAAAGCGTACATATCAAAGTAATAAAGTAATGGAAAGAAAATAATTAAATAGAAAATAATTTTAAGAATTAATCAAATATAGGAATATAGGAAGAAAATAAGCATTTGAAGTGAGGAGAAAAGAAAAGGTAGAGGACGGCATATGAGTAGGATGGAATGATGGTTACTGGGAAATGATAGGATATGGTAGGAGCAAATTTGCAATATGACGACACAAGTTTTGATTGGCATAAGAGTAAAAGGGAAGGTTATAAAAATCGATGCATGCCTTTGTTTAACTAGAGATGTATTTACTGCTAGATATTTTTGCCTTGGCATCTATCTGTATGATTTTCCTAATGATCTCTCCAATGTATTACAATTGAGATAATATATTTTCTTAAGAACATAAGAATTGCCGCTGCTAGGTCAGACCAGTGGTCAATCATGCCCAGCAGTCCGCTCCCGCGGCAGCCCCTAGGTCAAAGACCAGTGCCCTAACTGAGACCAGCCCTAACTGCGTATGTTCTGCTTCAGCAGGAACTTGTCTAACTTTGTCTTGAATCCCTGGAGGGTGTTTTCCGGAAGAGCGTTCCAATTTTCTACCACTCTCTGGGTGAAGAAGAACTTTCTTACTTTTAACTTCAGAGAGTGCCCTCTCGTTCTCCCTACCTTGGAGAGGGTGAACAATCTGTCTTTATCTAGTAAGTCTATTCCTTTCAGTATCTTGAATGTTTCGATCATGTCCCCTCTCAGTCTCCTGCTTTTGCTGTTGCATTTTTATACTTTGTTTAAATAAAATATTGTCTGCTTTTGGGTAATACATTGCATGGTTTTTGGAGTCAGCGTGTGCAGGGCTTTGGTAGTGAGATCTTCAGGATGGCAGGAAAGGGTGGCATGGGTGGCAAGTGTTTGGACTTGGGGTACAGTGTTTTAGAAAGACTGGTTGGGGGAGTGAAAATAGTGAAGAAGCGGGTGGTTGGGGTTTTTTGGCAGGGGTGACGGGTCAGGCGGGCATGGCCCATTTAGTTAGGAGTTGGGGATAACAATGGATGAAGTGGTGGAGGAGAGGAAGAGGACAGAAAGAGTGCTGCACCAATGTTATGTGGTGGAACCTCTGCCGAAGGATTGCCTGGGGATACGTCAGCAGATGAAATTTAATGTGGACAAGTGCAAAGTGATGCACATTGGGAAGAAGAACCCAAGTCATAGTTACCAGATGCTAGGGTCCACTTTGGGGTCAGCACTCAAGAAAAAGATCTGTTTGGCATTGTAGACAATATACAAACCTGCCCAATGTGCGGCAGCAGCCAAAAAAGCAAACAAGATGCTAGAAATTATTAGAAAATGTATTGTAAACAAGATTAACCCCCTCTTTCACAAATGCATAGCGTGGGTTTTAGGGCCGGCAGCGGCAGTAAATGCTCTGATGCAGGCACTAAAACCCATGCTATGCATTTGTAAAAGAGGGGGTTAGAATGTTGTAATGCCTCTGTATTGCTCCATGGTGCGACCTCTCTGAGTAATGCGTTCAATTCTGGTTTCCCTATCTCAAGAAAGATATAGCAGAACTAGAAAAGGTTCAAAGAAGAGCGATCAAGATAAAGGTGATGGACTAAAAAGGTTAAGGCTTGGAAAAGAGACAGCCGAGGAGAGATATGACTGAAGTCTACAAAATCTTGAGTTGTGTAGAACGGGTACAAGTGGATAGATTTTTTTTTTTTTTTTATCCATAAGAAATTACAAAGACTTGATGGTATCCAGCCAATGGGCCTTTGGTTTCCCCTGCTTCTTTCTACCATTAACCATTCCGAGTAGCACATCCTTTTCTAGTGAATTCACCCTTATCACATGTCCAAAATAGGTAAGTTTCTGTCTGGTAATCTTGCCTTCCAGGGACAACTTAGGCTTGGTATGTAAATACTAAAAAATAAATAAAATAAACCATATAGACTCCAGAGTGGATGCAACATAATTGGAGTGTCTAGAAAACCATATCCACTCAAGAATATTACATATTTTAAATTTTCCAATATGTCATATTTTGTCTCCTGAGATATGGTTTGTTAGAACCGTTTGAATTTTTGAAGCTGAGCTGTTGCCCTCGTTAATATTTTAGATAGTTTGGGTTCTCTTTCACCACTTTTGATATACATAAAGCTAACTGAATGCTGAAAATATAAATTTGGTTGCATATGAATGAAAGCAAAGTATATATATTTGTACGGAGTTTTTTTACAAATCAGTGATGATGCAAGCAGCTTAGGGTACTTGTGTAGTCCCGGCTGCTTGCAATTGAGGTTTGTTTTTCTCCGTTTTTATGTAACTATTATTTCATACACAATTTGTGTTATGTTAACATTTCTTTATGTGGTATGAATGAAACCCTCCTACTAAACATAATTTACAATACGTTTCAAACTAGATTTCTTTTTGTCCTCTGCGATTATGCCATGTACTTAGTATCAAAATGCCTAGAGTATATAAGGAAAATAGATTACTTGTAGACACATGGAAAACAATAAAATATGTGAGCAATCTAACACCTATTCCAATTAATAAATCAACAAATCAAACTATATGGTTGAACTCCAAGATTCAAATAGGCGGATATAAAGTCATCTGGAAGCATTGGATGATTGCAGGAATACGTGTATTAGAAGATGTTATTTCTAATGGTAAACTGCTTGAGTTTTCACAGTTGCAACATAAATATGGTCTTAATAATTCACAGTTATAGATGGTTGCAACTGAAGCAGGCTATTCAGGCGGGGTTCCCTGAATGGAAAAATCTCACTAATCAATATAGTTTAGAGTTCTTATGCTTTCAGGTGGACTTCCTGGGACACTAGGCCACACAGTGGTACAAATTAATATCTGGATTTATAAATAAAAAAAGAAAAACTGGTCTTCGGGACATTTGGAGCATTGAGATCTAGTATCAAATTACGGCGTCTCAATGGCCATGAATTTGGTCTTGGAGGATGAGAAGTGCAATGTCTGCATCTATGAGACAAACTTGTTTTTTTCTGTTACATAGAACATTTTGGACCCCTGTTCGTTTACATAAATTAGATAGCTCTAAGTCTGACAGATGTTGGCACTGCAATCTCGAAGCTGGGACTTTAGATCATCTATTATTCTATTGTCCATTTATTTTGGATTTTTGGAAATCAGTATGGGGCCAAATAGTTTATTGAAAAATCTAGTGGCCCTGTCATATGATACTATTTTATTTGGCATGTCAATGAGGGCAAAGAGTCAAATATCCTCAAAAAATTATAAGCTCTTGCTAATTATGACTGGAGTTGCCATTCAACAAATTACTTTTAATTGGAAGAACTGAAGTAGATTAAACTTTAATTTCTGGTGGAATTCTTTATGCCATATATATAAGATGGAAAGAATATTAGCCATACAGAAAGGACATTTTAATAAATTAAAAGATGTTTGGGGACCATTAACAGATTATTGTAATGAGTAAATAACACTTTTTCCCTTATTTACATAATTGTAACTGAGAGGGTGGGGGTGGGACGGTTTCTGATCTTACATTAATTGCTTGGATGAGTAGAAAAGAATATATTATATGATATACATGATTACATATGATATGGTAAGGGTGGGGGGGATAAATTTCATTAATTTAAGATGATTGTAACAGAAATTCAAGTGATGTTTGTAAGTTTAAATGTTATTTCTGATTACACTTGTAAGTTTTAAAAATGAATTAAGAATTTTTTAAAAAAGTGAGGAGGAGTATTTTATAGGCGAGACGATGAGTAATAGGTAGCCAATGTGCTTTGCGGAAGAGAGGAGTGACATGGTCAAATTTTTTTGCATGATAGATTAGTTTAACAGCAGTATTTTGCAATAGTTGTAGGCGACGGATTTCTTTCTGGGTTATACCTTGATAAAGGGCGTTACAGTTATCTATAGTTGAAATTACTCCTCACTTCTTCCTCTCCTCCTTCATTCATTCATCTCGCTCATCCTGTCTCCATTTGATCCCTTCCCTCACACTCCTGTCCTGCTTGCCTGTAAGAAGAAGGCAGTGACAGAACAGTACCACAGGGCTAGTGCTGTATTTTGGATTATACAGGACACCATAGTGCTGTGTAGTTAAAAATGCAGTAGTCCCAGCACCAGAGGACAAGGACACAGCCTGAGGCACTGTACTTTCACTGTCCTGTTCTTATAGACAGGGCTGACGTTAGGAGGGGCAAACAGAGCAACTGCTCTGGATTCCTCAGTTCCAGGGGCTCCATGGTGGCCTAGCATCTCCCACCTTTTCCTCAGCATGGACCAATATTTCTCTCCCTTCTCCCTTACCTTTTGGTCTTGGGGAACAAAAAAAACAAACATTTTCTGTAACAGCAACACTGAATTTGTGCTCAGAAGCTTTTTCTCTACCATGTTCCACCCAGACAGAAAAAAGGAAATGGCATCAGAGGGGGGGTCAAAACACAACAGAGAGAATGTCGAGCCAGACAGCCATTCAACAACGCTGTTGCAGGAAATGTATTTTGTCATAGACTGGAAAGTAAGGGGGAAGGGAAATTGGCCATGCTGAAGAGAAGGGAAAGAGATGCTAAACTATAGGGTCGCCTGTAGCTGTTTTAAATTAGTTGAGAGAGGAGGGAAAATGCTTTGCCGGAGGTGGAGGAGGGGACTGGAGGGAAAAATGAGGGGCCCAGAAACTGTAGGGGGGAGATGAGAGAGAGAGAGATATAGATGGTGAATAATGGGAGGGAGGGAGGGAAGAGAAAAAAAGAGATATTGGATGTGTGGCTGGGAGGGATGGGAACGCAGTCAGGAAGCAAAAGAGATGTTGACTCTGGGGATGGGAAGGAGAGAGTTAAAAATGATGGACAATGAAAGGGAAAGAAGAAAGAGAGAGAAATGTTGGACCTAGGGGAGGATAAAGGGCCAGAGTAGGGAAGAAGAGCAGGAAAGAGAAGGAGAAATGTTGGATGGGAGAGGGGGAAGAGGAGAGATACTGATCCATGGGAGGAGAGATGAGCTATTGTGGGAGGAGGAGACAGGAGGGAAGAGAGATGGGTCAGGAAGATAGTGGAGGGATAGAGACAGAGAGATATTAAGCCTTGAAGGGAAG
Source organism: Geotrypetes seraphini (assembly GCF_902459505.1). NCBI lineage: Eukaryota > Metazoa > Chordata > Amphibia > Gymnophiona > Dermophiidae > Geotrypetes > Geotrypetes seraphini. Next base: position 260,257,005 of record NC_047085.1, read on the forward strand.
GCAAGATGCTGAGCAACAAGAGTGGAAGGATGAGAGATACTGGAAATGGTAGAATCTTGTGGGAGAGGTCAAGAGGAGGGATTGCAAAGAGATGAAAGTGAGGAGGATAGTGAGTACAGAGGTAGAAATATAATGAAAGTAGATGAAAGGTAGCAGGGAACAGGAGGCTAGGGAAGGAGTGAACTTAGAAATGAGAGAGCTAGACCATGAGATAAGGAGACTACTGGAGGGTGGGGGGGAAGGAGAGAGAGAAGCCACACTATGGAAGGGAGGAAGAGAGAGATACCAGACCACAAGAAGGGAAAAGGAAAGGAGAGAGATGTCAGATTAGTTGTGAGGGGAGGGAATGAGAGAGAGAAGCTAGACTAAGAAAGGAGGAGAGAAAGAAGCTAGACAAAGGAAGGAGGAGAGAGAGATTGCAGACCACAAAGGGGGAAGAGGGAAGGGAAGGAGGGGAGAAAGATGCCAGACCATGAGAAGGGGAGAGAGAAGGAGGAGATGCTGCACAGGGATGGGAAGGGTAGAGAAGGGAAGAGAGATGGAAAAATGTTGTTCAAGAAAAGATGGGAATATGGAAGAAGAAAGAGGGAGGAGAGACGAATGGCAGAGACAGGGAGGAGATGGTGCATGTGGATAGATGAGAAGACATGGAAAAGTAGATATATTTGAGAAGGAAGCAGAAAAATTGAAGAAAGTTGAATATTAAAAGTTAATAACAAAGATCAATGTAGGGCAGAAAATGAAGAAAGAGAGAAAAACAGCAAATGGATAAGAAGGCCCTGGAAACACAGTTAAGAGCACAGACAGAAGGAAGTGCAACCAGAGACTGAGAAGATGATTAGAAAAATAAAATTACCAGACAAGAAAGATAGGAAAAATTATTTTATTTTCAATTTAGTGATTGAAATGTGTCAGTTTTGAGAATTTAAATCTGCTGTCTATATTTTGCACTTTTTGGGAAGAAATGTATTTGTTTTTATTTCTCTGGTGTTGTTACTGGAGCAGAGTCTGGCATCTTAGGGTTTCGTTTGTGTATATTAAGACTTTTAGTTTGTGGCCTTGTATTTGCTAAGGGTTTATCTATGTTATGCATGTGTGATCAAGGCCAGGTATTCTGGTAGGAATGAATGCTGAGAAGCATTAGTGGTGTCAAGGCCCAAAGTAGGAACATATTTATTTATTTATTTAGCCCATCCTCCCAAAGGAGCCCAGAACGGGTTACAAGATTAAATTCATAGTATAAGTAAGACAAACTTTGGTGTGAAAACCAAACTTGGTGTACATAGAGGTATAAATTTCAGCTTTTACAGTATAATCATGACTTACAGATGTGGAGATATAGACAGTGGACATAGGGTGTTTTAAAAATTGCAGTATGTTCCGAGAAGACATATGGCTCCTTTTATCAAGCCGAGCTAGTGGGGGTTAACGCGTGCGATGTTTCATCAAGCGCTAACCCCCACACTAGCCAAAAACTACTGCCTGCTCAAGAGGAGGCGGTAGCGGCTAGCGCGGCCGGCAGTTTAACGCACGCTATTACATGCGTTAAACCGCTAGTGCGGCTTGATAAAAGGAGCCCATAGTCTATGGTGGTTTAAATTACATCATTTTCCGTATGGACATAGTCTAACATAGGTAAAATAGCTTTGTAGGTTTGTGCGTCATTGAAGTGTGGTGGGTTTTTGGTCCGGTGGTCCGACGTAAAGGTCAGTCAGGGATGCAGATGTCAGTTCTCCTTCACCCCTTTTGGCCCCCTCCCTTAAAAATTAGCGAAGACCACTGCACTAAGCATTTGTTTGTTGATGTAACCCCCCTTTCCTCCCAGCCCCCTTAATTGAATGGTAAAAACTCCCTAAAGCAACTGAAAGGGTTGATCTCATTTTCCTGGCTTTTTTGAACTTGAGGGCAGTGTGTAGATCTATTCTCTCTTTACAGTTGGCTTCGGGTTCTTGCCCTGCTCAGAGTAAATTAAGAACACAGATAGCACGCTTGATCCAACATGCCCAATATTACAAGAATACCTAAGTTATCAGCTTTTGTTTTGTCTATTAAAAAGTGGGATGGGCTGTTCCTAACCTTTCTCAATTTGGAACTCTCTCCCCTTATACCTCAGAGCTGAACAAAACTTGGATAAATTCAAAAGTATTTTAAAATGCTTTCTTTTTAAAGATGCCTACAATTGATTTATCTTTCATAAACATTTACATTATTATTACTCAGCCTGTCACATCTTCCCTACTGTACTTTCCTTTCATGTGCTTTTTCTTAATAAATTGTAGCTCCTCCCTTTTTTTCCTATAGTTCTCATGTTGCAACCCAATCAAGTATGTCTGTCTTGGACGGTCTATGTTTATTATTTGTTGTTTGTTCCCTATTTATATTTAAATTTTTAATGTACAATGCTTTGTATTCCAGGAGAAGCGTTTTATCAAATTTTAATAAACTATGAAACTATGAACTAATATAACTAGTTAGTAAAGGTAGATAAGGACCAATTAAAATAACTAATCTGCCCAGACTATAAAACAAAATGGCCATAAAACCAAAACCTTAATCACAACAATCTGAAGTGTAAAGCTGTTTTTTTCTTGGACTTTGGTAGTTGCAATACTTTTATAATTCAGGACCTTGCTTTCTTGCTCAGCCAGGCAAGGAGACCAGGCTCACACAGATTTTATCGAGAGGGTGGAGGGGAATGAGACAGGGTGCCAGACTCACCTATGGGAAAGGGCTGAACTGCAATGGATTTCTGAGCTGGAGAGCAGTGTGGTTGATGTGTTAATCCAATGGGAAACCTACATGAAATAACAGCTCAGCCTGAAACTGCAGTAGCATAACTACTGAATATTATGCTTCTAGAAAGGCATGGAGAATAGGGAGGAACCTACATGGAGTATAATTACAACCCTAAACTGAATGGCATGGAACTTGGAAGGAGAGGAAAGTACGGTACTACCTAGAGCAGCGTATCAAAAAATGTGTGCCACGGCACAGTAGTGTATTGTAGGGAGATTCCAGGTGTGCCTTGAGAGGCAAATCATGTAGGCGAGTCAGCTGACGCCTCTCCTTCTCATGGTGCCTCTCTCTTACTCTCAGCATCTTCCTACCGGCATAGTAATTTCAGAATTAACAAGCTTAGGGCCCTTTCTGGAGGGCCTCTGCGCATGCATGGATGTCGACATGATAACGCCGTTGTTATCTGTATCTCTCTAAAGCAAGGGTGGATAGATAAACAATTCCAGTGCTTTTTTAAAATTTTCCCCCAAAACTCTTGCTTGTTGCAAGTATCGTACAACACAGACAAGCTGATCCGTTTCCAATCTAGGATCCATATACTGTAACAAACTGTTATGAAGTGCTCTTGAAAGAAAAGCAATAAGTTTTTGAAAAATGGACAGGGAAATTTAAAGTATTAAAACGGAGTTTTTGTGGACCAAGGATGTTTTTCCTATGACCGCTGCATAGTGGTCATAGAGTTTTTCCAAGTGATAAGAATCCCCGGAAAGAACTGAGGTCTTTTCTCCTTAAGTGATAGGAAGCCCTATCTAATTAGTCCACGGCAGGAGAGATACCCAATCCTTCCTGCCAGAACCCCCAAAACAACCCCCAGCAGGAGGGATGCCCACTCCCTCCTGCCAGAACCCCCAAAACAATCCCCACTGCTGCCGCTTCTTCAAAATGACTGCTGAGACTTCATGCAGCAGCCTTGTGAGACTGTCAAGATAGAATCGCAAGGGGGTGAGACGGAGAGGCTAGCCTGTTATTCCTACTGTGACATTGGTCCCTGTTCTCATGATACTACCGCAGAATGGTCTACCATTAGTGATATTCCTGGATCATTTTTCTAAATTCTCCCTGAAGGGACACGTCTTGTAGTTTTCCATAGAATGTGTTTTGGAGCAGTAAGAAACCCAGGCCCTGTTTGTTTTTCCTTCTCTGTAATAATGCAAGGACATCCATGTTTGAAAAGATGTGTGTCCTTATGCTATGTTTAATCCAGATATTGTTTGCCTTCTCTTGCCAAATATTATAAGGCTATTCTATTATGTAGTTTTCCTTAAGTTGTGTTTGAAGTTGTAAATCCAGATTGTTTGCCTTCTCCTGCTGATATACTACAAGGCCATTGTATATTTGAGAGATGTGTTTTCTTATTCTGTAGTAAAGTGAATCTAATTGTTTTCTTAGCTGTATTTGTATGAAAATTTAGATAAGGCTTTGTTAGCCAAAGCACCTTTAGACTTTGGCTTTAGATAAGTAAAGGATTTTGTTATTTCTTTTAAAGTTGCATGTGATCTGATATGGTTTGCATTTACGTCATATGCTGACGACCCTTACCCATGTAAGATGATATAAATTGAGGTATAGAACATTCAATAAAGTGGACATGTTTGAGAGACAATAGGTGTCTGTTTTCTCTTAGATATTGTCCCCGGATGCATCTGCTTGTCAAATGACAGAGTGTGTACAGCCATAATCGGGCCTTAACAGTGGGGGCTCCTCCGGGAGGGACGTTGATATCACCGGTATTTTGTGAGTATTTCTGAATTTTGAATTCTGTTCTTTAATACTCACGGGTATTAGGTGCCCTGTTCCCACCCTTTATTTGTTAAATATAGATTTTTGGGAAGTCTATAGCGGAGTTTATAACAATAAAGAAACTCCTATTGTTCTTTTGGGAAGAACTATATTACTTATAGAGCTGCCTGCGCACTCTGTCATTTGTGGGGTTAACACTTTTTGTATGTGCTTTCTCTCTTCTATTGCTATTCTTTTCTATTGCTTAGAGATAAGATTTTATAGAGTATAAGACTATATTGTATATTACTGTTCTGTATCTCGCTTATAAGGTAAGATAAGCGGGATTCCTGCATTGCTATATTGTTTTTGTAATGGGTCAGAACGGTAGTAAGGTTCCCCCCCCCCCTAAGAAAGCTGAGACCTGTAAGGCTTACGTTGCCCGTGTATGTGACACGGGATATTATCTTATTGATCCTTGGATAGATAATATGGCTGGCTGGACTGAAGGACTTCATAGTTCGAGTCCGTTTCCCCGAGATGGGGCAAATGATACGTTTCATATGGATATGATAAAGGGATTGTGTTTGGGGGATCATGAGGCATGGCCATATTATTTAGGGGATCCGCACTGGGACAAAGAATATATGAGAAGGGGAGGCATTAATTGGCTTACATATGCTCCTTATTGGTCAGCTACTGATAAAGATAAAACATCCAAGCTGTCCATTCTTTCCCCTGCTCAATTACATGCTGCAGAACAATCTATCTGTGCTGCTAGCCCTCCTCCTTATCATTTACAAATTCCTTCACCCGGTGCTCCTCTTAAACTTTATCCCTCTTTATCTAAGGATGATATTGACCTCCTTATCGGTAGTACTCTTATTCCCCCTCCTCCTCCACCTCCCGTCCTGTCCGGTGCAGTTGCATCAGGACAGGTTGCTGACACTTTGTCCCAAGACATTACATTTCCCACTGTATCCACGACCAGCCCCACTGTTCGGGGGCCGATAATCTCTTTTTCACCCCTCCACACTCGTAGCGGTACTCAAAGGGTTGCGGAAGTACAGGAGCTGATGCAAGAACAGATGCCCTTTCTCACAGTGGGGGATACTCTTTTGAAGAAACCCATTGAGTTAGAAGACATTAACAAGATCATTAAACACTGCCCCAAGCCTCTTGTCTCTGCTAGTGCGACTTTTCACTATTTAAAACGAGCATGCAAGGGTCGAAATTATACGCAGGAAGATATGCGCCTTATTATAGATGGCATTGTTGGACACAGTTCCCCTTGGGACTGGTCTAACGTCCCTAGTATTAGTGTTTTAGAGCCTGCTACTGTCACAGCTACTGCTTATAGACTGAATACTGAAGCAGGAAATGCTGTTATGTGGAATGAATTACAGGCAGAGCTTGATCGGTGTTTTAAGTCTCGATCTTCCCTTCCTATTGCAGTAGCCTGCAAACAGAAATCAGGTGAAACTGTTGTGGATTTCTGGAAGAGGTTTAATGAAACCTGGACCCAAGAGGCGGGTCTCAGTTCTCATGCTAATATGGATTCCCTACTTATTCAGACTTTCCTTTCTAACCTCCGTTCTCCCTTGCAAATTCTGGTCAAACAAATGATTTCAGAATGGCCCACTAGTTCTCGTGCTGAATTTCAAAATAAATTAATGGAAAAAGAGGCAGCAGGTTGTTTTGAGATCTCTAAACCTCGGGAAATCCTGCATCAGGGCCAGCTACCCACCTGGGGACCGCGCCTGACTACTACTCGTGGAAGAAGGGGTCGCGGGTTTCGCAGGGGGAGGGCTCCAGTCTCCGGTCGAGGTGGTAATAATCCATCCAGAAGTACTGGATGTTTTAATTGTGGGGACCTTAGTCACTGGCTTAATCAATGCCCTCATCCCAGACCCCCCGCATTACCAGTTCAGCCCGCCCCACCGGTGGTGCCTACCCCTCCCTCTACTGTGAGACCATCTGCCACTTCTCCTCGTTTTCCTATCTCCTGGCACAGCCCCCCTACTCCCCAATGAAGGGGCCCGGAGGTTTACACCCCAGCATTCACTTTGGTCTCTGCCTTTGCTAAGGATTCTCCTATGATATCTCTTATTGTACAAGGGAGTCCAGTGCCTTTTCTTGTAGATTCGGGTGCCACTTGTAGCACCATCAGTGAGGATTACTATCGGGGCCCACGCATGAATGCTGAACCTTCTATGGGAATTAATGGGGTTTTGACTAAATCCTATCGTACCACACCCCTGTCTGTAGCTCATCCTGATACAGGCTTTACTCTTTTTCAGCACTCCTTTCTTATTATTCCCCATTGCCCTGTCAGCCTTCTTGGTCGAGATCTTTTTTTTCCTCTTCTCATTCAGCTCACTACAGATGATACAGGAGGTTTGCATGTCTTTTCCTCCGTTATTCCCATTCGCCCTCCGTCCACCCTTTACCTTTCTACTTGCCCTGACACACTTTTGCCCCTTCCCCCAGACTCTCCGGTCTGGGCTTCTACTGACACTGATGTAGGCTTTATTTCATGTACCCCCTATCGTGCTTCTCTGAAATCACTCATTCCTGTTTTCATTAAGCAGTACCCAATCTCCCAAGAAAAGGAGAAAGTCATGATTTCACTAATTGCTTCATTTCTTTCCTCTGGTATTATTAAAACCACCATCTCTTCCTACAATACGCCCATCAATCCTGTTGTCAAAGCTGATGGCACCCCCCGTTTTGTTCAAGACCTTAGGGCTGTTAATGCTCTGGTGATTCCCATTGCACCCATTGTCCCGGATGTCCCTTCTCTACTCTCCTCCATTCCACCTGCAGCTCATGTTTTTTCAGTCATTGATTTGAAGAATGCTTTTTTTTCTGTCCCTGTTGATGAGGACACTCAGCCCCTTTTTGCATTCACTTTTAAGCAACAGCAGTATACCTGGTGTAGAATGCCTCAAGGATATGTTGATTCCCCTGTGGTTTTCTCCATTGTCCTGCGGGCTACTTTACAGTCATGGACTGCCCCCCATGGTTCTATTCTCATTCAATATGTGGATGACCTTCTTTTGTGTTCCATAACTCAGGAGACCTGTCAAGCTGATAGTCTGCACCTTTTACAATGGTTGTCTCTGTGTGGTCACAAGGTGTCACGAAAGAAACTACAATGGTGTAAAACTGAAGTGGAATACCTGGGTTTTGTCCTGACTCATGGTCAGAGGAAAATTAGCACTTCTCGCATTGCTGCTGTTCTGAGTTTGCCTCGCCCAGCTACTCAAAAAGACATGCTTACTTTTCTTGGTATGATTGGTTACTGCCGCCAATGGATCCCTGATTGTTCCTTCTATGACCAGATTTTGAGACAGACCCTAGGTACTGAAATGACTGATCTTATCAGATGGACTAAAGAAATGTTGGACGCTTTTGGACATTTGAAATGTGCTTTGGTTTCTAGCCCCGGCTTGGGTCTTCCTGATTATGACCAAATGTTTCATCTCTTTGCTCGTGACAATTGTAAAACTATGGCGGGCGTCCTGGCTCAGGATCATGGCGGTAAGTTACGCCCTGTTGCTTTTTTTTTCTAAAGTTACCCCTGTTCAAGTTCAAGGCATGCCTGCCTGTTTAAGGGCCCTAGCTGCATGTGCTATGGTGGTAGAGATGGCTACTCCTCTAACCCTTGGTCACCCCACTACCCTTCATACTTCTCACGATGTCCAAGCCCTCCTTCGCAATATTCATACCCAGCATATGTCAGCTCAGCGCCTTAGTGGTTATGAGGTCATCCTCCTTTCTAATCCCAATCTCACCATCAGATATTCTGCCCCGACATATGGCCCTGCTCTACTTTTAAATGGTCTTTTGGGTCTTAAGGGTGAACAGGATGCGCTTCCTCCTGATCATTCCTGTGTCTCCTTGATATATCAAGACACTTCCCCTCGCCCTGATTTGTCCTCTACTCCTCTCCCTGATGCTTCCTCCATTTTTGTTGATGGTTCTTGCTCACGTCCTAGTGACAACACCTTCCACACAGGATATGCTGTGGTTGAACTCCCTGATATCATCCATGAGGCCTTTTCCCTCCCCTATCCATCGGCACAGGCTGCTGAACTCATTGCTCTTACTCGCGCCTGTCACCTTTTCTCTGGTAAACGCGTTAATATTTATACTGACTCTAAATATGCCTTTGGTGTTGTACACGACCATGGTGTTATCTGGCAGCGTCGCGGCTTTGTGGCCGCTGATGGTAAGCCTATTTCTCATTCTTCCCTTGTTTCGGATCTTCTCTCTGCTTTACTCCTGCCTGCTGCAGTTGCTATTCTTCATTGTCGTGCACACACTGGCCTTCAGACTGAAGTTGCCAGAGGTAATGCTCTGGCTGACCGCATTGCTAAACAAGCTGCTTTGGACCCCCCTCCTTCTTCTGTTCTCTTTCCTCTTCTTTCTCCTCCTGCTTTTCCCCCTTCTTCTCTTTTTTCCCAGCTTCAATCCTTTGTTACCCCCTCTGAACTTGATGCCTGGCAAATTGCTGGTGCCCAAAGCCGCCCTTCGGACGGACTTTGGTGCAAAGAGGGGAAACCCTGTATACCAGCCGCTAGTTCTCCCTTATTCATTGCTCAATATCATGGCATTGGTCATCGTAGTGCTCGCTCGACACTCCAGCTCCTTGCCAGTGATTTTTTCATTCTTGATCTTCGCTCCCTGATACAGACATATATAGCTCGATGTCTAACTTGTCTCCGTGCTAACCCCAACATACCCCATAAAGCACCACACCAGCATCTTACTTACCCCACTTCTCCTTTTTCACACTTACAGATTGATTTTACTCATATACCTCATGCCACTGGGACCCGCCAGGATTATGCTCTTGTTATTGTTGACATGTTTTCCCGATGGCCTGAAGTCTTTCCCACTACAAATGAAACTGCTCAGACTGTAGTGAACATTTTACTTCGTGAAATCATCCCTAGGTGGGGATGTCCCATACACATCAATTCAGATAATGGTCCTGCTTTCACTGCCAGAGTATGCAAAGCTTTAGCTACCGCACTCCGTATTGAGTGGAAATTTCATCTTCCATATCACCCACAGAGTTCTGGTATTGTCGAACGCATGAATAGGACTATTAAAGACAAAATCAGGAAAGCCACAGCTGGCACGTTTGTGAATTGGAAAAAATTCCTCCCTATTGTTTTAGCTGAAATCAGGATGCAGCCTCACTGCACCACTGGCTACTCTCCCTTTGAGATTCTCATGGGACGACCTTTCCCCGCCCCATGGGTAGACAGACCCTCCATAGTTGAGAGTAGTGATCTTCCTTTGATACAAGAAGAATATGTTCGGAAGCTCATTGAAACATTAGGGCATGTTGAAAGAACTGTGTCTTGCACTTCTCCTTTCTCTCCACAGACTCCTACCCATTCCTTCCAGCCTGGTGATGAAGTCATCATCCAGAAGCTTTTCAAGGATCGGAAGCAGACGGATTTCCCCTTTGGCCCTCCCACTACTGTGATCGCTGTGACCAGGACCGCTGTACTCACTGAGGAGTCTCCTGTTTGGATCCACGCAAGTCGCTTGAAGAGGGTTAACCTAAAACCCCAGAAGCAAGCCGTCTCTGCGCAGATTTCACCCCCTTCAGAGGAACAACATGATGATCTCATCACAGCATTCCACCAACTTTATTTTTCTCCTCCTGGCAGCGCTGCTGCTAGTTTTCTTTCCTGTATGGATCATTTCTAACTGTGTCTACAGGGATGATGTGTCCTGGGTTCACGACACTTTCTGCCCATACCCATCTGTAAATGACACTCCAACAATGTACTCATCTGCAAACAGCACCCCCGGCGCCTCTTTGCGACTGAGACGTCAAGCTGGACTACTCCCTCGCAAAGGCTGTCCTTCAATTGGAATTCAGAAAGATAGACAGTATACTACCTTTTGGTATAATTCCAGTAGTGTGCAAGTTGCCACCTTCTCCTTTGAGTATTGTGACATTATGGACTGCTCATCAATTGATATCCCAAGGCTATGCCATTGGTCCTCAGAGATTCCTAAAACTAAAGATATATATATATGTGTTACTGACTTACGTTGGGGGGATAAGTGTGCATCCTGGGGAGCAGTAGGGTGGAATACTGGCACTGACTGGGCTTATAGACCAGAAAGTGCTCTAAAAAAAGTGGATCAAAATGGTAAATCTCTGCTTACTCGTATGACCCTTCGTAAGACTGGAAACTGTTATAGGAGAAGGGCTCCTGAACAAATTATTAAGCTTTCTCTTACTATTGACAACCCTAGACCTACTGATGAAGGTATGTACGTTATGGGCATATGGTTTAAGGGTGGGTCTAGCTATCCGACCCATCAGTTTTTCTTACGGGATCTATCTACCTCCACTCATCCTCTCCCGCCATTTTGTGGGGGCCCCAAAAATACTAACCCACTGGCCCCTACATTCAATAAACTTACTGACATGATGGCTATTGCCAATCCCACTTTTGAAGATACTATGGCTGTTGAGGTAGGGTTTTCAGAACGTAACCTTTGGTTAGAATGGATGAAATTCACTGCTGATCAACATAATAAGAGTAATTGTTACATATGTGCTCAAGCTAGGCCCCATCTAGGAACCGTACCTCTGGACCTCCCTCCTGGTATCCAACCATGCTTTTTTGGGTTATTTACCAATATCTCCTCTAATTTTACTGATCCCCTTTGTGCGCTGTGGCGTTCTAAATACCCTTTGCTGCCAGGACAGAAAACACTTGACATAGCCGTTACTATCTATAAGGGTAATTACACATGTCATGTTTCTAATTTGACACAGGGAAGTTTTGTGGGCAACTTTCCCCCAGGTTATTGTTCTGTCTTGGATTATAGGTATGCCCCATTGTTACAGCATCAGATTTTCACTCTAGGTGATATTTACTGGCTCTGTGGAGACTTTAGGCTCCGTGTTAAGCTACCCAGCCAGTGGATAGGCCAGTGTGCTTTAGCTAAGGTTATTATGCCTCTGCATATCCTTTCTGAAGGGCACTCTTCCTCTTATTCACTTTCTTCCTCTCCTCTGTCTCGACATAGACGTGATCTCCTTGGTAGTTTTGATCCGCATGTATATATAGATGCTATAGGGGTCCCAAGAGGGGTCCCAGATGAATTCAAGGCCCGAGACCAGGTTAAGGCTGGGTTTGAATCCCTTATTCCCCTTATTACTATCAATAAGAATGTTGATTGGATTAATTACATTTATTATAATCAGCAACGCTTTGTGAATTACTCTAGAGATGCCTTGCAAGGTATTGCTGATCAGTTAGGCCCCACTTCTCAGATGGCTTTTCAAAATCGTATGGCCCTAGATATGATTTTAGCTGAGAAGGGGGGTGTTTGTAAAATTCTTCCCAGTACTTTATCGTGTTGTACATTTATTCCTGATAATACAGGTCCTACAGGAAAAGTTACTATGGCCATTCAGAAATTAGCAGACCTCTCTGCTGAGCTCAAACATAACTCTGGTTTATCTCATCCTTGGGACCAGTATTTTAGTTGGATGCAGGGCTGGGTAAAAGACCTTCTTATTGTCTTAATCACTATTATTATCTGCATTCTTGTCTCTTATGTAAGTTTTCGACTGCTCATGCGCTGTGTTATTCGTATTACAGCTCCTAAAACTCCTCCTCGAGAGACATATTTGGAATATCTCTCCCTCCAAGCTCATGCTGTACATTCATGACGTCATTTACATGACGTAAGAGGGGATTTGAAGGGACACGTCTTGTAGTTTTCCATAGAATGTGTTTTGGAGCAGTAAGAAACCCAGGCCCTGTTTGTTTTTCCTTCTCTGTAATAATGCAAGGACATCCATGTTTGAAAAGATGTGTGTCCTTATGCTATGTTTAATCCAGATATTGTTTGCCTTCTCTTGCCAAATATTATAAGGCTATTCTATTATGTAGTTTTCCTTAAGTTGTGTTTGAAGTTGTAAATCCAGATTGTTTGCCTTCTCCTGCTGATATACTACAAGGCCATTGTATATTTGAGAGATGTGTTTTCTTATTCTGTAGTAAAGTGAATCTAATTGTTTTCTTAGCTGTATTTGTATGAAAATTTAGATAAGGCTTTGTTAGCCAAAGCACCTTTAGACTTTGGCTTTAGATAAGTAAAGGATTTTGTTATTTCTTTTAAAGTTGCATGTGATCTGATATGGTTTGCATTTACGTCATATGCTGACGACCCTTACCCATGTAAGATGATATAAATTGAGGTATAGAACATTCAATAAAGTGGACATGTTTGAGAGACAATAGGTGTCTGTTTTCTCTTAGATATTGTCCCCGGATGCATCTGCTTGTCAAATGACAGAGTGTGTACAGCCATAATCGGGCCTTAACACTCCCCATTACCGTGGTAATTACTGCAGTAACCCTTACCATGTGCTTTACTACCTGCACAGAGCTAGACCACTTAATAAGAGGCATATTGAGCAGAAAGGCGAGCAGTCACAGTGCCCTTGTACAGGACATTGGCGAGGCCTTACTTGGATTCTGTGTTTAGTTTTGGAGGCCTGACCTCGCTAAGGACATAAAGAGACAGGACTTGGTACACAGGAAAATGAGTAAAACAGTAAGAGGTATCCATCAGAAGACATAAAAAGAGATTGGGGAGTCCTAAAATGACAGGAGGGAGAGAGAGGATAAGATATAAACTTTTAAATAAGTGAAAAGAATTCTTGTATTAAACAAGCCTTTTCCACTCGCAACAACCATGGTATCACAGTGGATTGAGGCTATTAAAGCATGTATGGACAAAATCTAAAATCTCCTCTGTGTGCATGCATGTTTAAGGCTCAACCTATGGGGCTTGTTATTTTACCCACCCACTACCTGAATGCTAAAGCAAAGAGTTTATCATAAGAGCTTGATTCACAAGCCAAATGAGAAGAAGCACCAATCAAGGGCTAAACTACAGAAGAGATTGTGGGGAAAGATTCCCTTTTGAGAGAATCTTTGTGGAAGAGAATCCCTGAAGGGAGAGACAGTGAAATTTTGTACAGAAGAGAATAGGTTTGTCTAGCAACAAGGAAACTCCTACTTTCCAAAAAGACTGACATTTGTTGAAATGAATCACAGACACAGATAAGGGAAGAATGTGGTTTACAGTGTTTGTTCAATACTGAACAGCCTCAAAACAGAACCTCAAAGTAGATATCAAAATCCATTACCCTTACCTCAAAGCAGTGTTTGTTTTGTATGTAGTATCAGTAAAGTGAGTCAGAGCACCTCTATCTGTCTCTGATTGTTTCAAGAAAACTCCTTTGGATAAGAGTGTGCCTTATGAGTGAAGAGGGGAGAGGCCTGGGAAAAGTAAACACTCACTGGGCTCTGGGGTGCAAATCTGTTGATGGATCACCCCACAACTGGGACATTTCCCGTTTACTTAGAAGTGACAAAGTAGTTGCATAGCTGGAGTTCTCCATTCGTGGTAGACTTTTTAAAAAATCTTTTAGAAATCCACTGTGTTGTTCCTTTCCAGAGGGCGAGCATGGCGATGCGGCAGCTTCTCCCCCCAGGGCCTGGGCTCCCCGCTAGCCACCACAGAGGTGCCAGATTACGAACAGGGAGGAGAGCGGGAGGGTATAATTTTGGAAGCAGTATGGAGGGAGGGGCATTGCTCCCCCCGAACACTGGCATTTTTGGGGGGATGTGGGGAGCATCACTTCCCAAATTCTGAAAATTTGTGGTAAATGGGGGCATTGTCCCACCCCCCCAAATGCTGAAACTAGACGATTCATTGCAACCAGTTCATTGCGTTGAAATGGCTATGCTGAACTGGCTGTGATGAATCATCCTAGACCCAAAGGGGACAGTATGTAGATGAATGATATATACCTCATTTCTATACTAAGTTGGTATAGTCCTGAATCCAGGAACTGACTAGGCTTTTGAGGATAATTACATAAAAATTCATGATGAAACCAGTGGCTTAGCTACCATTGAGCGAGCCCAGTAAAATATTGGGGCCACCTGAAGTTGTATTTTTCCTTTTTCTCAAACCTCCTCCTCATGCTCGGGACCTACATTTGTCTGGACTCCCCCCTCCCCGCTAGTCCTCCAAATGCTGCGTTGTGTTGCCAGCAGAGGCTGCTAGGCTCCTCTCTCTGGCCGGTGGAGCCCTTCCTCTGTACGTCCTACCAGAGAGGCAGGACATGCATAGAAAAGTCATCCAGAGAGAGGCAGTTTTCATCACTGATTCTGCCGGTGATGCACTACAGCAGGGCTGCCCAATTCCAGTCCTCGAGATCTACTGGCAGGCCAGGTTTTCAGGATATCCACAATGAACATGCATGAGAGAGATTTGCATACTAAGAAGGCAGTGCAGGCAAATCTCTCTCATGCATATTCATTGTGGATATCCTGAAAACTTGGCCTGCCAGTAGATCTCAAGAACCGGAATTGGGCAGCCCTGCACTACAGCATTTGGAGGACAAGTGGAGGGAGCTAGACAGATGGCAGACCTGGGCATGGGGAGGATGGAAAGATGCTGGACCTAGTGGGGAAGAGGTAGAGATGTTGGACTTGGGAAGAGAGATGGAAAAAGATCTGGGCAATGCAGAGGGGGTAAAGAAGTGGAGAATAGTAGACCTTGGGGGGATGGGGAGGAGCAAAGGGGAGAAAGAAGGAGAGAGACCTGAACCAAAAAGAGGGAGAAGAGAGAGGGAGTGATAGTGGACCTTGGGGGGGGGAGCAAAGGGAGAGTTATCTGTACCAAAAGGAAGGGGGAAGAGAGGGGGCAGATACTGGACTGGGGGGAGTAGAGGGAAGAGTGAGAGTGAAACGCTAAACCAACAGAGGGAGGGAAAAATCGATTCCAGACCAGGGAGGGTAGAGTGGTCAGGGATGTGTGGGCAGGAAGAAAGGAAGAGAGAAAAGAGAATTTGGCATGTGGAGGGATAGGATCAAAGGGATGCTGAGGGGCAATATTGAACACAAAGGGCCATGCTGGATAGAGTAAGTTAGGGACATATAGGAGAGAGCGTGAACATGGGCAGAGGAAAAAAGAGGGACAAAGAGGAAAGATTCTTGACAGGATGAATAGGGACATATAGGAAAGAAAGATGGTGGACATAGAGAAGAAATGTCAAACGGACAGGAGTCCCTAGAGAGAGCTGAGAAAAGCAGGAGAGAGACTAGGACCAAAGCAATGTTCAGACAATTAAGGTAGGAAAAAAGTTTATATTTTATTTTTGCTAATTGTAATATATCAGCTTTGGTAAATGTCTTCCCCTCCCTCACCCCCCGCCAACACACACACACACACACACTATCCTAGGACAGAGTGTTAAAGGAAACCCATCTCAATTTTTCTGCCACTGTGGGGAAAGTAACCTGTACTGTGTGGCAGCTACAACCCCAACAAAACAAACATGGGGAAAAGTTATCTGCATTTGAAGCTTCAATAAACCCAGTGATACAAGCAGTCAAGCATAGGGAAATTAACCTGCACTGTACAGCAGTTACAACACTAACACTCTTCCTGAGCCGACACAGTAGATCATGGTGGCCAATGCCATCATTTACTATGTGAAATTAAGGTAAATGAACAAACTTCAGGTGATTTATTTTTACTGGACTACCTTCATAGTTTTGGGGGAAATTTTTATAAAATCATGAGTACTTAAATTTGCCAGTCGTTTTAGCTTCCTGATACTAAGCCAAATTTAGCCATTTAGGGCCAGATTCTTAAAATTTACCTTATCAATGGTCATAAAACTAGTTCCAATTAAAGCTCACTGTGGTCTTTTCCGAGCTTCCTAGCAGCCTCCGATTCTGCCATGCAAATGTAGTATAACGAGGTCATAGGAGCATGCCATTGTGTTCTGGGCTACCTACAGCAGTGTTCTTCAACCTTTTGACACCTAAGGACTGGCAGAAATAAAAGAATTATTTTGTGGACCGGCACCACTCCATGGACCAGCAGTTTAAGAACACTGGGCTAAATCGTGGGCCAAACCCTGCCCCCATAATAGTACTAATTGTAATACCATTTTTTCCATTCATTTTTCATATATACACACACACAATATAATCTTATTAACAACACATAATGGTTAACCACAAAATTAAAATACACAAAGCACACTGTATGTTTCTCAACATTCATTCCTACCAGAACATAGCTAAACCCTATGCAAATATGGGAACAAAAACTAAAACTACTAATATATACAAACGAAACCCTAAGATTCAAGACCCTGCATGCAGTAGAACCCCAGAGAAAAAGAAACAAAAGCATTTCTTCCTGAACAATGCAAAATACAGACAGCAGATGTAAATTCTCAAAATTGACACAATTCAATCACTAATTTAAAAAATAAAACCATTCCCTCCTACCTTTTTGTCGCCCTCCCTCCATGCTGTGCCCTAACTTCTGGCCATTTTATGCCACCCCTGGTGTTATCCTCGGGCCGGCTCCCTCTTCCTCACTGACACAGTACATAGAGGCGCGGGCAGCCTCATCCAGAAGCCTTCCCTCTGACATTGCATTCCCTCTGACATTCCAGATCAGATGTAGGACACACATAGAAACTGCTGCCCGTGGCTTTGTGCACTGCAGCACTGAGGAAGAGGGAGCTGGCCTGAAGATAACGCCGCATCGATTGCACCGCGGTCCGGCAGCTGAAGAACATTCTCTTGGGCCTGATGCACATGCCGACCCTGTGGTCTGGCAGGAAATTTCTGTAGAGCAGCACTGGTCTGTGGACCAGCAGTTGAAGAACACTGGCCTACAGAATATTGCTCCAATGGCCAAGGAACAAGCATCCAGCTCAAGAAGCCCAGTTGAGATCTGGGAAATAGATGCAAGAGTTTTACCAAGAGCAAAGAGGGGAACAAGGATCCACAACCTCATCCCCTTTCCCCATCCTGTATTCACTTCTGCTCTGTTCTCCCTTTCATAGTCCATATCTCTTCCCTCAGCATTTTTTCCTCTCACAACCTATCAGTGCCTGAGTCTACTCTTTCCTTTCCCTGCTTCTCTTATCAATTCCTCATTCCTTTTGTAGTACCTTCCTCAACACTCTCCCTTTCTATGGTAAACTAAAGACTAGTGCTGCCCAATTCATGATTCGAATTGATTCACCGATTCAATCTATTCAAATCGATTCAATTTTTTAAAAAATCGGCTTCCCAATTCGATGACCAACCCTTCCCCTGTGCCTTCCTAAAGCAGGAGCAGAAGTGCTGCCTCTTGCTGGCCATCCGCTGCCGCTCCTGCTTGAGGGGAGAGGGTCAGTCGGTAAGGCCTACAAGTTCCCCAGCTTCCCTGCTCTTACCTTAAGCTAATATGGTGGCCTGCAGGATTGCTGGTGCTATAGCGATCCCTGCAGCTGCCATCATCCTCAGTAGCATGCTTCCTCTGCCACAATCCTGACCCTGATGTCAGAAGAGGGGCGGGACCATAGCAGAGAGAATGTGCCACTATAGCATCAGCGATACTGCAGGCTGCCATATTAGCTTAAGGTAAGAGCGGGGAAGCTGGGGGAACATGCAAGCTTGTGGGGGGAACAGGCCTTCGTGAGGGGGGCAGGCCTTCACTGTGAGAGGGAAGGCCTTCATAGCAGGGAGGCAGGCCTGTGCAGAGGGAGGAGGAGGAAAAAGTGCCTTTGCGGCGGGGAGACAGGCCTGTGCAGAGGGAGGAGGAGGAGGAAGGAGTAAGAGAGGGGAGAGGAGATGCCAGACCTGGGGTGAAGTGAAGGGAAGAGAGAGACCAAACCAAAAAGAGGGGGAGGAAAGCAGAGGAGAGGTGCTGGACTAATGGAGAGAGGGAGAAAGAAATGCAAGACTACAAGGGGAAGGGTACAAGAGGGACAGATACTTCTCCAAAGTAGGTGGGCAGGGTGCAGGATGGCAGGAGAGATAGTAGGAGAAAGCCTGTCCCTGGGGAAGGGAATACAGGAGGTAAGGAAGAGAGAAAGAAGAAGCTGGATATGGGGAGAGAAATGAAACAGAGATAAGATGCTGGGCATGGAGGGAGCATAGGAAAAGGGACACAATGGGGACACTACTGGAGGGGAGAATAGGGACAGGGACACAGAAGAGAGATGCTGGATGAAAGGTTGGTTGAGAAAAGGAGAGATGGTGGATCTGTGGATGGTGGGGTCCATTGCTGCAGCTGCGGGGGGAAGGAGATGAAAAAAAAGAACGATGCCAGACCTCCGGGGGAGGAAAGGGAAACAGAAGGGAAGGACAGAGATGGAAGATGGATAGTTAGCACAGAGAA
This sequence comes from Geotrypetes seraphini, assembly GCF_902459505.1. Lineage (NCBI taxonomy): Eukaryota > Metazoa > Chordata > Amphibia > Gymnophiona > Dermophiidae > Geotrypetes > Geotrypetes seraphini. The sequence continues at coordinate 260,275,785 of NC_047085.1, forward strand.
AGAAGAAAGAAGGAGAGCCTGATCAGAAGACAACCAGAGCCTGGGACCAACATGATTTAAAAAATGACCAGACAACAAAAGGTAGGAAAAATGATTCCGGAACTTGGAGCCACAACTGAATGGACGTGTAGCTGTGAAGCTCCCAGTCCCAGGCATATTTTTGGCTATTTTCAGCTTTTAAATTTATTTCCTCAGAGGTAGAAAGTTTGAAGCAGCTTTCAGTACAGGTAGGAAGGCTAAAAGACCAAAAGCAGATCCACCCACACCTTCCAAGGCTCCTTTGCCTCTGGATGCTCTTGATATGATAGAGCTAATTGAAGAGCTGAGAAATATCAGATCTGTGATGAAAGATAACACAGATCAATTGGCAGCAGTGAAGGAAGAAGTTGCAAATTTGGCACAAAAGTTGGAGATTCTAAACACCAGAATGGGACAGAAAGAAGCTCGAGTGGAGAAAGTGGAAATGGAGCAGCTACAGTGTAAAAAAGACCACAAAGTTATTCAGGACATAGAAAGGCGGATGGAGGAATTTGAGAATCGCTCTAGGAGGAATAATGTGAGGATCCTGGGGTTATCAGAAGAAGTGGAGGGAAAGAATATACACTTCTCCCTCCAGATTCGCGGGGGATAGGGGCAGAGCCGGACCGCGAATGGTGAAATACCGCAAATATCTTCTGGTCCGGCTCTGACCCACCCCCGCCTCCCTCCTGCCTTTCCCCCGGCATCCCAGCCTTACCTGGTGGTCTAGCGGGCTTTCGGGGCAGGAGCGATCTTCCTATGCTCCTGCCCCGTGAAGATCACCAATAGGAAATAGCTGCCGTGAGTTCCCATAGTCTCTCGAGACTACGATGGGAACTCCCCACAGCCATTTCCTATTGGCAATCTACACGGGACAGGAATGTAGGAAGATCGCTCCTGCCACGAAAGCCCGCTAAACCACCAGGTAAGGCCGGGACGCCGGGGGGAAGACTTTCTTTTTCCCCCTCCCCCCAAAATCACGAATATGTGAAATCGCGATTGCCGAAACCGCGAATGGGGAGGGGGAAATGTAGCCTTCCTGGAAGAAATCATACCGAAGATACTCCACCTTAATTTTAAGGTGCCAATAGAAATTGAAAGGGCACACAGAATCCAAGGAAGAATGTCTAATAGTCAGACGGGACCTACACCATTAATATTTCGTCTATTACTTTTTCAACAGGTCATGGAAATCTTAAGCGTGGCAAAGGAGACCAAAAACCTGACTTATAAAGACTCCCAAAAAATATTTTGTCTCGGATTTTGCAAGATCAACAGTGAACCAGCGCAAACAATTTTTACAAATGAGACAACAATTAAAACAGATTGGAGCAAAATATGGCCTTTATTATCCTGCGTTAATAAGGGTTACTTATAAGAACATAAGAACATAAGAAACGCCTTCACCGGATCAGACCTAGGTCCATCTAGTCCGGCGATACGCACACACGGAGGCCCAGTTAGGTACTCCCTGTAGGAGACCTGGATTTCCTGTATCCCTCGATATGATTTGCAAGAAGGTGTGCATCCAACTTGCGCTTGAAACCCAGAACAGTAGTCTCCGCCACAACCTTCTCCGGGAGAGCATTCCAAGCGCCCACCACTCGCTGTGTGAAACAGAACCTCCTGACATTTGTCCCGAACCTGCTGCCACTCAGTTTCAGGCTATGACCTCTTGTCTCTGTGTCACATCTGAAAATGTCAGTAATGCTGCTTCCTGGTCTATTTTGTCAAATCCTTTTAATATTTTAAAAGTCTCTATCAAATCCCCTCGCAGTCTTCTCTTTTCGAGGGTGAACAGTCCCAGTTTTCTGAGGTGTTCTTTGTAGCTCAAATTCTCCATACCTTTGACTAGTTTCGTGGCTCGCCTCTGCACCCTCTCCAGCAGAGTTATATCCTTCTTAAGGTATGGAGACCAGTGTTGGACACAGTATTCTAAGTGTGGTCTGACCATTGCTCTGTAAAGTGGCATTATGACATCCTCCGATCTACTCGTGATCCCCTTCTTAATCATGCCCAACATCCTGTTTGCTTTCTTCGCCGCCGCCGCACATTGAGCCGATGGCTTTAGGGTTCTGTCTATCAGTACCCCCAAATCCCTTTCTTGTTCGCATTTGGCTAATGTCACCCCCAATATCCTATATTCATGTTCTTTGTTTTTCTTTCCCAGATACATCACCTTGCATTTGTCTATGTTAAAATTCATCTGCCACTTTATCGCCCACTTTTCCAGCTGGTTCAGATCCTTCTGAAGATCCTCGCAGTCCCTTTGAGAGCCAACCGCCCGACATAGTTTTGTATCATCTGCAAACTTGATGATATTGCATGTTGTTTCCTCTTCCAGGTCATTTATAAAAATATTGAACAAGATGGGCCCAAGAACCGAGCCCTGGGGGACTCCGCTAGTCACCTTCTCCAAGTCCGAGAATTTCCCATTTATGCTTACCCTCTGCATTCTGTTCTCTAGCCATTTGCCATCTTTCAGTTTGAAGACCCTGAAAAGCTGATGGAGTTTTTTTCTCAACAAGAGACACAGATGGACTGAGTTGGTGATCCTATCAGCTGTGAAGGAAACACTAAAATAAGAATATATGGACTTAGGAGTCTCTACTTGTTATTTTATTTTGAATTTTGGAGAAACATGGTTGATTTTTGTGGTTTTGGGCTACTTAATTAATTTTATTTGGTTAATATTATTGATTGGTGATGCAACTGATTTTAACTGCTTTTGGATTTCCAACTGTCATGGCATCATGAGAGCAATCTACTATTTTTTTTTTTATAATTCTTTATTGATTTTTAAACAAGAACAATGTTATATAAATAAAAGAACAATATATTATTGCATTCAGTCATAACACTAATATCTATATAGATAACAGAACTATCTTTCAATAATTACATTATTTTGCAAATAGTAATAACATAAGAACCAAGTAAATAATATAAAATGAAACCAAGTTACCTAAAATCTCATTATCAATAATTCCTCCCAACCACCCACCCTCTCTGGATGTGTAAAGATAAATAAACCAAGAAAAAGTAAGACAAAATACAGTATTATATTTGTACAAATATAGTCAATGGGCACCAAATTTTGTTGAATATTCCACTAAGTCCCTTACACTCCGCATTAATTCGTTCATATTTGTATATAGTACACACATTCACCCACCAGAAAGTATAATTTATTCTATCATGATTCTTCCAATTACTTGTAATCAATTGAATGGCTATACCTGTAAGAATTAAAAATAGACGACTTTTATGCTTATCTAAAGTGGGTTTAACATGTAAAATTGTTCCACAAATTATAGCCTCATATGTTAATGGAATATTTGAATCTAAAACTAGATTAATTTGTCCCCATATGGATTTCCAAAATATTAATATAAATGGACAAAAATACAACAGATGATCCAGAGTCCCTATGCCAATATGACAATGCCAGCATCTATTAGACTTAGAACTATCTATTTTATGTAATCTAACTGAGGTCCAGAAAATTCTATGTAACAAAAATAACCATGTTTGTCTCATAGATGCTGACGCTGTACATCTTAATCTCCAATTCCAAATTCGTGGTCAACGAGACACAGAAATATACTGTTTGATCTCGAAGCTCCAAATGTCTCTAAGACTATTTTTTGGCTTTTTATTTATTAATCCAGAAATCAATTTGTACCACTGAGCAGCCTGATGTCCTATTAAATCAGTTTGGTAGCAAAGGATTTGCAGGCTAAAATAAGTTTTAAAATTTTTCCATTCAGGGAACCCACTCTGAATAGCCTGCTTCAACTGCAACCACCTATATTGCTGAGATTTTAAAAGTCCAAATGACTGTTGCAGTTGTGAAAAACTAAGCAGATTTCCATTCGACAAAACATCATCTAATATCCGAATATTTGCCTGCATCCAATTCTTCCAAGCGATCCCAGCACCGCCTATTTGCATCTTGAAGTTTAGCCATAAGGACTGTAAAGTAGACTTTATTATGGGAACATCTGTTAACTTATCAATAAATTTAATTGTTTTCCATATGTCCAATAAAATCACAATATCCTTAGCGTACTAAGATAATTTAATACTTAATAATGAGACAGTCTCATCGGAGATGGGATTTTCCACTCAAGATATAGCCAATCTGGGTAATGTTCTATGAGCTCAGGAAGGATCCAATACACACCTTGACGCATTATATAGGCTTGATGATACCTATAAAAATTGGGAAAATTTACCCCTCCCTCCACAATTGTTTTTTGTAGAGATACTAAAGCAATACTTGCTTTTTTCCCAAGCCAAATAAATTTTGTCAATATATTATTTAACTTTTTATAAAAGGACCCTGTAAAATAAATTGGTAACATACCCAGTTGGTAACAAATTACCGGCAAAATCATCATTTTGACCGTATGAACTCTCCCCCACCAAGATAAATGTAAAGGGTTCCATTGCTCACACATCTTCGTGATCTTTAATAATAATGATTTTTCATTTATTTTCATTGTTTCTTCCCAAGTACTTTTAATCCAAATACCTAAATATTTAATACCATCATCTTTCCAAATAAAAGGAAACTTATCAAATAATCCTTTCGTACAATGTACATTCAATGGAAGAACTTCTGATTTACTCCAGTTTATTTTGTAACCAGAGAATTTCCCAAATTTATTAATTAGATCAAGTAAGCATGGGATAATTGTTTCTGGATTTCTCAAATGAAGCAAAACTTCATCTGCATATGCAGAAACTTTGTATTCCCGTCCTGCATAAGGAATACCACAAATCTCCTCTGCTTATTTAATAGCCAACAATAAAGATTCCAAAACAATATCAAACAACAAAGGAGATAACGGACATCCCTGTCTCACTCCCCTATCCAATCGAAACCGCTCTGAAAAATTATTATTAATATATAGTCTAGCAAAAGGGGAGCTATACAAGGTTTGAATCATTTGTATAAATCCAGAACCAATATCAAACCATCCCATAGCTTGATACATAAAAGACCATTCTACTCGATCAAAAGCCTTCTCTGCATCCAAAGAAACAGAAAAGGCCGGATCATCCATTTTTTTTGCCAAATTTAACATATGCAAGGCCAATCCAGTATTATTTGAAGAATGTCTTTGAGCAACAAACCCTGTTTGGTGTACACCAATAATATATGGAAGAGCCTTGGCCAAGCGTAAAGCTAATAATTTCGCTAATATTTTCCCATCTACATTAATCAATGAAATTGGCCTGTAATTAGCAACCAACAAAGGATCTTTATTTGGCTTCGGCAAAACAATAGTTAATGATTCCGCCATAGTACCTTTTATACAACCATTATTCAGTTGAACCTGATATAAATTGAACAAATGGGGTAACAATATGTTTTGAAATGCTGCATAAAACTCAACCGTATAACCATCACCACTTGGAGCGGATCCAACTCTAAGGGACTTCAATGCAGATTGTATTTCTTTTTGTGATATGGGAGCTTCTAATTTTCTTTTCACATGTTCGGGAATTTCAGGGCCCTCAATCAACTTTAAATTCTCCAACCCTTCTTCTTTTTTAGTTAAATAATGCTCAGAAGAATACAAGCTTGTGTAAAATTTCAAAAACTGTTTTACTATATTGGTATTTTGAAAATGAGATACCATGTTATCATCTTTAATTGCTGTAATATTTACTCTCCTCTTTTTTGCTTTAAAATAATTAGCCAGTAATCTTCACGCCTTATTTGATTTTCCATAATACAAAGCCTTAACAGACAACAACTGTTTCCTAGCCAACTGAGAAGAAATTTCATTATACCTAAACTTGGATTTCAAAAGAGCCTGAAAAATATTTGGATCCCAATTTAACTTCAATTGTACCTCCAATTTAGCAATATTTTGTTCCAATATAAGAAATTCTTTATTTAATTGTTTTTTAATATGTGAAGAATATGAGATTATATGCCCTCTCATGGTAGCCTTAGGCATCCCACAATGTTTCTGTATTTATTCCTTCTGAATCATTAATTTGAAAAAATTCAATTACTTTCAACTGAAATTCTTCTTTAAATTTAGAGTCTGCCAGCAATGTATTATTGAATCTCCATACAGGTCTATTCTCTTGTCCACCTAGACTACAATCAATCCAAACACCTCCATGGTCCGATAAAATAATCGGATCTATGGATGCCCTTGTTATCTTGTGAACTAAATTATCTGATACAAATATATAATCAATTCTTGAAAATGATTTATGTACCTGAGAGCAAAATGAAAATTCCCGATCATTAAACTGGAGAATCCTCCAAATATCTTTTAATCCACAAGATTTTACCAAATTATCTAAACCTAAAGATTTTATAAGTTTACTAGGTTTTTTATCCAATATTGGATCCATAACCGCATTAAAGTCTCCTGCCAATATTAAATTGGAAGCAGATGATGATAATACCAACTTCTGAAGCTTATTAAAAAAACTCCATTTGACTCGAATTCGGGGCATATATATTGAACAACGTGAAGTAAAGGCTGCTTTGTTTACCTCATTGGAATGACTACAAGACAGCATTGTATGTTCCAAAAACAGACAATATTTGTTTATTGTTAGTATAAAAACTTACAGAATTACAGCAGCAAAGGCATAGCAGAAAAATATATTGTCAGTTCAGAATATGCAATGGAGAGAAGAACTTGCACCCATATGCTTAGCAGGGGGCTAGCAGTTCCCTGTAGCATAAGTAAGTGAATCTCTCTGGCCCTATCTGTGATGCACATGTTTTTTTATACAGAGAAATCCTTCCTTTGTTCCAAAAATCCCATCCCCGAATTCTGGTCATGTGACTCCCTATTGGTACAAAAAAAATGTATACCTATCTATTCCTCCTCTCAGTCCATGCCTCTCTCATTTCCCCCCTCCCCCCATGAGAGGAGCCCTTGCAGAAACAAAGAATTCTTCATGAACTTTCTTCCTCCAGCGCTGAGATCCTTATCACCTTGCAGATGCTAATTAGTGGTTTTACAATTCTGTGCATCTTCAAGATGGCGTCCTTGTATGCTGAAAGTTGACAAAGGTGACCTTTCAACAATCCAGCTGCTTGGTTCCCGTAACTCAGTTCAGAGACAGGGAGCAAATGTTTTGGTATCAAGTTCTCTCATCTCGATACACCCACATCGTCCTGCAGGGATCTTTGCTCATTATAAATGTTTTATGGCTTTCCAGGATGCCTGGCGTATGTGAAGTCATACAGCACTGATAACAGCTCAGCAGAACCTTGGAGAAATATCCTCCCAGCAGGGAATGGAGACAGGAACTTTGCAGCAAAGGCCAGCTGGGTTAGCATTTCAAAGGATACATGTGTTCATAGACAGCAAGGTACAGGCTGTTCCATCTGAAAGGAAAGCTGGTTTAGGCTATGGGAAAATATAGGTTAAAAATGTCTGTAGTGTCCAGCATACACAAGTGAGGCCAGTATGTCCAGTTTATCCATCTGTATGTCCAGGTTATCCATCTCAGAGGGCTCCAAAGTGTTGGTGTTTAATGATTACTCCATGCAAGTAGCCACCTAGCGTAAGCTCATGTCACCATTCTGTACAGATCTGCACAACATTTTGCGCTGGTGTTCCCGGCGAAACTGCGTGTGTTGCAGGATGGCAAGGTGGTCATTCTTTCCATGGTGAAGGAAGCCCGGGTATTTGTGGAGCAGCTTTCTGCTTGACCTGCTGTCTCAACCTGTTCCTATGCAGCCTTCCGGGTATTTGTGGAGCAGCTTCCTGCTTGACCTGCTGTCTCAACCTGTTCCTGTGCAGCCTGATGGATGACTGCTGTTTCCTATGGAGGACTGCGTGGGCCTGACAGGGACTCTTTGTTGGAGTCGGGCTTGGTTTCCGGGGTCTACACTTTGGCTGTTTTCTTTCTGCCTGGACTCCTTGATCACTGAGATCTACATGGGACCCTCCTGTCCTGGACCTTGCTGATTTGAGTCTGTCTGGGCCAATGTGGTTTGTATGCAGCTGACCAAGAGGGTGGCCCTGCCTGGGACTTGAGAGTTTTCTGTATTTCTGGACCTTTGGGTTTGGCCCGATTTGCCTGGGTGACTGTTTAGTTTTACTGTTTTTGTTTCTGCTCCTGTGTTTTGGGGGGGACTGCAGATTTGTGCTTTTTGTTGGGGGGGAGTTCTTCTCTGGGTGGCCTGGGGAAGTGATTATGGGATTTTATGCTGGGGGTGGCATAAGAACATAAGAAGTTGCCTCCACTGGGTCAGACCAGAGGTCCATCGCGCCCAGCGGTCCGCTCCCGCGGCGGCCCACCAGGTCCATGACCTGTGAAGTGGTTCCTGACCATTCTTCTAACCTACCTCTGGTTCTATCTGTACCCCTCAATCCCTTTATCTTTTAGGAACCTATCCAAACCTTCCTTGAACCCCTGTACTGTGCTCTGGCCTATCACAACCTCTGGAAGAGTATTCCATGTGTCTACCACCCTCTGGGTAAAAAAGTACTTCCTAGCATTTGTTCTAAACCTGTCCCCTTTCAATTTCTCCGAGTGACCCCTAGTGCTTGTGGTTCCCCACAGTTTGAAGAATCTGTCCTTATCCACTTTCTCAATGCCCTTCAGGATTTTGAAGGTTTCTATCATGTCCCCTCTAAGTCTCCTCTTCTCCAGGGAGAAAAGCCCCAGAATTTTTAACCTATCAGCGTATGAAAGGTTTTCCATACCTCTTATCAGTTTAGTTGCTCTTCTCTGGACTCCCTCGAGTACTGCCATGTCTTTCTTGAGGTACGGCGACCAGTACTGGACACAGTACTCCAGGTGCGGCCGCACCATTGCACGATACAGTGGCATGATGACTTCCTTCGACCTGGTTGTGATACCCTTTTTGATGATGCCCAGCATTCTGTTTGCTTTCTTTGAGGCTGTCGCACACTGCGCTGATGGTTTTAGTGTTGTGTCCACCATCACCCCCAGGTCTCTTTCAAGGTTGCTCACCCCTAGCAATATTCCCCCCATTTTGTAGCTGAACCTCGGGTTCTTTTTCCCTACATGCATGACCTTGCATTTCTCTATGTTAAAACTCATTTGCCACTTTTTTGCCCACTCTTCCAGCCTCGTCAGGTCCCTTTGCAGGTCCTCACAGTCTTCCGTGGTTTTGACCCTGCTGCAGAGTTTGGTGTCATCTGCAAATTTAATGACTTCACATTTTGTCCCCGTCTCCAGGTCATTGATAAATATATTGAACAGGAGCGGTCCCAACACTGATCCTTGTGGAACTCCGCTCGTGACAAATTGCCAGTCTGAGTAATGACCTTTTACTCCAACCCTCTGTTTTCTGCCTGCTAGCCAGTGTCTGATCCATCGGTGGACATCTCCTTGTACCCCATGATTCCACAGCTTCTTAAGCAGCCGTTCGTGGGGTACCTTGTCAAAGGCCTTTTGGAAGTCGAGGTAAATGATGTCCATGGCTTCCCCTCTATCCATCTGGCTGTTTATTCCCTCAAAGAAGTACAGCAAGTTCGTGAGGCATGACCTACCCTTGCAGAAGCCGTGCTGGTTCATCTTCAATTGTCCATTTTTTTCTATGTGCTCGCAAATTGTGTCCTTTACCAGTGCTTCCATCATCTTTCCCGGGACCGAGGTCAAGCTCACCGGCCTGTAGTTCCCCGGGTCTCCCTTGGGGTGAGGAGGGTGGGGGGTTAGAGGCATGGCTGTGGGGTGTATGGCGAGTGTGGGTTTGTCTATGAGGGGAGTGATGTGGAGGGGGTGGGAGAAGGGGTGGGCCGAGGTTCCAGAGGTACTGGGGATGGTCGAGCACACTCACACTGCAGCGGAGCTCAGCTGGGAAGCTCCAATTGCGGTGCTGTACTTTAGTGTTCTCTGTATTTGGCTCTATGCGTTTGGGGAGTATGGGTGACTTGTGCTTGCTTTTCCTGAGGGCGTCTGCCCTTTCTGTTCTCCTGTGCTGGGCTGATTTCTGGATGGCTTGTGGGTATGGCTGACTTGAAAGTGACTACGCTTAATGTAGATGGGGTTAAGTCCCCCATTAAGCGATCACGGATATTGGCCCATCTCAGGAAGTTGGGCACCAATGTAGCTTACTTACAAGAGACCCATCTATCTCAACTTGAGCATACCTAGTTGTGGTGGGGTTGGGTGGGGGAAGTCTATTCTTCTACCTTTAGTGGGAGGCAATGGGGTGTTGCAATCTTGATGCATAATAGATTGCCATTTACCCTGCATAAACAAATCCAGGATAGAAAGGGGAAGGTTCATTATAGTTATGGAGGAGCTTGGGGGCTGAAGCTTCTGTTCTGTAATATCTATGCTCTGAATATTTACTTTAATTGGTGGAACAATCACTTTTTGATTCACCTTTGACTCTCATATAAATAGGTTCATTAGCAGTTTAATTGATCTTCAGAAACACCACCTCGGACTCCTATAATTCATAGTCCTAGGCTTTAAGTGTTAAATCCTCACTGGATCATAATAATTTCATAATACTTCAATTTAATATGTATAAATAAATAGTTTAGCTTTGGTTAATAATATAACTTATCTCAAATGTGGTCTTCCTTAATGGGATAACTTAGCCAACATGCTTCACAACAAAGTTTTCTCAAGGCCATTCATCCCTACAAAAAAATAAGAATCCCATTTACCATATTTCCCTCTTCCATTTATCTTAGATTAAAGACCCACCAAACATTTCCCTGACCTCCTAGAATCATCTACATTCTATTGCCCAGGATTCTTTTAATTTACTTTAGGGTGAGCTCAGCGCTACTCCACTCAACCACAGTGTGTATTAACATGGCCGCTGCACTTTTAAAACCCATTTAAATAAACCTCTGGTAAAGCAACGTCGTCACTGACGTCATTACGTCAGCGGAGAACTGTAAACCAAAGGGGTATTTGGTGTTTTATTAAAGAAAAATACTCAAATAGTATCTCGCACTGAAGGTATATTAACTAACTACCCATCAGCCAATTCTTAAGAGTGAGGAGGATTTGTTCTACCATTCAAGAATTTAAGAAAATAGCTAATGAGCTCCAAGAATGTATCCGAAAGAGAGGATACCTGGAGGGGGCAATACGGAAGGCGTACTTCTCTCTTCCCCTCCTCCTCCTCCCCAAAGCCACCGCCGCTGATTTTTCCATTCTTCCCTGATGCCAGGCCAGGCGTGTTCAAGCGCTGGGTCCACAAGCCTTCCCTCCTGACGTCAATTCTGACATTGGAGAGGAAGTTCCAGGCCAGCCAGGCAGTGATTGGCTGGCCTGGAACTTCCTCTCCGATGTCAGAATTGACTTGGGGGGGGGGGGGACGGGGGTAAGGCTGTGGGCCCGGCGCTTGTACATGCCTGGCATCGGGAAAGCAGGGAGAACAAAACGCCAAGGCAATGTGAGTCTATTGCGGAGCCCGAGATGAGCTCCGTGATTGACTCATGTTGCCTTTATGATCTATTGGTTGATCACGATCGACCTTTTGGGCACCCCTGATATAGAGAGTCTCACTATAATAGGGTTGGAGGTCAGACACTGATCTACACTGTGGATATTATACAGGCCTGATGCACAATCTAGGATAAAAAAGGACATTGATGTTACTGAAGGAGATGACTATATGCTCTGAAAAATTAACTCACTATTATTAAATATTACATGCAAGGAACAAAGACGACTACAAATAATACAAAACATTGCTATTAAATTAATTCATCACGGAAAGAAATACGATCACGTAACGCCTTATCTTATAGACTCACACTGGCTACCTATCAATCAAAGAATAACTTACAAAATAGCCTTACTTGTATTTAAAACAATTATTTCTAATGAACCACAATTTATTAATCGTCTTCTAATTCCACTTACTTCAAATCGTTCTCTCCGGTCTAATGCTCAAGAATTATTAATGGTCCCATCTTTAAAAATAATAGGGACCAGACGCCATGATATCTTCTCAGTTAAGGCTCCACTTATATGGAATACCCTTCCTTTATATATTAGAAACATTAAAGATCTTAACCTATTCAAAACCAACTTAAAAACATTCCTCTTTAAAGCTTCATTTAGCCTCTAAAATTTTTCCTTCTTCAAGATCACTTACAACGTCAGTATTTTAACCCAACCCTAGTGTTTTACCCCTCCCCTACCTACGTTCTCTTTTCTTCTTTTAAGATATAAAATATTGTAACTTTTTTCCCTTACGTTTTTACCAATGTATTCCAGTTTTGTCCTTAATGTCTGTATTGTCAGTTTAATATTCCCCTGTTTACTTATCTAATGTATTAATGTTAATCTAAATTTAATGTTTTATCCCAATTATATATTTATGTAATTCGCTTAGAAATATTAAGCGAACCATCAAATTTAAATAAACCTTGAAACCTTGAAGAGCAATACAGTTCTCAAATTATTTTCTAATATAATATAACATAACAATCTCCCCCTTTTACTAAACTTCGATGTACAGAGTTGTAAAACCACAAATTAGCATCTGCAAGGTGATAAGGATCTCAGAGCTGGAGGAAGAAAGTTCATGAAGAATTCTCTGTTTCTGCTCGGGCCCCCCTCCTTGGGTGGGGGGGGGGGAGAAGTGAGAGAGGCGTAGAGAGGAATAGTTAGGTATACATTTTTGTACCAATAGGGAAGTACATGACTAGAGTTCAGGGATGTGCTTTTTGGAACAAAGGAAGAATTTCTCTATATAACAATCCATGCATCACAGGTAGAGCCAGAGAGATTTACTTGCTTATGCCAGTGGGTGTGCTAGCCCCCTGTTTGGCATATGGGTATAAGTTCTACTTTCCATTGCCTATTCTGAACTGACAATATATTTCTTTCTGCTATGCCTTTGCTGCTGTAATTTTGTAAGTCTTTATACTAACAATAAAAATATTGTCTGTTTTGGAAAATACAATGCCGTCTCGTAGTCATTCCAATGAGGTAAACTAAGCACCATTTACTTCACCTCATAATCCAAAAGTTCCCGCCTTCTGGAAAGCTCAGAGGAGAAGTTCTTTCTCTCTCCAGTTAGTGTATTGTGCGATGGCCGTGCGTGCTCTCCCCCTGTTCCATTGGTTTAGCGCCAATGCAGTGGGCCCTCTCACAGTCAAAGCATGCTGTAGCATTGGCCTGGCCAAGTTTTTCTAGCAACCATTGGCTAAAGAATCGGTACAGGTCAGCGTCTGTCACTATTTCTGGCAAACCCACTAGTCAGAGGTTATTTCGCCGACTGTGATTCTCGTATTCTTCCAGCTTGTCAGTAAGCTCCACAGTTTGCCGTCGCACTCATGTACCTGTGTTATCAGGCTGGAGCACGTGTCCTCATGGTTAGACAGCCACTGCTCCACTTCAGCTATCTGTCAATTGTGGGTGTCAATTTTTTTTTCATTTTGTAAAGCTGGTCCACCAGGGCTGCCAATACCTATTTGGTGATGGCCTGGATCCAATCCCCAGCAGGGATAGTAAAAGTTGCTGGCTCCGCTGCCATCTTGAGAGGTGTCAGGGGCTGCTTGTCTCTGGAGCTTCTTGCCGGTTTTGTAGGCATACCCGGCTCAAATGCGCACTCCAAAAACAGCTCCAGGCAAGGGCAAAACCCGGCCCCGGTGCGCCCATTAGAAATCCCGGGGGAGAAGCAGAAAAATCAGGTAAAAAAATGCTGATTTAATTGAGCTCCTCTCTCACACGTCTGCTCAGGCAGGCTGCATCACATGACCCCCATCCCCCCCATCTTTAATTTTCTGTTTTGGCTGAAACCAGGTAGTAAATTTTGGCTGCCGTTTGGTTTTGGCTTTGGCTGAATGTGTTTCTGTAGCAGTTTCAGTCAGCTTCTACTTACTAGAACTCTGAAGCTTGCCAGTTGTGTGCTATTTCTGTGAAAAAAAAAAAGGTCCACTTGTTTCTTTCCTTCTGGTTCTCCTTCCTGTAGGTCTTTCCTCCCTGCTCTTTCAAACTGCAGTTTGTAGCTTACATTTTCCTGTGGCTGGCAGCAATTCACAGAGGTCAGCTCTGTGGTTTTCCTTCTACCATGTTCCACCCTCTCTACTGCAACTTCCTAAGAAGAGGGGAGTGAAGATATTATGAAACTACAGATACTTACAGGTACCAGGGAGTCTTGGAAGCAACTGAGAGGGATACCGGGAATATTCTCTACTGTTTTTGTATTTTTGCTGGATTTGTAATTCTGAAGAAATATTTACGCTTGTATATAGTTGGTTTTTTTTTACATAGCTATTTTTTTCTGCTTCTGCATGAGTAAACTGTTTTGAATTGGAATGACAGCTGTTGACTATTCTGAGTCATTGTAAGATAATTCAAAACTGAATTTAAAATAAGGGCAGTTGTAGGCTTTTGGGGGAGAATCCCTCAGAAATAATGTACAGGAGGGGGGGGGGGAAGGTAAGGGCCAAAATATTAATTGGCAAAGATTATGGTGGTCAAGGGGAGGGAGGAAAGAGGAAGGTGGTTCTCAGGGGGAAGGGGAACCAGAGGGTGCATCTAGTGGTATGTTAGGGGGGAGGGACTCGGGGGGGGAGGGCATCATGTTTGTCAGCAAGAGGAAGGGGGCATTAGGGAACTCTGTGACCTTTATTTCTGCATAATGTCAGATATTTATGGGCTTAGGCCAAGGAACAAACCGCTCACCACCCCAGGATCTTAACTTTCTGCATCCATCCCACCCTATACCCCTCTGTACACTCCCCAAACAACTGACTCACTGGCCACTTATGGTCTATAGCAGGGGTAGGGAACTCCGGTCCTCGAGAGCCATATTCCAGTTGGGTTTTCAGGATTTCCCCAATGAATATGCATTGAAAGCAGTGCATGCAAATAGATCTCATGCATATTCATTGGTAAAATCCTGAAAACCCGACTGGAATACGGCTCTCGAGGACCGGAGTTCCCTACCCCTACTGGTCTATAGTCTAGCCAGTGATGGACAAGCAAACCCAACCTCCATTACCTTACTGTACATGGGGTGAGTTCAGCAGTAGTGACTCCTGAATGTTCCTCTGTGGCAAATGGAGGAAGCTTTGGGTGTCCCTCTGCACTTGCTCTGTCAAAGGGCACCAGTCAAACACTATTCAAATAATGCTGATAGGCCCTGTGGTTCCTTGTTCCCTTGTGCATTGACTTCCTGTTACCATGACAACCCAAGAAACAGATGACATAATAAGCAGTGTGGCAGCAGGCCTGAATGGAGGCACAGCTGCAGAAGGGCCACTTTGGCACCTACGGAAATTTAGCACCAGAGGCAGTTTCCAGCATGGCACGTGCCTAATCCTGGCCTGAGACTGATTTCTTCGAACGTCGAAGGTGATTTTCTGACAGATCAAAGTGTTTCACATTGCTAGAACTTTTTGGTACTCTGGAAAAATTTCAGACACCACAGGAACTTTCAGAACTCTAAGGCCACCATCAACATACTGCTTTTCTTGAGCATCATAAGATCAGCAGCAAAAATGTACCAGTCTGTGAGTTTACAAATGCTTGCAGTTGTGGAAGGTGAAGAGAGGGTGGCACAGTTCATTCTGCCAGCCACCAAAGAAATAAAGAAGCCAGTAGTAGGTTGTGAGGTTGGTCCTGCCAGCCATGAAGAGAGGAAGGAGACCCACATGACCACTCTAGTAAGACTGAAAGGTTAGTGGTACTGTATTGAGTTTGCCTAGCCTGTTACAGAGGGGAAACACTCAACAATTCTGAACTGAGGCTTCAGAACCACAGGGGGAAATCAGTGTTCAAAAGGACATACTCATGTCATTTTTTAAGTTATGCAAGTTATGCAGGTTAAGCCCTTTGCTTTCAAATCCCTGCCTCTCTAAACACATGCATTTTGGCTATATAAGGGAGGTGTGGCCCAGTTGTTAGCAGGGCCGGATTAATCAATAGGGGGGCCCGCTGAAGAAGGACGACTCAACTTGCCATTTATTTAAATAGCAACGGCCCCCTCCCGGCAGCAGCAATGCGCCCCCCCCCCCCCCCACACACACACAGCAACGGCAACGGTCCCCCCGCAGCAACGGCAACGCGGCCGGATCTGTTACGGGAAAGTCCCGCGATTACTGCTTCTGCCAGTCCATCCCCCTCCGACGTCACTTACTTGCTCCGGAAGAAGTGATGTCGGGGGGATGGGTGTTAACCCGTTGCTGTCAGCTGTTCTAATGCTGCTTTCGGGCAAAGGAGCTCAGCGGGCAGAGCCGGCAGCTGCAATGTTTGGAGGGGGAGAGAGAAAGGAGCATGGAAGGGTGGTGGAGGGAGAGAAAGGGGGCAGGGTGGTATGTAAGGGTTGTGAGAAGGATGGTATGGAAGGGTGGTGGAGGAAGAGAAAGGGGGCAGGGTGGTATGGAAAGGTGGTGGAAGGAGAGAAAGGGGCTGATGGAATTGGTGTGCAGGGGAAGGTTGTTAGAGCTGTTGC
This sequence comes from Geotrypetes seraphini, assembly GCF_902459505.1. Taxonomy (NCBI): domain Eukaryota; kingdom Metazoa; phylum Chordata; class Amphibia; order Gymnophiona; family Dermophiidae; genus Geotrypetes; species Geotrypetes seraphini. The sequence continues at coordinate 260,292,205 of NC_047085.1, forward strand.
CTCAGTACCCTGAGGTTGCAGGTTTAATCCCAGCCTGCTCCTTGTGACCCTGGGCAAGTCATTTAATCCCTCCATTGGCCCAGGTACCACAGTTAGATTATGAGCCTACCAGAACAGATAGGGAAGATACTTAAGAGTACCTAATTACAATTTAATGTATTATAAACCACTTTGGGTGAATCTCTTCATGAAAAGGTGATAAATAAATCCCAATAAATATAGCCAAAATTTATATGATAAATTGGGGAGGGGGGTCAAGAATTGCACCACCTTTATTAGTGACCCCCAGAATGTAAGTATACATAGGGTAAAAACGTAAGCAAAACAGCTGGAGGGGAATAAACAGCAAACATTAATCACAATCTGAAAGATAAAACATATTAAAATCTTTAGATGTAAATGGGTATCACTCTTGGTAAACCCCTCTAATCTTCAGGATCCCAAGCTGCTTCTTGGACTCTAAGATACACTCAAAAGAACACTCCTCTCCACCTCAAAAGCTCATGGATCAGGACTTTGGATAAATACCATCAGTGTCCAAGTACCTTGAACTTTAAAGAAAAAATCCTCAAATCTCTATCATTTTATATGTCTCCTAAGAGCAATCACTCTTAAGGGGCATAATCAAAAGAAACGTCTAAGTCCATTTTGGGCCTAAGTCGCAAGTCACCCAAAGTTGGACACGGGAAGAGGTCCATTTTCGAAAAATCCAACATACATTTTTTTTAAATCGTCCAACTGTATGTCCAGCCTTCTGATTGCCCAGACTGCTAAGTCGCCCATCTTTATACCCCATTTTCGGCCAAAAATTCATCCAAGTCACAAATGCCTAGAAAAATACCTTTTGGACGTGGGAGGGTCAAGAAAAGTGATGGACTGGCCACACAGACATGGCACCAGAGTAGGGGGTACCTTACAGGGCACTGCTGTGAACTTCACAAAAAGGGTCCCACATAAACTTCTCACTACAGCTCCCTTATAGGTTATGGTGAGCCCCCAAAACACCCCCAGAATCTACTAGACCCACCTATCTACCAACCCAATAGCCCTTATGGTTGCAGGAGCCACTTATATGACAGTACAAAAGGGTTTTGGGGTTTTGGGGGGTGCACATGAATGCAGTGATTAGAGTGGCTTATGGGCCTGGGTTATCCTCTTCATGGTTCACTAACCCACCCCCAAGACAACTTAAGCCACCTCTGTACATCTCAACTAGGCTTTCCTATGCCATGCTGCCAGGTGCTGATGTTCTGGAGGCAGATATATAAAGTTGTTATTATGATTTTTATTGGGGGGGTCAGTGATCACTGAGGCAGTGTGTGGGGGTCTGTACTTTGTGTCTGCAGTGCTTATCTGGTCACTTTGGATACCTTCTTATGATTTAGACCTGGTTTTAGATGGCCTAAGTCACAACGTCCAGGTTCTGTCTAGGCAGTGTTGTAAAACTTTCGGTTATACATGCAGTGCGACTAAGTCTAGGAAGGCCCATGTCCTACCCAAATCCCATCCTTGACACTCCTTCTGACATGCCCCTTTTAGCTCTGGTTGTTCAACAGCACTGTGAAGACCTAGGTTGTTTTTAAATGCGTCTAAAACCTGGTTTGATTATTGGCACTTGGACGACCTGTCTCACTGATCGTCTAAGTGCCGATTTAGGCCGGTTTTTAGATGTATTCCCATTTCGATTATTAGCCCCTTTGTGTTTTCACTGCTCTAAGTACCTCGCTTTATCTTATTCTCCTGTTAGCCAAAATTTGCTGGTTAGGCTTAGTGGGTTTAATGGCAGCTGTGCTCCTGTCTGAATTAATGACTTGGCTAACCATTTGGGAAGACATTCCCCTGATGCTGACTGAACTATTGGATCCATTCAAGTTCAGTTATTATCTGCTAAGGTAAGAAAGACCCTCCTTTTGCCTCACTGGAACTATCTGTCAGTCAGAAATAGGTAACATGGACAGGGCCATCTCATAGTATGTGCAGCTGGTGCAACTGAACAGAATCCAAAGCAGACAGGAGCACAAAGATCTCTTCCCCTCTGTTGTCTCTCTTGCTTGGCCACAATGCAGAGCAGGAGCACAATGCATAGCAGTCCCAGCTTGGAATGCTTTCACATGGTGCACATGAGCTGAAAGATAATCTCTCATAACTGGAATTATACAATAGGAACAACATTAAGCATGTTCCTTTCTTCTCCATTTTGAAATGTTTCATGTACTTTGCATGCAAGAATATGCTAACAGAGTTTGGAGGTCTTTCTTGAGAAAGAAATCCATAGCTAATGTTATAAGTGGCATGAGGAGGCAAGTGCCACCCCCCACTCCCCAAAAAAATGGCTTGTCATTTCCATTTTTAGCAGAGTGTCAGTCTGGGCCCAGAGATGAATCTCAGAGAAATGTGCAGGTAGGCAGCAGGTAGATAAGGTGAATGAACATGCCTCTTCCCCTGTGCAGCCTGCATAGAACATAAGGTTCCTGAACATTTGGGTTTGCATAGATCTTGCAGTAAATGCCGTGAGACTGACCCTGTATGGTCAAAAAGCTAATGCTGTGTAAAGTGTGAGTGCTGCTTGGGAAGGCATGAGACAGAGGCCAGCTAAAAGAGATACTGGTTAGTGAATAGGGTAACTTACCAAACCCTGCCTTTAGTTGCCTGGGAATAATGACAATGGTACAAATCTTTTCCAATCGGTTATTTTTTATTAACATTATCGGTATTCAACTTTCAGAAGGTAATTTGTACCAGAAGTTCATCTTACAGACACTTAAATATGGTGTTTCTGTCAACGAACTCAACTCTATACTAGTTTATGCATTCATATATACCTTACATGATGACATCCCTTCACTAACATCTAACTGGTCAAAAATATTTGATTCCATATAAGTCTTGCTTCTATACCTTCATATGGGGGCATGTCACAAAAGCATTCCTAAAAATTACATTCTTATACTGAAAAAATTATATTCTTATACTAAGCTTACATGTTTTATAAATAAAAATACAAAAACAAATATTGGAATATACTCACAAAAGATAATCCATACACACAGCTTTAAACCCTTTCTGATTAAGTTAGCCTGCATCTCTGCTATCAACATGTGCTGAAAAGTCTTTGTTCCCTGTCAGAACAGAAGAAGGAGGGGCTACTCACCCCCTAATGTCACAGAGTAGAGAGAGTTGCCTAGCTTAAAGGTCAAACTGCAGATGTGTTACTTCTCAGGATTTCTTTGGGTTTAAAATATATAAAACTACAACTTTCAAAACCAATTCTCATGTTTAAACATACATTCACATACATAATCAAACACATTCTCTCACACGCATTCGGGGCCCCAAACATTCATAAATCACACAACATATTTTCATTCATATTTGATACTTCTTTTTTCTTCTATACCCAGCATTTTTTTGCTATTTCAGCTTGTCTGCGGTGTTCTTGGCTCACAGGTTTAAAGACAATAGACTGTTTTCAGTCCAATTCTTTATATGTGAAGACTGAACAGAAGTATTCATTTAAAAGTTTGGCTTTATCGGAGTCCGATTCTACATAGTTCCCGATCTGGCTTAATCCAGCAAAATACATAAAGAGAATGTTATTATACTTTTCCTTAATATTAATCTGTAGTGTTTTTCTGGCCTTGGCTGCAATCCATATACAGATTTTTATTTTTGTATTTATGCACCAACTTTTCATAAGTTTCTATTGGACGTGACCTTAACTATCACATGTGCATCTAACTAGATTTACCCAGAACCATATGAAAGGCAGATGTCATATGTAGAAAAATCTACAATATACTCTGTAAACATGTCTTACACACTATCCATTCCATTACAGCATTATAGCGCCCCCCCTACCAGCCAGCCAGCCAGCCACTACTCATTAAATGTCCAATCAGAGCAGCTGGAGGAGAAAGGACCCAGAGTATAGGGACAAGGAGAAAGGGAGACAGGAATGAGTGGACATAATATGAAGTGGGAAAAGAGAAGAGCTGAGGGATAGAAGGGGAAATGGAGGAAACAGATGAGAGATGGTTGGAGGGAGGTGAAATGTTGAGGGAGCAATGGGAAAGAGCTTTCAAAATGGAAGAGGATGGGAGGGGAATAATTGGAGAAAGAGAGCAAGGGGAAGGTGACTTCTTTGAAAGGGTTCATAGACAACGGCGCGAAAGACAAAAGTGCGCGCCGACAATTGAGTGCAGCGCGGAGGTGTGCGCCGCACAAAATTACAGTTTTAGGGGCTCCGACGAGGGGTTTTGTTGGGAAACCCCCCCCCCCCAGTTTACTTAATAGACATCGCGCCGGCGTTGTGGGGGGTTTGGGGGGTTGTAACCCTCCACATTTTACTGTAAACTGAACTTTTTCCCTAAAAACAGGGAAAAAGTTCAGTTTTCAGTAAAATGTGGGGGGTTACAACCCCCCAACACCCCCCACAATGCCCCCACAACGTGGCGCGATGTCTATTAAGTAAAGTAGGGGGGTTCCCCCCCCACGCCCCCCCCCCGTCGGAGCCCTAAAAACAGTAATTTAGAGCGGCGTGCGCCTCTGCACTGCGCTCAATTGTCTGGGCGCGCCTTTGTCGCGGCGCGCTTTTGACCTGACACCCTATGAAGGTGTGAATAAACATGTGGATAAAGGTGAACCGGTTGATATAGTATATCTAGATTTTCAGAAAGCTTTTGATAAAGTTCCTCACAAGAGGCTCCTGAGAAAATTAAAGTGTCATGGGATAGATGGCAAAGTTCAGTTGTGGATTAGCAATTGGTTATCGGATAGAAAACAGAGGGTAGAATTAAATGGTCATTTTTCTCAATGGAGGAGAGTAAACAGTGGAGTGCCGCAGGGGTCTGTACTGGGACCAGTGCTAGTTAACTTGTTTATAAATGATCTGGAAATTGGAAAGACAAGTGAGGTGATTAAATTTGCAGATGACACTAAACTGTTCAAAGTTGTTAAAATGCATGCGGATTGTGAAAAATTGCAGGCAGACCTTAGGAAATTGGAAAACTGGGCATCCAAATGGCAGATGAAATTTAATGTGGACAAATGCAAAGTGATGCACATTGGGAAGAATAACCTGAATCACAGTTATCGGATGCTAGGGTCCACCTTAGGGATTAGCGCCCAAGGAAAGGATCTGGGTATCATCGTAGACAATATGATTAAATCTTCTATCCAATGTGTGGCGGCGGCCAAAGAAGCAAAAAGGATGCTAGGAATTATTAAAAAAGGGATGGTTAACAAGACTAGGAATGTTATAATGCCCCTGTATTGCTCCATGGTGCAACCTCATCTGGAGTATTGCATTCAATTCTGGTCTCCTTATCTCAAGAAAGATATAGTGGCGCTAGGAAAGGTTCAAAGAAGAGCGACCAAGATGGTAAAGAGGATTGAACTCCTCTCGTATGAGGAAAGACTAAAATGGTTAGAGCTCTTCAGCTTCGAAAAGAGACGGCTGAGGGGAGATATGATTGAAGTCTACAAAATTCTAAGTGGAGTAGAACGGGTACAAGTGGATCGATTTTTCACTCCATCAAAAAATTACAAAGACTAGGGGACATTCGATGAAGTTACAGGGAAATACTTTTAAAACCAATTGGAGGAAATTTTTTTTTCACTCAGAGAATAATTAAGCTCTGGAATGCGTTGCCAGAGGATGTGGTAAGAGCGGATAGCGTAGCTGGTTTTAAGGTTTGGACAAGTTCCTGGAGGAAAAGTCCATAGTCTGTTATTGAGAAAGACATGGGGGAAGCCACTACTTGCCCTGTATCGGTAGCATGGAATATTGCTACACCTTGGGTTTTGGCCAAGTACTAGTGACTTGGATTGGCCACCATGAGAATGGGCTACTGGGCTTGATGGATCATTGGTCTGACCCTGTAAGGCTATTCCTATGTTCTTACAAGAAGACAAGAGAAAAAGACTGAAGAAGATAGAAAAGAGATGCAAGAGTGTGGAGGAGGGATAGAGATGAGAGGGAGTAGGGAGAGGTGGTAAAGGAGAGACGAGAGAGAGATAGAGGGGTGAATGATAGAGAAATAACTAAGGGGAGTGAGATAGCGGAAGGAGGGCTGTATGTGAGATATGGTAAAGGGTGAGAGGATCAGAAAGGGTTGGGAGAAGTGTGGAGATATGTGTGGTAGGAGCAGAATGGAGTGAGGGGAAGTATAAGAAAGAGGGGAGAGGAGAATGGAAGAGTATACTGTAGGTAGTAAAGACAAACTAAAGGAAAACAAAACAATGTACAGTAGGAATAAAATGAACAAAAAAGAAAGCAGCAAATCAGAAAATCTAGGGTCAAGGCTAAGAAAATAGAATAGATAATAGTAAAAGGAAACTTAGAGCACAGGAGGGGAGGAATTAAGATGACGGCGGTTTAGGCGCCAGCGTTTTCATCTGGACTTACCGTATCGTATTTCCTGAGAAAGATACCCGAAGCTACATACCAAGAGGAAGGGTGCTATTCGCCCTGATCCCTCCATGGCGAAGACGTCCACCCCGAATCAGCGTTCGATTTGGGAGTTCCTTCCTGCCGCCAATGGGTCCCAAGCTGTTGAAGGGCCTGAGCTATCTCTGGCAAGAGGAGCAGCTGGCAATATCGGGACGGAGGTTTCTCTCTCCCCTCCAGATACTGTTCCACCACTACACCCTGCTCTGCTAGCAGCACAGTTGGGAGACTCCTGTCCGATGGAAGCATTAGGGGTAACCCCGTTTGAAGGGGCAGTGACCGCTCTCGAGAGATTGAACCTAACAGTTGCTGGATCCTCTCAGGAACTGGCTAATCTTGTAAGTACTGTTGATAATATGGGGAAATCATTGGCCAAGACTAAAGAAGATTTTATTTTGGAAATTAAAAAAGTTAATAAAGTTGAAGATTTACAACTAACTAATGAGATGTTAAAAGACAAATGTTTCCTTCACAGAAAAATTGAACAATTAGAAAATTATGTTTATTGAATTTTCTTAAATCTCATGGAGTGACGCCATTGGATATGCTTAAAAAATATTTGGTTGAAATTTTGAAATTCTCACCTGAAATTATTCCCCCTTTAAATCGTATATACTACTTGCAAACCAAAAAGCAACTAGGCACCACTTCAGAAGAAGTATTAAATATGGCGGAGCCTCTAAATGTCATGGATTTGCTGGAATCCACGTTGTCATCAGATACTGAAAGAGCAACGTTACTAATCTCTCTTGTGTTTGAGCCATATCTTAATGCCATACTTAGATTATATTTCCTCAACTCCCAGTCATTGTTTTATGAGAAAAAAGTTTGGATTTTCCCCGATGTAACTAGGAGTACACAAGAGAGGAGAAAATTATTCCTGACAATGAGACCCAAGACATTATCTTTGGGTGCAATGTTTTTACTGGCATATCCATGTAAATGTTTGATTAAAAGTCAGGGAGTGAAATATGTTTCCTTTATGCCAGAACACGGTCAACATTGTATATCTAGATTTTCAGAAGGCGTTCGACAAGGTTCCACATGAACGACTACTTCAGAAAATTGCGAGCCATGGAATCGAGGATGAAATACTCTTGTGGCTTTAAAACTGGCTGGAGCATAGGAAACAGAGAGTGGGGGTAAATTGTCAATACTCGAACTGGAAGAGTGTCACCAGTGGGGTGCCACAGGGCTTGGTACTTGGACCCATGCTCTTCAACATCTTTATAAACGATTTGGACATTGGTACGACAAGTGAGGTGATTAAATTTGCGGATAATACGAAGTTTTTCAGAGTAGTGAAGACACAGGGGGATTGCAAAGATCTGCAACATAATCAAACTCGAGAAATGGGCATCGACATGGCAAATGAGGTTCAACGTGGATAAGTGTAAAGTGATGCATGTCGGTAATAAAAATCTCATGCAGAAATACAGGATGTCCAGGGTGGTACTTGGAGAGACCTCCCAGGAAAGAGACTTGGGAGTTCTGATCGACAAGTCGATGAAGCCGTCCGCGCAATGTGCGGCGGCGGTGAAAAGGGCGAACAGAATGATAGGAATAATAAAGAAGGGGATCACAAACAGATCGAAGAAAGTTATCATGCTGCTGTACGGGGCCATGATGCACCCTCACCTGGAGTATTGCGTTCAGCACTGGTCACCATACATGAAGAAGGACATGGTACTACTCGAAAGGGTCCAGAGAAGAGCGATTAAAATGGTTTAGGGGCTGAAGGAGTTGCCGTACAGTGAGAAATTGGAGAAACTGGGCCTCTTCTCCCTTGAAAAGAGAAGACTGAGAGGGGACATGATAGAAACATTTAAGATGCTGAAGGGAATAGACTTAGCAGATAAAGACAGGTTGCTTACCCTCTCCAAGGTAGGGAGAACGAGAGGGCACTCTCTAAAGTTGAAAGGGGATAGATTCCGTACAAACATAAGGAAGTTCTTCTTCACCCAGAGAGTAGTAGAAAACTGGAATGCTCTTCCGGAGTCTGTTATAGGGGAAAACATCCTCCAGGGATTCAAGACAAAGTTGGACAAGTTCCTGCTAAACTGGAACATACGTAGGTGAGGCTTGACTCATTTAGAGCACTGGTCTTTGACCTGGGGGCCGCTGCATAAGTGGACTGCTGGGCACGATGGACCACTGGTCTGACCAGCAGCGGCAATTCTTATGTTTATGTTCTTAACAGCTTCAAGCCTTCCGGGTTATAAGGAAGCTGGCAACCGGGAAAGTTTAATAAGATCTTTAATAGTCTTAAGTAAAGGATAATGGACCTTTGACCACTAAGCTTTTTTTTTATGTATAGAGTATTTTGCTCTTTTTTCCCTTTGTAAATTGCTCTTCACTTTTGCACTCCTTCCCTCTCTATTGTAGTCTAAGAAAGATTAAATTAGATATGCCTCATTGACTAAGGGGCTCATAATTTAAAAAAAAGTCCAAAAAGTGGCCAGATTGTCCAAGTACCGATAATCAAAGCTGGTTTTAGATGTATCTAAAACCAGCTTAGGCCTTTCCCCTGCTTCTAAACGCCTAGAGCGAAAAGAGGCGTTTTTTGAGGAGGGGAAAGGGCGAGAGGTGGGACGACCTAGACTTAGTCGTACAGCAAGTATAACCAAAACCTTGAGCAGGAGCCCTAAGTGTTTATGCTTTATATTTTGATTTACCATTTGATTTGCCTTAAACAAGTGTAATCTTGTAAAATTATGTTAAAACTTAATAAAGAAAAATAAAAAAAGGAAAAAGGAAACTTAGAAACTTGTATCAAAGAGGGAGATGTAAAATAAATAAGGAAGGTCTAGAGAAATTAAAACTGAAGAAACAAAATGGAAAGGAAACTCAAGAAGAATCAGTAAAGATATAAGAAGAAAATTAAAATAAAAGATCAAGAAATTCAAAGGTGTGAAAATATTGTATTAAACCTTTCTACTGCAGCTGCATAAGCAGAAGAGTTGGGGCTGGTGGATAATCCAAACCCCTTCCAAATCTGAATGTTTGCTTCCCTGGTTTTTTTTTAGCTGATTCCCTTTTACAAATCAACAACAGGAAAAATACTGAATCATGCATCAACTCCTACCACAAAATCTCACAATGTTTAGCATGAAATTACCCCTGCAGCAGCAGGAGATGACATCTGATTCAATACTTCTGCTGCCAGCTTTTGGATACAGAGTAAAGAGATTGCTCTTACTCCACTGGAAAGAGAGCTGCAGGAAAGAAAGAACAGGGAAGTAAGGAGTAAGAAGATAAAATCCTGAAAGAATAAGGTGAGAAGTGGAGAAAATAACATGTTGAGAGAATAATAGCTAGGAAGGGGGGAAGAGCATTAACAGAGTTAAGGTGAGAAGGTGGGGACAACCTTTATAGGGAGAAAGCAAGGAGGGAGGGAGAAAGAGTGTCAGGTGAGATGTGAGTAAGAAGGGGTAGAGTAGAGCATGGGAGAGAAACAGGGTCATTAGTGTCTGGAGTGAGCAAGTGTGAAAGGGGAAGAGGCTCAAGATGTAGGAAAGTATCTGGAGAAAAAGGGATGGCAAGATAGTGTGAAGGATCTGGAGGAACTAGGAAGTGGTTGATGAGAAGTGGAAAAAGGGGACTATGGAAAGGATGCAAAAATGTGGAAAGGAGAGGAGTTGGAAGAGGAGAATTTGGGAAGCTAAGTAGAGCTTAAAGGAAAGAAGAATTGAGCTGGATGACAGGGAGGCAGCTGAGGTTAGTGAAGGTCTGAGGAAGGAAAATGAGGGAGAGATTTATGTGTACAGAGGATGGAAACGGCAAATTAGATCATGGGTTAAAAAAAAACAATGGGTAAAGTAAATATAGAAACATAGAAACATAACTGCAGAAAAGGGCCATAGCCCATCAAGTCTGCCCACTCTGATGACCCTCCCCCCAACTTTTACCCTCTTAGAGATCCCACATGCGCATCCCATTTACTCTTAAAATCTGGCAAGCTGCTGGCCTTAATCACCTGCACTGGAAGTTTATTCCAATGATCAACCACTCTTTCGGTGAAGAAATACATCCTGGTGTCGCCATGAAATTTCCTGCCCCTAATTTTTAGCGGATGCCCTCTTGTTGCCGAGGGTCCTTTATTTAAAGTAATGTTTATCAAACCAGTATGTCAACACAAAGAATACAGAAGTCAAGAGTATTTTGTTAAGCCACAATACCACCCCAAGCCCCAAACCCTCCCAATCATCACCACCCCCACCCCATCTGGGCAGCAGCTGCGGAAGCAAACATTCCCAAGTGAAAACTGTCAACATAGGGGTAATACTCAAGTCATACATCCCAAAGTTGTCGTTGGACAAAAGAAGTAAAGGTCAAACTAAAAGGGTACCAGCATTGACGGAACAACCGACCCCTTTTTGCTGCCATGTCCACAATGTCTTTTCGTTCCAGTAACATTTGCTGTAACATTAATGTTCTCCACTGTTGAATAGAAGGTGGTTGAGGTGAAAGCCACTGTGTAAGAATACATTTCCTGCCCATGAGTACAGTCTTCCTAATGAAAATCGCACACCCCGGTCTAGGTGGATGAAAACGGATTTGTAAAGTGAAAAGAAAACTGGGGTGCATCCTCCAGGAACATCCCCAAAGCTGAGCCACCATAGACACCAATCGCAACCAGAATGCAGATACCAAAGGGCAAGTCCAAAACATGTGTCCGAAAGATGCCATAGGGTGCGCGCATTTTCCACAACAATGTCCCGTGCTAATCCCCATTACCTGAGCTCTCTTAGGTGGATAGAAAGCTCGCAACAGGAACTTGTAATTGCGCTCCTTCTCCACCGAGGACAGTGTAGGATCATTCCCCAAACGAATGCCCCTCCGTAGCATATCATCAGAGATAGGCACTTGAAGGTCAGCCGACCATTTCTGGGCTAGGGCAATGAAGTCCAGTTCTCCGGAAAGGTCCTGTAAGAACCTATGATAAATTTTCAACTGTATAGGGTCCTGTGCAGTAAGACAAAGAGCTTCCCGTAAACTGTTTTGCACATCCTCTCTCAATGGCACTGAGGTCAAAGTCTGCAAATAATGTTGAAGTTGTCGGTAAGCAAACCAGTCTACAGGGGAAAGATGGAACTGAGTCTGTAGTTCAGCAAAAGAGGCAGGAAGACCCGTATCCCGGACCACTTGAGATACGTAGTGGAGACCCACAGAGATCCAACGCCGGAAAACTGCAGAGTCCAAGCCAGGTAAGAATTCTCCGTTACCAGCAACGGGAAGACAAGGTGTTGCACTGGGGGAAATTTTCAACAACCTACACAACATTTTCCAAGCCTTACGCATGACAGGCAAAAAGGGGTGTGATTGTAACAATGGCAAATCAGGTAAATGGCGAGCATGTAAAAGATAGCTGAAGTGATAAGGTCTAAAAGAGAAACATTCATTCTCAGGCAAGGAAAAACAGGTAGAATTACAAAACCAGTCATGGATATGCCTTACTTGACATGCAAGGTTAAATCTTGAAACACTTAGCAGACCCAACCCCCCCTGAGTTCTTGGCAACATCAACTTGGACAACGCTATCCTAGCCCGTTTCCCCTGCCACAAGTATGCGGAAAGGTGAGAGTTGTGTTGTGCCAAGTGTGTTGGTGTTAGCATAATAGGCAACATTTGCAATACATATAACCATTGTGGTAATATCATCATATTGTATAGGGCAATTCGGCCAGAAAGGGGCAAGGGAAGTCTCCTCCAATTGTAAAGGGTAGTCGCTGTACGACGGAGTAAGGGCGAAACATTAATAAAGTAAAGCCTGTCCAGATCCTGAGGGATAACCACCCCCAAATACGTCAATTGGGAAGGGGCCCACTTTAAAGAAAAATCTCCCTGCCATGTCTGACGCACTTCAGGCGAAGTTGGCAGTGCCAAGGACTTCTGCTTATTAAGAACTAAACCTGAGTAGAGATGAAATTCATCCAGAAGTTCCAAAGCTCGCTGCAATGAACGTTGGGGAGAGCCCAAAGTAAGCAGAAGGTCGTCCGCAAATGCCAACACCCGCAACTGAGATGAACCCTCTGGCAACCCTACAATTTCATCATCCCTCTGAAGTGTACGTAGCAAGGGGTCTAGGTACAACAGAAAAAGAAGTGGGGACAATGGACATCCCTGTCGCGTCCCCTTGCCCACCTGAAAAGAAGGAGAGCGCACCCCATTAACCAATATGGATGCAGTGGGTCCTGAATAAAGTGTACGGATCAGCGCCAGGTAACTATCAGGGAGCCCTATATGTTGCAGGACCTGAAACAAATAATGCCAATGAACCTTATCAAAGGCTTTTGCCGCATCTAACCCAACCAGTAAACCAGGAGAATGAGCCTGTTGGGCTCTAGAAAAGGCCAGTAACACACGACGAACATTAAGTACCGATTGGCGTGTGCGAACAAAGCCCACCTGTTCAGGCACAATGATAGTAGGTAACAAGGGCGCCAGCCTATCCGCCAAAACACGAGCTAAAATCTTTATGTCAACATTCAACAGTGATATCGGTCGATACGATTCTATATCAGTGGGCGATTTAGATGGTTTTGGAATTAGAGTAATCAGGGCATCGTTCGCATAACTCGGGAATTTATCTCGATTCTGGACCGCTGTATAGTAATTCAAGAGAGACCCCCCTATAGATAAAGATAAGATCTTAAAAAACTCCGGGGAGTATCCGTCCGGCCCGGGGGCTGTACAAGGTTTCAATTTCTTAATCGCCTGCAGCACCTCCTGGAGTTGTAAAGGTCTATCCAACCGTGAGATCTGGGCCGCTGATAATCTAGGCATCCCCGCATCTTCCAAGTAATCACACACATCTGGGCCTGTATAAGGACCCAGGGAGGCGTAGAAAGCCTCAAAGTAATTTTTAAAACTAGCCGATATATCCGCCGCTGAAGTAAACGTCTTCCCCGATCTCTCTTTTATCATAGAAATATATCTAGATCCCTTCCAGCTTTTAGCTACAGACACTAACAACTTCCCGGTTTTATTACCATATTTATAAAATTGAAATTTACGAAAAAACAGCAATTTCTTTGTACGTTCATGTATAAGGGAATTTAACTCGGCCAGAACTGTGTTATACGCTTCCTTATTTGCCACTGAGGGGGTGTTCAACAAATCACGTTTTAATTGCACCGATTGTTTTTCGAGCTGTACTATACGATGTGCAATTCGTCGGGTCCGAGAGGCAACATATGCAATCACATCCCCACGTAACACTGCCTTTGCTGCATCCCAAAATAATATAGGTTGATCTATATGTGGAGCATTAAAGGAACAATAGTCATCCCATTTTCCGGACAGAAATTCCCGGAAGTGAGAATCATTATACAAATACGAAGGAAATCTCCATCCTGACCCCGGACCCACAGGACCTCCCACCGCAACATCTAGCCAAATCATATGATGATCTGATATCTCAAGAGGGCCAATTGTTGCCTCAGAGACCCGAGCAAACAGATGTTCAGAAATTAAGGTGTAATCAATTCTGGAAAAAGAACCATGTGCTCTAGACTGGTGTGTATAATCTCTTTCAGTGGGGTGAAGCAACCTCCAAGGGTCCACCAACCCCAAAGCTCAACAAAGATAAGGAATGCCCTTCGTTTGTTTCACTTTCGTAGTTCCTGTTCCCCCAGAGCAGTCCACGCCCGAGTCTAATACTTGATTCAAGTCACCCACC